>NW_004444066.1:936693-1026476 GCF_000243295.1 Trichechus manatus latirostris
AAAGGGAATACAGAATGGGTGGTGGAAGAAGGTAGTTCTAAATACCAGTTACAGCCACATGACCAGTTGCAGAAACAGGGACTCTAATTGTTATGAGTATTTCTGCTTTGTGTGTGTGCATCAAATATTTTTGTTTCCTTCACTTATAAAATATAAGATGTAAATAGGGCAAGTGCATTTTCGATTGTACACATGTTAGTTGTATCATGTTAGGGGCAAGTATGACTTTATAATTGTCTTTATGCAGAGACTGTGTATGGTTTAAGGAGATGTGTACATGTGCTAACTTGACAAGGGGTGAACTATGATGGTTAAGATTGTGTGTCAACCTAGCTGGGCCATGATTCTCAGTGTTTATATGTGATCACTCCCATGACTGAGTTTGCTGTGAGTAGCCAATCAGTTGCAAGGGAATTTCCTTAGGGGTGTGGCCTGCATCCAAATATAAGCAGATGTTCTGGCTTTTTGCTCACTCTGGATCCTGCAGCTGCCTCCTGTTTGTCTGGCCTCCAGTTCTTGGGACTTGAGCTACCAGCTTATCTACCAATCCTGGGATTCATCGATCTTCACAGCCTGTGAGCAGAGTCCTGCTTTCCAACCTGCTGATCTTGGGTTAGCCAGCCCTTGCGGCTACGTGAATCGGGAAAAAGCCTGTATCCTAATCCACGGACTTGGACGTCCCAGCCTCTACAATCGCGTGAGCTGTTTGTTTGATATAAATTTCTCTCTATGTATATTTATACACTTTACTGGTTTTGCTTCTCTAGAGAACCCAGCCTAAGACAGTCCCAATCTAGAGATTAAATCATATGGTCACTGTGATGGTTAAGATTGTGTGTCAGCTTGGCTGGGTCATGATTCTCAGTGGTTTGGCAATTGTATGATGTTGTGATAATTTCCATGATGAGATTTGATATGTGATCACCTCCATGATGGGATCTGCCGTGAGTAGCCAATCAGTTGAAAGGGAGTTTCCTTGGGTGTGTGGCCTGCTTCAAATATAAGTAGACATTCAGCAAGTTCACGGGCTTTTGCTCATGCTGGATCCTACAGCTGGCTCCTGTTTGTCCAGGTTCTTGGGACTTGAGCCAGCAGCTTATCTGTGGTCTTGCTTGCTCATCTTGGGATTTGTTTTGATCTTTGCACCCTGTGAGCAAGAGCCCTGCTCTCTGACCTGCTGGTCTTGGGTTTGCCAGCCCCTGTGGCTATGTGAATCAGGAGAAGCCTCTATCCTGACCCATGTACTTGGGACGTTCCAGCCTCTACAACCGCGGGAGCCATTTCCTTGACATAAATCTCTCTATATATATATTTATACACTGTACTGGTTTTGCTTCTCTAGAGAACCCAGCCTAAGATAGCCACCATACCATCAGGGGACATGATGAGGCCTTTGGGAGGAGGTGAGGATGAGGGGCTGCTGCGTCTCAGTCCCTGGGTTCTCCTTGGAGCTTGCAAGGAGGTGGTGAGGGTTTAAATCAAAAGCTGGGGTAAAGGGCCTGGCTATGTTCCATGCTCATCTCTCCCCCCGAGGTTCCATACAGTTGCTCCTCCCTTTAAGCCTGGCCCCAGAGGGACTCCTCTGCCAAGGTTTGGGAGCTAGGAAGGGAAGGAGCTTTTACTGAGTCCTACTTTGTGCATTGTGATGGCCTTTTACATGCAATATGGAGTTTTTAGTTCTTTCCTGCAGCCCAGGAGGACAAGTATGAGCATCTCCATTTTACACATGAGGAAACTGGCTCAGGAGTGAAGTCATGTGCCCAAGGTCATATAGAGCACTGAATCTCTGTGCTGAAGCCAGGAGGGCTATGGGCCATGCCTGGGGAGACACAGAAGCTGGGGTTCCTAAATACCCATCCCACCCCTCCCCCAGGGCTGCCACAGGATCTGTCATCACATCGCTTACAGGAGGGGTGGCAGCCCTTCAAACCACTCCCCGCAACAACACTTGGGCTTTAATAAACTCTTTGGAAGGCATAGAGAACCACAGGAACGGGGGGGGGTAGGGTGAGGTAGTTGCCCCAGGAGCCAGAGCAACCTCTTTATGGTCCCGTCCCAGTAGCACCTGCTTTCTCTACCTCGAAGACCCAGTCCTGGGGGAGCCCAACCCTGGGGCTGGGGGAGCAGGGCTGGGCTTTCAGCCTTCCTTGAGTGAACACATCATGCAATGACCACTGAGCATAAGTGGCAGTCACTGGGGCTGTGAGGTGTAAATGGGTCCAGGCCTTTGTCTTTCAGATGGGGAAACCGAGGCCCAAAGGAGGAGGGTGGGACTTGCAAAATCACTCAGTGAAGAAGACCCAGGGTGATCAAAGATTCTATATAAGAATCCTGATCAAAAGGGGGAAAATGTAGAATGGATTCTCATATGCTCATGGAATCCAGACTTTCTGGAGCCATGGAGGCTGACTGAACCCCCAAAGTTACTGCCCAGAGAATCTTTAAACATTAAACCAAAAATATCCCCTGAAGTCTTCTTAAAACCAAACAATAGTTTAGCTTACCTGTTAAAGAATGTCTGCCTTGAGCATTGTGCTCCTTTAAGATCATCTATATGGGATGAAATTGACAACAGCAACTGGAAAGATTGACAGCAACCTTAGAGGACAGTAAGTTTATGTTAATAGAGGAGGAACAACTCAGAAAAAGAATGTGAGAATGGTTGTACAACTCAAAGAATGTAATTAATGTCACTGAATTGTACATGTAGAAATTGTTGAATTGGTGTGTGTTCTGCTGTGTATACTCTCAACAACAAAAAGTAAATTATTTAAAAAAAAAAAAAAAAAAAGAGGCAGGGTCTGGCCTGGAATCCAGGAGCCTGAGTCCACCCAGCTATGCTGTCTAGATCAGACCTTTCTGCGGCCCTCTCCCCCATCACCACAGCCCTCGTTGGTAAAATCTGCACTTCCATAAAACAAACGAAACTCCAAAATGTTCTAGAACCTACTCATCACAGCACATTGTCCACATAAATCAATCTACACATTGAAGCCCCAATTTTAGAATCCCACAACTGGCCATGAGTTCGGTCACCAAGCACGTTCGACAATCTCTGCCACATCGTCCCCTCTCCCCCATCCCAGAAGGAATTGGGGTACTACTTGGCAAAATAACCTCTTAGTAATCCAAACCGGTACACACTCAATCTCCCTTCCCCCCTTCTCTCTGTTTCTTCTGGTCTCACATCAGACCAGGAGTGAAATGGAGATGCATGCTAATTTAAAGGAAGTGTTAGATGAAAATGTACTTTGTTTAATTATACAGGGAGATATTTTTAAATGCATATAAATAAACATTTTTAATTTGCTTAAACGCTCAGATTTTATCACCGTGGAGCATGTGTTTTGCTACACCAGCAAGTGGTGACTGTGAAAAATGAGGTTCCAGACTGCTAGTCCCTCTGGTGTGATTCAGAAAAAGCGCTTCTGGAGCAACCTTGCTGGAATGGGATTACCCTCCAGAGCCGCCCTGTCCAAGGCCTCTCCCATCCAAGCTGTACTCCAGTTCTGCATCCCGCTCTCTGAGCAACTCAGCCACCCATGCCATGAATGCTGGTTTCCTCGAGCTCCACAGTCCTCCCATCCTCGTCCATCACAGCCCAGTCCACACCCACCTACACCCACACCCACACCCACACCCACACCCACCCACACACACACACACACACACTCTGTGAGACCGCTCCACTCTTGACCCTGAGCCCTTCCCCAGAGTTGGTATGTTGCCTGCTCTCCTTGGTCCATAGCAAACCCTTGGCACTGATGGGGTTGGATCTTCCATGGGTTCTCAAAGTGGAGTTTCAGCCATCTCTGGAACCTGAAATTATATGCAAAATATAGGGCTTACGTGCAGCTTCTGCTTTGCTAGGGCCATGGCCAGGCCAGATCTGATTTTTCTCTGCACCTCCCATCTCCAGCACCAGGGTGGGGCCTGCACCCAGCTGGTGCCCAGGGAATACTAGCTGTACTGTATTGGGACTCAAATAATGGAGGCCTCTCCTTTATCCTCACCTTTGTCTCCTATCTGGTTCTACCATGTTTATGGGCAAGAGGAGGGGAAAGAATAAAATTGCTATATGCAATGAATTGGCCATTCCTGATAGGAGGACTGGAACACCTCTTAGCACTCAGGTAGCTGCCGGGTCTGATGGGACCTGAGGGGTTCCTTTCCTGAGCCATCATAATACCCTAGCCTCTGGTACAACTCTCTGGGTGACTGGGAACTCACTGCCTCACAAGGCAGTCCATTACGCTGTTTGGAAGTTCTCTTAGGTAGTTTCCTTTTTCACAGAGCTCAAACTGCAATTGACTGGTGATCACCAAAGTAACCTGTAGCCCCACCCAGCCCCATGACCTCCCATGTGGGCAGCAGCTGCCACTCACTTCCAGGCCTGGCCACTGACCTGCCAGGTGAAGGTCTGCCTGTGGCTGGAGACAGGCTAGTCCTGCCTCAGATCTCCGCCGCCACCATCTGTCCTAGCCTTGGGGGTGGGGAGTAGTTAGAACATCAGTTGGGCCTGCCAGCATGTCACACTAAGATGCAATAGCCCCGTAAGCAGGTGGGTAAAACACAAACACTATGTGCCAGACCCTGTGCTGAACACAACTCAGATCTGAACACAACTCAGAGTATTTTATTTCCATTTTGCAAATGAGACTGAGGCTCAGAGGGGCTAAATAACTTGCCTAAAGTCTCACAGCTTGGAAGTAGAAACCCAAGCCATCTGACAACAAAACCTCCTACTAAACACTGAGTCATCCAAAGGTACAGTCCTCCAGCTCAGAGCATCTTGGAGTGGGTGGAGTTCAGTTGGATGCTAGTAGATATTAGTAGGCACTCCTGGATAGAGAAGTGTGGGGAGAGCTGGATTAAAGAAAATTCCAGGAGTTTCTTTGCAGAGAGACTTGTCAGTCTTTGATGTGTTAATGTAGCACTGTGACACTCCCAGTAGAGTTGAATCTGCAGGGCTTCCCAAACTTACTTGACCAGACCATTTCTTTTTGGCAGACAGACTCCCTAGCTTCACAGATGGGTAAATGGAGGCCCAGAGAGGGGAAGCAATTAACCCAGGGTCACACAGCAAATGTTTCTGAAGATTGAAAAACTATAGTCACTCAGTCAGACACCCTTCCACCAACCCTTCCCCCTCTGCTCTTGGCACCCCAGTCCCTTCCTCTGGTATCAACTGGTTCCCATGCCTTAGTGAAGGAGAAGCCATGGGTGCCTCATGGCCACCAGTAGGAGGAGAGAGAGAAGCACTGCGCTGGCTTGTGCCAGGACTGGATCCACCTCATGAGTTGTCATCACATATCCCAAGAGCAAAGGGCAATGGCAGGCAGGCTGCACACTTTTTATGGCCTGGCCACCTCCCAGAACAGTAAACAGAGGGGCAGGCAGCTGGCACAGGAGCCCTCTAGGGAGAGGAGGGCCCAGGGTGCAGACATCTCTGAAAAGGAGTTGAGGGCAGCAGTTTCCCCCAGGACTTTGAAAGAAATTATCGCTTAAGTTCATATTGCTCATATTTTTTAATCTTTCTTCCCCTCTTGGCCAGACCAGGGCTCATTAGTCCTCTAGGGCCTAGTTCAAGCATCACCTCCTCCAAGAAGCCTCCAGACCCCCAGGATAAGCTAGGAGCCCTCCCTGTCCTCCTCTGATGCTCTGCTTGGCCCTTATCCTATTACAGCAGAACCATCATCTATGTACAGGGCCATCTCCCAATCGGACTGGGAACTTCGGGGGGCCAAGGACTGTGTTTCCCAGGCCCAGCCATGCCTGGCACATGGGGGTGCCCAGTGGGTATTATCTGTTGAAAGAAAACCCTGAACTGAAGGTATTTGAAAAATTCAAAGGACTGATATACTGAGTTTGATGATTCCACTTACAAAATGAACTCAGAATTTTTCAGTCTCATAAACTTACTCTAACAATGTCCCGTTTTGATCTTAAAAATGCACTTTAAGACGACCTTGTTGTAGGCCTACCCAGACTGGAAGGGAATAAGCAGTTCTTAGGGAAGGGTGAGGAGGATTTATTCTTCTTTAAAATTTTTCTTTAATGCTATGTATAATGATTTTTATACATTTTTTTAAAAGAGGAAAAACAATTTATTCTTGGAGCTGCACCCGAGCGATTCCACTCTATGTACAACATTTGTCTGGCTGTGAGCTCTGCTTGGTCCAGAAAAAGTTCTCCGGGGTCCCTGAGCCTGGGCCCTGATGGCCAGCCTGGTGGGGTGGCAGACACCTGGCGGGGTGGACTCTGTCCCTTTCTCCCCCTCCAGGATCCTCCTTCCCTACCTGGAGGCCCCATTGAGAATGGGAGGGAGGGGAGATGGTTCTGCAGCCCAGAGGAGGGGCAATCAGGGCCTCCTCCTCAGGTCCATTCCTGCGGGCTTTGTGCTTAGCACCCACCTGGAAAGGGTTCAGGGCATGTCACCATGCGGGTGGGTGGAGGAAGAGGCATGTGCCAGCTGACCACACTTCTCCTCCCTCAGGTCAGGTCTGCAAGCATTTCATCTTCTCTCAGCCCCATCCCCCTTCTTCAGGGTCTGTTTGCTTCCTAGCATGGCCACCCACCCTACTCCTTGAACCAATGGAGCATGAAATGGGGTCTGGGGCCTTGAGACCAGCCCCTTGGGGCTTGAGCTGCTCCCCAGGAGACAGACTCCCTCCCTGGGCTCCCTTATCCCCCCGAGGCCTAGAACCCAGGGCCTAGAAGAGCTCCTTATCCACAGGCTCACTGCACAGATAGGCCAGGGGATGCAGAGGCTGGGTGGGTGACTGGTCCAAAATCACCCGAAAGATCAGTGGCTGGGCTGGGACTCAGACCAGACCTCTTGGGCCTGCAGCCAGAGTCACAGTTCCAGCAATGAGTGCCCAGGTCCCCAGGCCTGTGAGGCTGGGCAGGGCTATGGCAGATACTCCTCCTTGACAGGTATTGGGGACGAGGTACCCAGGAGGCTGGCAGAGCTGGAGCACAGGCCCCCTAGGGGCGGCCCGGCTGGGGTGGGGGTGACTTCGAGGGTGGGCGGTGGTGGCTGTGGGGGCTGCTGCTGCTGCTTCTTCTTGTTTACTTTGCGCTCCTTTGCCCTCCGGTTTTGGAACCAGATTTTCACCTGTGGGATCAGAGAGCAGGGAGGGGGAGATAGAGTGTCAGTGAAAGGGGAAAAGAGGGAAGATGGCTGAGACTCATATTTCTCCATGTGATATTTGAGGCCTCCCTCCAGTCACCCAGACCTCAGGGATGCTGAACACACTCTCCTCACTCTAGACTCTGCTTTCTCTGCTCCCCTACCCTCTACCCTTCTCTGTAACCTTCTTCCTCCCCATCTTCCAAGCCATGTTCTAACACCTCCTCCTCCAGGAAGCCTTCCCTGCTCTCCCTATGACTGCTACCTCCTCTAGATTTAATCAGCACTTACCTCTTATAGCACTGATTACAGCCTGCTGTAGCCTATAGCTTGAGCCCTGGTGGTGCAGTGGTTAAGAGCTCAGGCTACAAACCAAAAGGTCGGCAGTTTGAGTCCACCAGCCACTCCTTGGAAACCCCATGGGGCAGTTCTACTCTGTCCCATAGGGTCGCTATGAATCGGAATCCTCTCGACAGCAATGGGTTTGGTTTGATCTTGGTAGCCTATAGCTACTCAGATCCCCTTATTCCCCTGTTTGGGGGCAGGGGCAGATTATCCAATAAACAAGGTAAGCATGGGCTTACTTACTAATCTGTAGCGAACAATTTCACATGGGTTTCACCATGCCACATCAAAGTGAAACCCACGTGAGATTGTTCGCTACAGATTAGTAAGTAAGCACAAGTAAGCCCGTGCTTACCTTGTTTACTGAGTCATCCGTCCCTGTCAGGGATTGTAAATTTGAAAAGAGGCTTTGTTTTTGTAAGAAGGTGCTGTGGGGTTGGGAGAGAGACAGATGCCAGCCATACCTAGAAGCAGAATCTTTGATGTGGTGAAAAAAATGTGAAATTGTTCACTACAGATTAGTAAGTAAGCACAAGGAAGCCTGTGCTTACCTTGCTTACTGGATAATCTGCTCCTATTTGGGGGGCAGGGGCTGGGTTGAGTGGGGGGTGGCAGCAGCTAGGTTTCTGCTGTGCTGTATGACCATGGCCAGGAGGCTCAACCTCTCTGTCCTCCCCCTTGACTAAGCTCCCTGATCAGTCTGGCAGCCTGGAGAACAAACTCCCCCACTGCTCCTGTGGCTGCAATGGGAGGACCCACACACCTGCCGCTCAGTGAGTCCCAGATTGGCAGCTAGCTCTGATTTCCGCCGGATGGTGATGTAATGGCTGTAATGGAACTCCTTCTCCAGCTCCAGGCGCTGGTGGTCAGTGTAAACCACGCGGTACTTGTCCTTGGTCCGGGTCTTACCTGAGAAGAAGAGGGGGGCCAGGAGGGGAGATGAGCAGAAGGGGGACCCTGCAAAAGGCCCAGGCAGGACCCCCAGGAGGAAGAGCAATGCAGGCACCTCTGAAGGAGGACCCCAAGGTGGGGAGGGACGTACGCCCCAGCCCTCACAATCACTCCCCCAGGCTCAGGCTTGGAGACTCACAACCTGTGAGGTAAGTACTGCTCTCACACCCATTTATGGAAGGAGGCACTGAGGCTCAGAGGGGGAAGCAACTTGCTCAGGGTTACACAGCAATTTGCTTCACCCCACTGACCCAGAGCCCTACCCTACGCTGATAGCCAGCTCCATCAGCTTTAAACCAGCGCTTCCCAGAGGCAGCTGTGCCATGGACTTCCTCCAGGGCACCCCTGACTATTTTAAGGATACAGTCTGGAGATGGAGCCTGGAATCTGCATTTTAACAAGCTCCCCAACCAGCTGCCATCAAGTCGATTCTGACTCATGGCGCCCCATGCGTGTCAGAGCAGAACTGTGCTCCATAGGGTTTTCAATGGATGATTTTTTGGAAGCAGATCACTAGGCCTTTCCATGTTGTGGACTCGAACCTCCAACCCTTCAGTTAGCAGCTGAGCAAGTTAACTGTCTGCACCACCCAGGGACTCCAACAAGCTCCCTAGGTAGCTCTGATGCGGGAGTTCTCAGACCTGGGGATCGAATACCAGTGACATGGAGGAAACAGCAGGCAGGCAAGGGTGGAGTCAGACCAGTGAGATGACAGCTGTTCCTTCTGTGTGCATGAGAAGGAGAGCAGGGAAAAGCCACTGCAGGCACTGTCCTGGGGTGCAGCCTCCTTAGTTCCTGTGGAATGGCTGGCAGCTGCTGGCCCCAAAGCCAGACAGAAAGGACTGGGGTCGCTGGTAGGCCCCCAGGACCTGTCAGGAACTGCAAGAGGCCCTGGTCCCAAATACCAGGCCCTGAGCTGGGGCTGCACCCACTCCCTGCCATCCACACTCCCATCTGTGCCCCATGGGAACAAGGGAGGCACAGAGTGACTCAGCTCACTCCACAGATATTTACTGAGCCAGTCACTGCGGTACAGCAGGAGCAAAATAAACTCCTTGCCCTCTTGACGCTTAGGCTTTAGTGGAAGGGGACAGACAAAAACAAAGTAAATGTGGAAAACATTTGGTATGTTCACTGATGATACTGATGATAAATATTTCAGAGAAAAAGAAAGCGGGGAAGGAGCACTGGGAGTTTAGACTGGAGGGCTTGTGATTTCAAATAGTCAGTGACAGCCTTACTGGGAAGGGGACATTTGAGCAAAGATCTAAAGGGGGTGAGGGAAAGAGCCATAAAGAGACCTGGGAGGGAAAGAGAGCTCCAGGCAGCGAGAACAGCAAGTGCAAAGGTCCTGAGGACAGAGCATGTCTGCTTGTCTGAGGACCACTGAGGAGGCTGGGGGGTGTGAGCAAGGGGTAGGGAGGAGGAGACGAGGCCACAGGGCCTTGTTGGTTTTCAGTCTGACTGGGATGGGTGCTGTTGCAGAAGAAAGATGAGGTCTGACTTAGGTTTCCATATGAATGGCTGCAGCGTGGAGAACAGACTGAGGAAAGGAAGGGGAAGCAAAGGAAGACCTGCAACAACCCAGGAGAGAGGCGGAGGAACGGCTTCTAGGTGAGGCTCAGCCTGAGGCAAAAGCTGGGTTTGAGGACCATCTAGGGTTAATATCAGGGCTCTCTTTGGGGCTGGGATCAGAGGTCAGTCTGGAGAGAATATTAAGAGTCATGCTTGGCCTCGCTGGTGTGGGGGCCTGGCTAAACCCAGTTTCCTTTGTAAGATGCTGAGCATGTGGCTATAAATAGGAGGCATACGCAAGCACTTCCAGATCCACACGCATCCCAAGGCAGGGCGGGTCTCTGAATAACCACTGACCCCCCCTCCCACTCCATCAAAGTACCCTCACCACAGCCTGGCCGCCACCTCCCAGGGTCACAGCTCTGGCCCCTGTCCCTCAGCACCCCAGCACTAACTCCCCCATCCCATCTCCTGCCCCCTCTACCAAGCCCACGCAGTTTGGCAGAACCACCACTGGGCTCCCCATGAGCCAAATGGTTTTGTGGATAACAGGAGACAGCAGATGTTCCTGGGCTGCTTCTCCCTGGGTTTCCTGCCAGAGCGGCGGAACCAAACTGGACTCATCCACACCACTGACCTCAGTCCGGCTGCCCGATGCAGCACGGGACAGCTTTGGCCCTTGGCCAGGCTGAGCCCCAAGCATGAGCCAAGGGAGTGGCTGCAGAGGCCTTGACTACAGACAGGGTCCCTCCTTGGCCTAGAAAATTCAATGTCGGCTCGAAAACAGTTCTGCCTAATGCCACCATCAGTGGATCCCAGCAGAGCTCTGAATCCACAGCCCCACTGGGTTACTGGGCTGAGGCCATAAGGAATCATGGCAGTTTAGTCTCCTCCCAGTTTACAAGTGAAGAAACTGTAGTTCAGTAAGGTTATATGGTAGTCTGAGGTCCAAATAAAAGTTGGCTATTGAGTCCATTGGAGTCCCTGGGTAATGCAAACAGTTAACATATTCAGCTGCTAACTGAAAGGTTGGAGGTTCAAGTCCACCCAGAGATGACTCACAAGAAAGGCATGGCGATCTACTTCCAAAAAAATCAGCCATTGGAAACCCTATGGAGCGTAGTTCTACTCTGACACACATGGGGTTGCCATGAGTTGGAGTGACTCAGTGCTAACTGGCGGTGTGAGTCCATTTATTCCAACCTCCCTGTACAGTCTGGGTCACTGAAGCCCCAGGCAGTTCTGTCACCTGGTCTAAAGCTCTTACTCTCTCTTCCAGTGCACACGTCTTCCCCACATCAGGTATAGGGCCCACGGAGCCCACCATGGAGCCCTCACTAAGTGCTGGCGACAGAAGTTCAAATAGCAGGCCCCCCTCCCACTCCCTGCGAGACTTCTACTTCTGGGAAGGGAGGGGCCAGCCATGGGGAAGGCAGGCCCCTGAGGGCCAGGCTGGGGAAGGCAGGCCCCTGAGGGCCAGGCTGGGCGGGGGCAGGCAGGCGTCCTTTAAAATGCCCAGGAGACTCATAGCCACCCTATGGGCCTGAGGCAAGGGATGAGGCTCCCTGCCCACCAAAACCTCAGCCTGAGAGGTAATAACCAGTGATATGGGGACACCCTCTCCCTCAGGCACCCAGCTTTCACCCCATCCTTTCTGATGAGTGAGTGCAGGGCCCATTACAGCCATTTCATAGATAGGGAAGTAAGGCTCAGAAAGAGGCACTGGCTAAGGGCCATCTGCCTGATGATGGTACGAACTAGCACCCAGGTCTCCTGACCTCTGGCCTGGGTTCTTCCCACAGTGGACTGGGGGGGACTAGACGGGAGTAGGGCTTTAGCTACACAATTGTTACTCTCTGTCCTGCACGGCGGCCAGTTTAGAGGAGGCCCCATCACCCTCTCTGGGCCACTGGGAGGAGCTAGTGGTTTAGGACTTCACTGGCCAACTTCTTTCTAGGGGAGCTGCTTAAAGTACACAGTTTTATTGCTAAGAAAATGACTCTGCCAAAGAACATAATGCTTGATGTCACACTGTGTGGCCCTGGAACCAGGGAATCCCACATGCTGGCCAGGAGTGATGACTGGAGCATCCTCCATGGGGCCCACCTTGGTGCTCTCTAGCCTCATGTAAGATGCAATACCCTTTGACCCATTAATACCATTTCCAGGGCATTAAACCCACAGATAAATGCCCAAAGCTACAGCTGTTTGTAATAGCAGAAAACTAAAACCAATGTATTCTTTCACCATACTTACTCACTCTCTATGCTGAGCAAATAATCCAAGAAGCTGGACTATATGAAGGAGAACACAGCATTAGGATTGGAGGAAGACTCATTAACAACCTGTGATATGCAGATGACACACTCTTCCTTGCTGAAAGTGAAGAGGACTTGAGGCACTTATTGATGAAGATCAAAGACCACAGCCTTCAGTATGGATTACACCTCAACATAAAGAAAACAAAAATCCTCACAACTAGACCAAAAAGCAACATCATGATAAATAGAGAAAAGACTGAAGTTGTCAAGGATTTCGTTTTACTTGGATCCACAATCAACGCCCACGGAAGCAGCAGTCAAGAAATCAAACAATGCATTGCACTGGGCAAATCTGCTGCAAAAGACCTCTTTAAAGCGTTAAAAAGCAAAGATATCACTTTAAGGAATAAGGTATGCCTGACCCAAGCCATGGTGTTTTCAATCGCCTCATATGTATGTGAAAGTTCGACAATGAATAAGGAAGATAAAAGAAGAATTGGCGCCTTTGAATTATGGTGTTGGCAAAGAATATTGACTATACCATGGACTGCCAGAAGAACAAACAAATCTGTCTTGGAAGAAGTACAGCCAGAATGCTCCTCAGAAGCAAGGATGATGAGACTTCATCTCATGTACTTTGGACATGTTATCAGGCGGGATCAGTATCTGGAGAAGGATATCATCCTTGGTAAAGTAGAATGTCAGCGAAAAAGAGGAAGACTCTCAACGAGATGGACTGACACAGTGGCTGCAATAATGGGCTCAAACATAGCAACGATTGTGAGGATGGTTCTGGACGGGGCAGTGTTTCGTTCTGTACATAGCGTGGCTATGAGTTGGAACCAATGTGATGGCATCTAACAAGAACAAAAACAATTTAAGGGTCTACCAGCAGGGGAACTGGTTAAACGAGCTATGGTACATCCATGGAGAGAAGCATTATGCAGTCATTAAAAAGAAATGATAAAGTTCCATAGGTTCCATGAGGGAGCAATTTCTAAGATACATTGTTAAGTGAAGAAAAGGAAGATATCGAATGATGTTACTATTTTTTGTATAAAAATGGGGGGTGGGCTTATACCTGTACATGCACAGACACACACATTTGTGCACCCATAGAGTTCCTCTGAAAGGATACACAGGTCATTAATAGGCACTGCCCCTGGCTGAAGGGCCAGACGTAAGAGGGAAGATTTTGCAATGTTTAAATTTTTACCATGTGCAGACATGACTGTATTTTCTTTTTTTTCTCCTGTGCTTTAAGTGGAAGTTTACAGCTCAAGTTAGTCTCTCATACAAAAATTTAAACACACATTGTTATGTGACCCTAGTTGCTCTCCCTATATTGTGACAGCACACTCCTCCTTTCCACCCGACTTCCCACGTCCATTCAACCAGCTCCTGTCCCTTTCTGCCTTCTCATCTCGCCTCCGGACAGGAGCTGCCCATTTAGTCTCATGTATCTACTTGAGCTAAGAAGCACACTCTTCATGAGTATCATTTTATGTTTTATAGTCCAGCCTAATATTTGCATGACTGTATTTTCAATGACTGTCAGGTGCCCTGGGCTCCAATGCCAGCTCCAGGCCAGAACTGCACACCGACCACCCCAAGCAGTCCTCCCCTCCCCCGTCCTGTGAGGACCTGTACCTCGTTTAGAGCTAGGGAGGCAGGGGGCAGGGAGGTGTGTGAGAGCCAAGGGGCGGGGAGATGGCCTGGGATGAATGATTTACAGGCCCCTGGGACACTGAGATAAGGGGGAAGTCCAGGCTCCTGTAACAGTTGTCTGGTGAGGGGCTGGCTACTCCCAGCCACCTATTAAGTAACCCTCTGGGCCAGATGCCAGTATGATCAAGTGGGAGGGAGGGGGAGCCCCCCAGCTCTTCACAGGTGAGCACGGGTGGGGAAGCTCTGGATAACTCACCCAAATAAGAGGCTTTCTCTCTGCTCCAGCTTGGGGACATGACGGATGGCCCATCCCCCCGCGGCTCGGGCTGCATGGGAGATAGCAAAATCCCTATCCCCTAAAGGGTGCATGGTAGAGGCCCTGGAAGCCTCAGGCTGATGGCTCCATATGCCTGACCAGCAGCCTCAGAACTGCCTGGAGAACTTTTGAAAAGAACAGATTTCTGGCCCCAGAAACTCAGATTTGGTGGAGCAGGAATGGGCCTCAGGAATTTGACATTTGAATCGCTCTCCAGATAATCCTGACCTCTGGGGTTGTGCAATGCAGTTTCTCACTGGCTGGGCAACCTACAACAGCCATCTCACCTCTCTGAGCCTCATTTTCGCTATCTGTAAAATGGGGCTAATTGTTAGTATAAGAATGGCCAGTGTGTCCTGAGCACTTAGCACTCGCCAGGCACTTTGCTTACATCTCTCAACAACCCATGAGGTTGTGCAACTGTTTTCCCTATTTTACAGATGAGAGAACCGAGGCTCAGAAAGGCTCACACGTTTGGCAGACAGGATTCGAACACAGGTCTGCCCGACCTCAGAAACAGTACTAAAACCTATCACACTGTGCAAGGTCTAATTACCTCCAACCCTCAGGTGTACAGGGGATTACTTGAGATGGGGACCTGACACATAGTAGGTGTGCAGAGAAGGGCAACTGTTACTCATTCCCAATAGTAGCAGGATGGCCATCTGGCAGGAATGCGGAAAACCGATTTGTGCAATGGGCGGTGTGTTGGACGAGACCGTTTATTTATAAGGCCCCTTCCAACTTGGAAACCTAAAGCTCCCAATGTTTGTTGATCTCTGATTGTGTTTGTTATTGTTGCTGAAGAATTCTATGACTGATTTCCCCGTCTGAGCGTCTAGACTCTGCCTGCCCAGCTGGAGGATGGGGCCCAGGCCATGGTGGCCTGCAGTGGGCAGGGCTTCCCATGCAGCCAGGGCCAGGCAAGGACAGAATGTGGCCCCTGCCCCAGGGTGGGGCAGTGGCTCCAGGAAAAACAAATGGCCTCTGGGTCAGCACTTCCTTTGCCCTCTTCCTGCTGGCTTTGTGGCCCTGGGGGATGACAAGAGCCAGCTCTGGTCCTCAGTGCCTGGAACATAAATCCAGCCCCAAACTCTCCCTGACCTCTCCCTGGGTGGTCAGTCCCTACCGGCTGTGCATCAAAATCCTCTCCAACACACACAGACTCACACGTACACGCACATTCACACACAAGCAGAAGCTTGTTAAAAATACATATTCTCAGTCTGATCCCAGGGTCTACTGCATCCTAAACTCCTTCCAGGACATGCTGAACGCCCAGCTTGCACGAGCAGGTCCTAGTGCCAGCTCTGTAGCCTCGAATAGCTCCTCCCTTCTCTTGGCCTCAGTTTCCCCTTGTGCACCGGGAGAGGGTCGGGGTACCTGCTCCAAGGGCCCTCTGGACTTGATGTTCTGTGCAGTTCTGCACCCTCTCTAAGGACTACCCCTGGCAGCGCCCATGGGGAGGGTGTGCCCCAAACATCCTCCAGCCCAGTGCCCCAGAGACCTACGTCTGTGGGCTAGGAAGAGACGGGGTGCTCACCATGTCTGTGGTGCCAAAAGAAGAGCCAGCTATGGGCCTTTAGGGGCCCAGGTGGGAGGGGAATAGGATAGTCAGAAATTTCTACCTCTGAGTCCCTCTTTTCCCCGATGAAAAAACAGATGCAGAAAGGCTGTTAGTCACTTGTGGAGGGTAGCTGCAGGCTCAAAACAAGGGATGGGAAAGACAGAAGGGACTCGGGAGGCGCCAGAGGACGGGTTTCCCCTCCTGCACCCCTGAAGTCTGGGTATCTTCTGGCCAGTGCCTCTCTTTGGGGCCTGCTGAGACCGAGGGAGCGTCCCAGGGGAAAACATTGGGCTTTAGAGCCGGAAGTCTTGAATTCTTGTCCCAGCCTGCCCCCAACTCCTCGTGGGACCTTGGCCAGCCCGTTCCCTGCTGTGGGCCTCAGTGTCCCCATCTGTCCAACGGAGAGCACGACCTGTGTTCTGGCGTGCTGTGTGAGAGAGAAGAAAACACAGAAAATGGAGTGGGGAAGGGATGAGACATGTACTTAATTAAAAGGATAGCAGGCATTTTTAAAGTACATTTGATGATGAAGAAAGAATTGCAAAATATGTTAAGCATGCAAATAACTTTAATATAAAATCAGTAAGGTGTTATCCAGATGACATATGTCAGAGAGGTGCAAAGGTGGCAGGGAGTGGGGCAGCCTCGGCATGGCAATGCTCCTTGTGAGGGGCCTCATCCTAGCAGCTTTAAACTCTGCTGAGATTTGAGAAAGGCCCGGGGTACAGCGGCTGAGTTCCCAGACCTTGTCCAGAGGCAGAGGCCTGGGGTGTCCTCCAGCCTGGCCGTCCTCAGCTGGAGGATTACTGAGTGACTCAACTTCTCTGGGCTTCCCTTCCCCCTGAGGATCAGAATGGACGTAAAAGCAATTTGTAAAGGGCAAAGAGCTATAGAGATCAAAAGGAGAACTGAGCTATTTGCGGATGCAGATGTTGGAGGGATCCCATAGGACAGGAAGGAATGTAGCCTGACGGGGAGCCACAGGGAAAAGAACACACTGGCCTGGGAGTGGGGTGATTTGGTCCGGTCACCAGCTGGACATGTGATCCCAGTCTGGACACGTTCCTCAGCTAGACCACCAGGGGATGAGACCTCTGCTGTGGCAGTCCCCCCAGCTCCATGATGGGCGGATGCCGGAGCCCCTCCTGGGGCCATGAGGCTCTCTGCTGGGCCCACAACTGGGGCCTTGACCTGGCTGGTTTGGCGCTTTCCTAGGCCCTGCCCCTGGCTGCTCTATCCTGGTTCCTCACTCAAGCCCTGGAGCAGAGATGAGGCTGACAGGGGAGGGAGAGGAGTGGGGAATGGCTAGGCCAGCTACATGCAGGAGCCCTGCAGCCTTAGCCAAGCTTCTCCTCCCCACCGTCATCCTCCTTCCTAGTCACAGTCCTCAGTCAGCACTGCACCCTTCTCCTCCTGGGCCATCTTCCCTGCCCTGTCTTCTCCAACGAGGTCAACTGTCTGACCTTTGGGAATCAGCAAAGAGAATGGAGACTTGGGACAGATAGACCCGAGGGCTCCAACCCAGCCCAGCTACGGCTCATGCTAGCAGTGTGACCCCAGGCAGGTCACTGAACCTCTTTGAATCTCAGTCTATTCATCTATAAAATGAAGACATGAATGCTTCCTATGTACAGTTGTTATGAAGATTAAATAATTAAATAGATATGATAATCTATTTCACAAGGTGATTATTAATAAAAGCTAGCCGTGATACTAATGACCATGAATATCATGATGATCAAAATGACTGCAGAGACGAAGAAACCAAAAGAGCACATGGAAACTCTTCAGTGGAGAATAAGGAGCCCATCTGGAATGGGTTACAATTTTAGGAACTCTTGAGAGGGATTTTCCTGCACTGTCCAACATGACAGGCCCCAGCCACATGTAATAAAAGATGTTTACCTGTGTTTTATTGACTACGCAAAGGCATCCGACTCTGCACATCATAACAAATTATGGATAACATTGCAAAGAATAGGAATTCCAAAACACTTAATGGTGCTCATGAGGAACCTGGACATAGATCAAGAGGCAGTTGTTCAAACAGAACAAGGGGATATTTCGTGGTTTAAAGTCAGGAAGGGTATGTATCAGGGTTGTATCTTTTCACCATACTTACTCAATCTGTATGCTGAGCAAATAATCTAAGAAGCTGGGACTATATGAAGAAGAACAGAGCATCAGGATTGGAGGAAGACTCGTTATGCAGATGATACAATCTTGCTTGCTGAAAGTGAAGAGGACTTGAAGCACTTACTGATGAAGATCAAAGACTAGAGCCTTCAGTATGGATTACACCTCAACATAAAGAAAACAAAAATCCTCACAACTGGACCAATAAGCAACGTCATGATAAACAGAGAAAATATTGAAGTTGTCAAGGATTTAATTTTACCTCTCTCTATAATCAACGCCCATGGAAGCTGCAGTCAAGAAATCTAACAATGCATTGCATTGGGCAAATATGCTGCAAAAGACCTCCTTAAAATGTTAAAAAACAAAGATGCTACCTTGAAGACTAAGGTAGCAACTGACCCAGGCCACGGTGTTTTCAATTACCTCATATGCCTGTGAAAGCTGGGCAATGAACAAGGTAGACAGAAGAAGAATTGACGTCTTTGAATTATAGTGTTGGTGAAGAATACTGAACATACCATGAACTGCCAAAAGAACTAACAAATCTGTCTTGGAAGAAGTACAGCCCAGAATGCTCCTTAGAAGCAAGGATGGTGAGACTACGTCTCATATACTTTGGACATGTTATCAGGAGGATCAGTCCCTGGAGAAGGACCTCGTGCTTGGTAAAGTAGAATGTCAGTGAAAAAGAGGAAGACCCTCAACGAGATAGATTGACACAGTGGTTGCAACAATGGGCGCAAGCATAACAACAATTGTGAGGATGCCACAGGACCGGGCAGTGTTTCCTTCTGTTGTACATAAGGTCGCTATGAGTCGGAACACACTTGACGGCACCTAACCACAACAGCCGCATGTAACTATTTAAATTAATTAAAATGAAATAATATTAAAAATTCAGTTCCTCAGTCATATTAGTCATATTTCAAGTACTCAATAGCCACATGTAGATAGTGGCTTCCATAGTAGACAGCACAGATATGGAGTATTTCCACCATCACAGAAAGTTCTATTGGACAGAACTCCTACTGAGGGCCAGATGCCCACACCTGCATAGCATACCTAACCAGACTGTGCTTGCTTATCTCCAAAGCAGCCATTCTTGCATCTGCCACCCACTGATATTCCTGCTAGGTTTTCCCATAGGGGCACTCAAAATAAACCTGCTCCCTTGGCCCAGGACAATTCTTCCAAGACCTGCAGACAATGATCGCATCCCCTTCATTTTCTCCCATGCTGAACAACTTGAAGCTTCTTTGAGTTGTTTCCTGGTGGAGTGTCCAGGCCTCTGCCCCACGCTGGCCATCCTCTTCGAGTCTGGAAGTGAAGTCCCTGCTTAATCCTCTACAGGTGTGCGTCCTGAAGTCTCACATTTGTGACCTTGGCAAATACTCTCCCTCAGGCCTTGGCTCCTTAAGGGTAAGTACTGTGCCATTTTGCTCACCCATTGCCTACCACGGTGCCTGACACACAGCGAATACTTGGTGACTCTTTGCTGAATATATGACACATACCTGCTGCTTCCTCATCTTCCTCATCTTGGTAAGCAGCACCTTCCATATTCCAGCCATTCAGACCAACAGCCTAGGCAGCCCCTCTGAGGCATCTCTTTCTTATTTCCCACATCCGATCCATTGGTCTGGTCAGCTCAACTTCTAAAGGACATCCTCTGTCCTTCTCCACTGTGCCTACAGCCTTAGTCCCAGCTACCAATCAAATGGAGAAATGTGCTCTCCTGGGATCAGAAATACCTGCCTTTGAAAAAATGCAGTGCCCATGAGGAGTACTCAGTGGATGTTAGTTCATATTATTATTATTACCATGGTAGACACTCAGTACTTATTTGTTAAATAGTTCATTCCCCCTTTTACTTGGAGGGGGCAGATTAAAAATAAACCATCAAATGAGATCATTACAAATTGTCATTAGTTGTATAAAGGAAAGCAAACCAGGAGCTAGACTAAGTGGGGTAGTGGGGAGGAGAAACCATTCTTTACTTAACTTTGAAGAAGCCTCCTGGAAGAGGTGACATTTAAGCCAAGATCCAAAGGTTGAGGAGGTTTCCATATCAAGAATGGGGGAGAATATTCTGGAAGAAAGAACAGCATGTGCAAAGGCCCAAAGGCAGGGAGAACACCAGAGAGGGGCAGAGTCTCAGCTCCCTAAGGGTGGATCCCAACTGCCTTGTCCAGGCTGTATCTCCAGCATCTAGAAGAGCATTTGACACAGAAAAGACCCTCAGAGAATATTACTGCCTGAATGAATGAATGAACAAATGAGAGACGCACCAGATGAGGTGGGACAGGTCAGCAGGGCCTTGAGCGCTGGGGTGAGGGGTTTAGATTTGCCTCAAGAGCAACCAGGAAGTCATGGAGGGTGTTGAGCCAGGAGCAGCAACCTCACCTTTCACTACCGCCTGCTTCCTCTCTGTCGATGCTGGAGTGTCCCCTATAAGCTTAAGCGGTGAGCGTGGCGGGGGTGGGAAGAGTTTAGCGTGTTAACATGATAATGAACCTGACTCCAGATATAAATATGTTGTTTGCAAATCCCAGTAGTTCTAGGACATAAACTTGAGAAGCCAGCCCATTAAGATAACTTCCTACTGACAAGCCAGACTGAGCTGCTATCAAAGCCATTTTGGACCTTCAGAATTACTCCCCAAGCTCTAAGCAGCACTATCTGCCAAAGTTGGGGGGGGGGGACCCAACCAAAATAGCCTTCTACTACCTCCTAACTGGGTCATTCCTCTTCCCAGCTACATCTGAGAGACAAAGTGTCAAACATGGCTTCTGCCTGGAGAATCAGTTTTAAACAGCCCGGCCCCCACAACCCCCCACAGCCTCTCATAGCCCATCCCTGACTGGCCTCCTTTTTCACCACCTGGGCGGGAATGCTCATGAGGAGGGAGGTCTCAGGCTCCTGTTCCTGAGTGTGTTGCTGTATTTGACAGATGCCTGATCGGCTGTAGAGTTTGAACCCTGTGCTGCCACATCCTAGCTGTGTGAGCTTGGGCAAGCCACGTTACCCTCTCTGAGCCTCATTAACATTATCTGTAAAATGAGCCTAATAATAGATCCTTACACACCTCTTAGAGTTGTTATGAGGCTTAAGTGAGATCAAGCATGCAAAGCTCTTTGGCACAATGCCTGGCACATGGTAGGGACTCAGCAAACACCACAGTTGTTAGCCTTATCATGCACTCCTATTGTATGCAAGGCATAATGAGAAGGACAGAACGAAGACCCGTTCTTGAGGGAAAAACAGATGGTAGGTGGTGGCTGCAACAGTAGGTTGGGGCCAGATCTTGGGAAGGGTCCGAATGCCAGATTAATGAGGCTGGATTTTCTTTTATGGCAATTGGGAGCCATCGAATGCTCTTGAGCAGGAGATGTGCCTTGAGAAGGCAAATTTGGCAATGGTTTAGAAGACAGATGGAACAGCAGAGAGAAGCTGAAGGTGAGAGGTTGGTAGCTGTGGCAGTAGGCCAAGGGAGAGAGCTTGAAATGTGGCAGGGAGGGAAGAACTCATCCTCTTTGTAGGCCTCAGTTTACCCATCTGAAAGCTGAAGGATCTGGATGAAGATCTAAACCCTGTTGCAACAGTTTCATCACCTCAGTGAACATCTCCCTTGTGTGTGGGATCTCAGCCACCTCATAGGCCATTAACCAGTTAAGCACTGTTTATTCACAAGGAATTAGCGGCTGCCTCTGACAGAAACATGATTTATAACTCTCCTAATGAAAATGCTGATATTTATAGATGCAACGAGTGAAGATTAAAAAAAAAAAGAAATAGAACTGCTTGTAGTCATTTCTGATCCCAGCCACAGTCAAGTGATATTAATCATTGGGAATTGATTAATATTTTGTTTATAGATTGAAGCCCAACAGCCTGTTGCTCATCTTCCCCAATTTCACCACCCCCACCTTAGAATAAAGAGGGAGACTTAGTCACGGGCCTCAGCTACTCCAGCTCCCCAGGTGAGTCTGGAGTACCGTCCGAGCGGGGAGGGGGCAGGCAGGACAGTCACATGTTCCAATCCCATAGCCAGGACCTCAGAAACCTGTCAAAGCTGAGATCCCACCCCTCCCCTCTTCTCCCAGAGTTGTCTTACTGCCCCTCACACTTCCCCACTCACTCATTCAACAAAATTTTTTGAGCACTTACTAAGAGCCAGGCACGGAGCTGGGTGCTAGGGATGGTGGGTAAATAATCTCATGCGAGTTTACCTTGGTGGATGGGTGGGGAGCAGACAATGGACCAACACACATGTAAGTGAGTAAATTGAAACTGGTATTAATGCTCTGAAGGCAACAGGGCAAAGATCATGATGGGTTTCTGGGTGGCACAAACGGTTAAGCACTCCGTTACAGCTACTAACCAGAAGGTTGATGGTTCGAACCCACCCAGAGGAACCTTAGAAGAAAGGCCTGGCAATCTACTTCTGAAAAATTGGCCATTGAAAACCCTATGGAGCACAGTGTATAGAGCACAATTCTACCCTGAAACACTTGGGGTCACCATGAGTTGGTATCGACTTGATGACAACTTTTTTTTTTAAATAGAGTGAGCCTAATTAGAGAAATCATGGAGGGCCTCTCTGAGGAGATGACCGTTAAGCTAAAACCTGAAGGGAGAGAAGGAGCCAGGCTTGCAAAGAATCGGGGAGAAGAGCTTCCCAGAAAGAGGGACCAGATATGCACAACAGCTGAAGTAGGACTTGGCAAGTCTGAGGCAGTGAAAGAAGGTTGGAGCTTCATGGCCAAGGGGAGAGTGGCCCGAGGGAGGTCATGGAGGCAGGCAGGGGCCACATGCTGTACAGGAAGGAGTATGGGTTTTGTCTTGAGTATGATGGAAACTGTTGGAAAATTTTAAACCAACTCATCTGACATCTATCCTAGCTCAGCCTCCACTTGTGTGGAACTGGAACATTCCTTACAGTCTCTGGGCCTTGTTTTCCCCGTCTGTGTGATTTGTCTCTAGCTGTCCAGTTTAGAAATTCTAGAATGCTGGAGGCTCAGCAACAGGGGAAGAAGGGGCTGGCCAAGAAGGATAGCAGGCTGAAGACGTAAGACCTGGTAGTCAGTGATGGGGTGAGGGGCAGGCACTGACCTTTCCTCTGTTGTCCCAGACAACCCAGACAATAGAATTACAAGGGAAATGACTCGGAGACCTGTGCTTCATTGCCCAGGTGGGGAAACCTAGGCCAAGGAGGCGAGGGCCTTGGCCTCTTCTCCCAGGGAAGGTCTGCAACTCCATCCTAATTCTGCCCCCACCTCAGGAGCACTGGCTACAATCAGATGCCCGAAGCAGACAGGCAGAGCTACTGGCTTCAAGAAAGCCAAGGCTCCTACGTCCTCCGCAGAACTGATCTAATCCAGCTGCTCAGGCAATTCCTTTCCTGGAGCCTCCAGAGCCCCTAAAC
Source organism: Trichechus manatus latirostris (assembly GCF_000243295.1). Classification (NCBI taxonomy): domain Eukaryota; kingdom Metazoa; phylum Chordata; class Mammalia; order Sirenia; family Trichechidae; genus Trichechus; species Trichechus manatus. Next base: position 960,013 of record NW_004444066.1, read on the forward strand.
CTCCCATGACCCTTCCCTCTACTCTCTGGGAATAAAGGGGGAAATGCTTTTGCCTTTGTGTAGAGTCAGTCACAGGCCCCCTATCTGCCTGGGGACAACAGTTTACAAATGACTTTCAAGACCAGAGACTGAGCTAGCTCAGCAGCTCTTGCGCCCAGAGAGAGCAATCACACAACCTAGAAGCTTCCCTAGGGCTCATGCCAGCCCTCTAACTCCCACTGGCCCGTCCTTTCCCCCTCATGCGGTAATGGTCTCTCTCGAAGTCCTCATCCGTGGAGAACCTCCCCATCCATCTAAGAGCAGGAAGCAGCAACTGGAATCAAGGAGCAGGAAAAGCGAGCTTCCTTCTCCAGGGTCTCCCAGACACAGAACTGCAGGATCCTGAGGGTCAGTGCCGCCAGACACCTCCTCTCATGTAATCTAATGCAGTATTCTTAACCCAACGTTCATTGATACAGCTTCTGGGGGGTCTCCAAAAGCCCTGAAATTGTCCATCCGATTAAACAACATCTTTTTCCTAGGGAGATTCATATTTTCCATCAGATTTTGCAAAAGGATCATTTTGTAACCCCAAACCAAACCCACTAAACCAAACCCACTGCTGTCGAGTCGATTCTGACTCACAATAACCCTAGACAACAGAGCAGAACTGCCCCATAGGGTTTCTAAGACTGTAATCTTTACGGAGGAGCTCTGGTGGCACAGTGGTTAAGCGCTTGGCTGCTAACTAAAAGGTCACCAGTTTGAATGGGGCAGTTCTACTCTGTCCTGTATGGTTGCTATGAGTCAGAATCGACTCAATGGCAACGGGTTTGGAATCTTTAATCTTTAGGGAAGTAGAGCGACTGATGGGTTTGAACCTCTAACTTCTAACCTTTTGGTTAGCAGCCGAGTGCTAAACCACTGTGCCACCAGGGCTCCTTTCTTTATAACCCAAACAAGGGTACAAACCACGGCACAACTTCCCTTCCCTCTCATTTCACAGATGGTAAAACTGAAACCCAGAAAAGATGACTGATTTAAGAGAAGTCATTGTATACAGGATTATAGCACAGGCTCTGTGGTCTGTCTGCCTGGGTTCAAATTCCAGTCTACCATTTACCGGTTATATGGTTTTGGGCATTATCTAATATCTCCGTGCTATTGTTTCTTCATCTTAAAAATGGAGATGACAATAGTACCTACTAAGTGGGTTGTTACAAGAGCTAAACGAGTTAACACAAGCAAGATCTTAGGCCAGGGCCCGGTCCATTGGCAAGTGTTCCATAAACATTGTTACTGCTGTTGGTTGCCACCGACTTGATTCCAACTCATGGAGACCCCATGTGTGCAGAGTAGAACTACTCCCTAGGGTTTTCAAGGCTGTAGCCTTTCGGAAGCAGATCGCCAGGCCCATCTTCCAAGGTGCCTCTATGTGGGCTCAAACCGCCAACCTTTCAGCTGGTAGTCGAGTGCTTAACCCTTTGAGCCACCCAGGGACTCCTCCATAAACATTAGTTGGTATTATTTAGCCAAGGTCACAGAAGTGAATGGCAGAGCTAGAGCATAAACCCCAGTTCCCTGAGGCCTGCAGGAAATAGGAGGTTCTGTGTCCCCGTGACTTCCAAGAAGGGCAGGTAATTACAGCCAGAACTTGTAGCTACTGGTCAACCCCTCCCCAGCATCTCCCCCTGGGGTGGGCTGGGTGTGTATGGGGGAAATAGGGGGGATGAAGAGAGAGAAGAGGTGGAGCAAATCCCAGGCTCACTCCCAGTTGGGGGAAGGGGAGGAGGGGCTGGACATCAAAGGGTGGGCAGGCCAGCTTCCCACCCCTAAGGCCAGGTGGCCTTTGTCAGGACAGGCCGCACATGATTGGGACAATAGGGTATCATGTTCACTCTCCGGCCAACAGGAGTCACTAGTGAGCCAAAGCGCAGCCTGTTACATGACAAAGGGGGGGGTCCATAAAGAAGGTCAAGCCATCCCTCATTAAAGCTGGCTTTTGTCTTGCCCCCTCCTCTGCCTTTGAAGAGGGTGGATCAGAGGCCTGCCTGGGGGCAGGAGGTTCACAGGCTTAGGAGCCAAACAGTAGCCACCTTCCCAACTGCTCCTGCTTTCCCCTCCCCCAGGGTCAAGAGTTCAGGGAGGACCCTGGGGAGGTAAGGTAGGGCCCCCCAACCTAACCAGACTGCTCTTTTTGAGCCCACAGGATATGACCCATCAATCTCTTCACTGTACAGATGCGGAGACTGAGACCTGGAAAGGAAAGCGACCTGCCCATATTCACATAGTCAGTGGCTCATCCCTTCTGGGGCAGGTCTGCAGCCTTTGCTTGGGGCTGGGACAAGAAGTAGAAGAAAGGGATAAAGAAGACCAGAGCCAGTGTTGCTAAAAGAACTCTGGAATGAAAATCTGGGAGTTTGCATTCTAGTTACTGCTCTACCACGCAACCACAAAACGCATGTCTTCACTTCGCAGGCCTCAGTTTCTCTATCGATAAGAAAGAGGGTTGGATTGTGCTTACTAAGGTTCCCTCAAGCTGGGATTCTGAAAGGGGAGAGTCGGCCTGGGGAAGGAGGAAGGTGAGAGAACAGCCCCCTAGGTAAAGCGTGGTGGTGGTGGTGGTGGGGCACACTTCCCAGAACCGAAACAAGGCCAGGGCAGAGGTCAGACAACAGGAGGCCAGAGCCGCGCCCCAGCACCTGCCGGTGCCCAGAGGAACCGTCTGGAGGCGCAGGGCGAGAGAGGGGTCCTTACCGCTGCCACCGCCGCCTCCGGCCGCCACGCTGCGCCGCATCCATTCGTAGGGTGTCCGCCTTTGCGCTCCGGGCGAGGACGGTGCGCCCGGAACGCCGAGGGGCTGCGCCAGGAGGCCCGGGCCGGGCCCAGGCGGTGCGGGCACCGGGCTAAAGTCCGGAGGGGGCCCGAATGCCAGCGGGGCTGGGCTGGCGGAGGAGGCCGCTGGGCCCGGGCCATAGGCAGCGGCCCAGTCGTCCTTGGGTGCAGGGAAGGCTGCGCTCCAGGCCGTAGGGGGCCCGGGGCCCGGCTCCACGTGAGAGTAGCCAGTGAAGTCGGGGTACTGCGGGGGCGCAGAGGGCGGCGGCGGGGGCCCATAAGCTTGTGGGCCCAGGCCAAGAGTCGCGGGCCTGGCGGGGCCAGGGTACACGGGAGAATCCTTGTCCAGCACATAGCCCACGTACATGGTGGCTGCGGGGCCCCCCGCGCATGCTGGGCCTCAGAGCCGCCGCCGCCGGCCGCCCCGACGAGCAACCGCTCACCTGAACTCGCCGGCCCTGCCGCCGTGCCCGCCCCACCCAGACCTTTTATAGCTCCGGGCGGGCTGCGGCCCCAGCCGAGGCCGGTTTGCATTTCAAAGCGGGGTGAAGCCTCCAGGCCGCGAATCAAAGGGGGAAACCCGTCGGGGGCGTGGGGTTCAAAAGGAGACAAATTGCCGCCCTAAGCGGGAGGTGGATGCGCCGGGGCCTGGAGAGGGTGCGGGGCGCGAGGGTGCGTCCTGGGCCAGGGTCGAGGCTCTGCTAAGTGTGGGGATCTCCTGCGAGATGGGCGGCCTTGCGGCCCGAACGCCTCGTCCTTCCCGCGGCCGCGTGGATCGCCCCTCGACCCCATTTTACAGGTGGAGAAACGGTCTCCGAGAGGCTGGGGGACCCCGGGCCAGCGTCACATAGCCACACCGGGCCTGTGGGCTACTCCACAGTGACCAGCTTGAGGTGAGGGGGCAACGCAGACTTCAAACAGGGCCCTGTCATAAGGTAGCAGGGCCCTTAGTCTTTTTTTTTTTTTTTGGAAAGGAGGGCGGGTTAAGACCCAACCGAGTCTCTGATGAAAGCTGTAGATGCTTTTCCCCGGGAAAAATGCACATATGCACATACAGTAGTCGGCATACAATTGGAGGGCCCAGGGATTGCCTGAGGTGGCGCTAGAGGAAAAGTTCTGCAAGGGGCGGGGAAGGAGCATCTTCTGGGAATGTTCTGGGGGAACTTTTCACGAATTCTCATAATGACTCCCTTACCCCCTTTTTTTAAATGAGAAGTTTCAAACATACACAAAAGTAGAATTGAATAATAAATTTCCATATACTCATCATCCAGCTTCAACAATTACCAGGATTTTGTCACACTTGTTTCATCTACTCCCCCTTTTTTTGCTAAAGTATTTTTAAATATATTTCAGACATCATGCCATTTTATCTCTACATACTGCAGTATGCATCTCTAAATCACATGGACATTTTCTTACATAATATGCCATTATCACATCTAACTAACACAAATTCCTTAGTGTTATCTAATACACAGTTTGCATTAAAAGTACTCCAATTGACTGAAAAACGTCTTTTTAACAATTGGCTTGTTTGAATCAAAATCCATCCAAAAATCCTGATCCATTTGTTATAGCTGAGGCCCCCTTGATAGCTTAAATACACCATGTGCTTCCCCTCCTCCCCCCAGTTAGAGACTGACAAACATTTCACAGCTACGCAAGTGGGAGGGTAACCCAATAAGAGGGGAAATCAGTCACCTAGTTAGGGGGAGTAAGGTTGAGGGATTTGGGGGACACCTTCATGGAGGACAGGGCTCTTAGTTAAGAAGCCTGGGGGGATGATTCCCCTCCCCTCAGCGGGCTCAGTCTCAAAGAACTGTGCAGAAATCCCTGTGGAGTTTGATCTGCTTACATCACTAGGGACCCCCCTCAATATGCAAGGACACGTGATCTTTTCAGTTCCAGCCTCTCTCCCTCAGGTCATATTAGCAGGGGCAGGTCAGCTCCATCTCTGGTCTGGGGGCAGCTCTGTAGATGTATCAGGATCGGGACCAGCTATGTAATTTTCAGGTCCAGTCTAAAATGAAAATGCGAGGTGCTTTGTTCAAAAATTATTAAGAATTTCAAGACAGTAATAGCAGAGCAATGAACCAAGTATGGGGCTCTTCCCAGCACTGGACCCCGTGTGGCTGCACAGGTGACACATCTGTGAAGGTAGCCCTGATCAGAATCTTGCCCTTCTGGGGCTCTGATGAAGTCTTAACAGAGCAGGGAACTCAGTAAGCCCAGGGCTTCCCTACCAGCTCAAAGGAACCTTTTCCATTGTACAGGTGGAAGCACTGAGGGCCATAAAGGGAAGGGGCGGCACCCAAGTTTATACAGCAAAATGAAGGTCCTCCCTTATGGGAGAGCAGAAACAGGGCTGCCTGAGTCATCACTGACCCAGATGAGCACATGGCTGCCTTGAATGAACACACGGCTGCCTCAGCAGACAAGGCTGTTTCCTAGGTCAGGAAGTGGATGCGTTGGTGGAATTTTGCTAGAAGTCATCTGGAGCTCTGGGATCCACTCAGGACCCAACCTTTCAAGGGTCAGTGATAAAGTGGAAGTGTTACAGAGGAAGGAGAAGAGGCCCCAGACTGGACACACTCTCTGAGCTGAAGTAATTGGAACTACTTGGCCTGGAGGGAGAGAAGACCTGTGGTGGGGTCTGAAGGCCTGAGTTTGGGGAGTTAGGGACAAGGCAAACCTGGGACCTGCATGAGGAATCTGCAGACACAGACACAAAGTTCAACTCACCCATTTTAAAGTGCTCTCCATCCATCATAAAATAGACTGTCATGAGAGAAAGTGAGCTCCCCATCACAGATGTATGCAAGTGACTGCTGACAGTCCCTGGGCAGAGGACTCTAGGTCTGTCCTGGGAGTGGGAAGGTTGGTGCCTTCTAGCTCCTCTCTAATTCTGAGAATATATTAAATCAGACCTAGATGGTAGGCTTACAGGTTGGGAATAGGTATAGGAATTCATTTGTTCATTTATTCATTCATTTAACAAATATATATTAGCACATCTCTTTTGTGCTGAGACTGACTGTGTTAGGTGCTGGGTGAGCCCCTGCCCTCAGGGTGCTTTCAACCTGGGTGGGGGTGGGGGTGGGGAAAGTAGGCATGAATCAAATATTCACGAAAATAAAAGTAAGATTATATCTTGGTGAGAGCCAGGAATAAGATTTGACCCAGAGGGAGGAGTCAGGGAAGACTTGCAGGAAGAAGTGAGTCAGGAGCAGGCAGGAGAGGGGAGGGGCATTCTGGACAGAGGGACAGTGTGAACACAGGCCATGATGCCTTGGGGACACACACTGCTCCTGGAACTGAAAGATCAGTCTGGAGCTCAGTGATGTGGGTATAGTACAAGATGCGTCTGGTGATGGGACAGAGCAAAGCCTCATGGAACCGCTGGCCTGATGAGGGGTTTGGGAAGTTAGCAAGCGTTTAGAAAGATGGAAGGTGGAAAGATGACAGTGGCTGGTATGTGGAGAATGATCCAGGGAGGTGAGGAGCCCGAGGGCAGTGAGGAAGCTGGGCAGGGGTCCAGGAGTGGTGAAGACACTGGCCAGGACTTAGGTGGTGGCCTTGATATGGGGCCCAAGGTGGCAGGGGACTTTCTGGGCAAAACAGGGATGGTTTCCTTGATCAGAGAGAAGGTAGAACCAGGGAACCCTGAGGCCTAGGGGGAGCTATCCAGCTGCTAGGTGGTCCCAAGACTCCCATCCCCTGGCCCAGTGCCTCAGCACTGTGCTCTCCAGGGTAGAGGCTTGATATGCCTCGAGACACATCCCAGGAAGGCCCTCAACCATTCTTCTTACAGGATCCCCCCTTTGGACCCTTTCTTCTCTCAGCCCTGGGCATTGGGAAAGATCGGGCAGACTGGCCCTATTTGCTGGATGAAGAAAGGCAGCACAGAGAAGTCAAGGTTCCTGGCCAAGGTCACATAGGCACAGGGCTGAGCACAAAAGTTAGGTCTCTTGACTACGCTGGCCGTGCTCACTGCCCATAGAGAATGCTCAAGGGACTTTCAGCCCAGCCCCACTGACCCCCCAACAAACACCCTGGTCCACTGTCTTAGTTATCTAGGGCTGCTATAACAGAAATACCACAAGTGGATGGCTTTAACAAAGAGAAATTTATTTTCTCACAATCTAGTAGGCTAGAAATCCAAATTCAGGGCATCAGCTCCGGGGGAAGGGTTTCTCTCTCTGTCAGCTCTGGAGGAAGGTCCATGTCATCAATCTTCCCCTGGTGGAGAAGCTTCTCCGTGCAGGAACCCTGGGTCCAAAGGATGTGCTCTGCTCCTGGTACTGCTTTCTTGGTGGTATGATGTCCCTATGTCTCTCTGCTGGCTTCTTTCTCTCTTTTATATCTCAAAAGAGATTGGCTTCAGACACAATCCAATTGTGTAGATCTCATCAACATAACTGCCACTAATCCATCTCATTAACATCATAGTAATAAGATTTATGACACATAGGAAAATCAGACTAGATGACAAAATGGTGGACAATCACACAGTACTGGGAATCATGGCCTAGCCAAGCTGACAGACATTTTGGGGGGAAACAATTCAATCCATAACACCCACCCAGAGTAGGAGGGCAAGGGCGTCATAGATTTCATAGCATTCTGACCATGGAAGATCCTTAGAGAGCCAGTCCACTGATTTTACATATAGGGAAACTGAGGCCCAGAGGCTCAAGGAAAGAAAGGATTTTCCCAAGTTCCCACAGCATGTCAGTGGCAGCACTGGAAATAGACCAAGGTCTACCGACTCCCTTTCACTGCATCTCTCTGAGGTTGCAAGTTTTGGTCCTTTACTTTATTCTGGAGTAATAATAACAATAATTAGTTTAGTTAGTTGCTGTCAAGTCAGCTCCAGCTCATGGCAACCCCATGTGCAACAGAACGAAACGTTGCCTGGTCCTGGCTATCTCCACGATCACAGGTATGCTCAAATTCATTGTTGCGGCCACTGTGTATTTTGAATGCCTTCCAACGTAGGGGGCTCATCTTCCAGCACCATATCAGACAATATTCTATTGTGATTCATAGGGTTTTCATTGCTAATGATCAGAAGTAGATCACCAGGCCTTTCTTCCTAGTCTGTCTTAGTCCAGAAGCTCTGCTGAAACTTGTCTACCATGGGTGACCCTGCTGGTATTTGAAATACCGGTGGCATAGTTTCCAGCATCGTAGCAACACGTAAGCCACCACAGTATGTACAATAAACTGACTGACGGGTGGTAGAATAACCATAGCAACACTGATGTTTACTGAGCGTTTACTAAGTGCCAACCAAGCACATTGCATCAGGATTGGAAGAAGACTCGTTAACAACCTGTGTTATGCAAATGGCACAACCTTGCTTGCTGAAAGTGAAGAGGACTTGCACACTTACTGGTGAAGAGCAAAGAACACAGCCTCCAGTATGGATTACACCTTGACATAAAGAAAACAAAAATCCTCACAACTGGACCAGTAAGCAACATCATGCTAAACAGAGAAAATATTAAAGTTGTAAAGGATTTAATTTTACTTGAACCCACAATCAACATCCATGGAAGCAGCAGTCAAGAAATCAAAAGACACATTGCATTGGACAAATCTACTGCAAAAGACCTCTTTAGGGTGTTAAAAAGCAAAGATGTCACCTTGAAGACTAAGGTGCACCTGACCTAAGCCATGGTGTTTTCAATCACCTCATATGCATGCAAAAGATGGACAATGAATAAGAAAGACCGAAGAAGAATTGACGCTTTTGAATTGTGTTGGCGAAGAGAACAAACAAATCTGTCTCGGAAAAAGTACGACCAGAACGCTCCTCAGAAGCAAAGATGGCAAAACTATGTCTCACATACTTTGGACATGTTATCAGGAGGGATCAATCCCTGGAGAAGGACATCATGCTTGGTAAAGCAGAGGGTCAGCGAAAAAGAGGAAGACCTTCGACGAGATGGATTGACACAGTGGCTACAACAATGGGCTCAAGCATAACAATGGTTGTGAGGATGGCACACGACTGGGCAGTGTTTCATTCTGTTGTACATAGGGTCACTATGTACACAGCACCTAACAACAAGAAGAACATTGCATGTATTCTCAGTTCTTTCTCACAACAGCCCGGTGAGGTAGGGTCTATTGTGATCCCCACGTTGCAGAAGAGGCAGCTGGAGCTCTGAGAAGTGAAGTCACTGCCTGAGACCACAGAGCAAGTCAGTGGCCCATCTGGAAGGTTTTCTTTCCTCCACAGCTGAGCCTGCCTGCAGGGAAAGTGAGTCTGTGTGTGCTTCCCCCATTAGCTGGGGTTTTGCTTAAACAAATAGCTGGGTCCTCTTCCTCTTCTGACTTCTTCCTGCAAAACAGCCTCAGCTCTCCTCTCTGCCCTTACCCCTAGGTGGATCCCTAATCTGAGTCCTCAGTCAGTCATGATGTGACATCCGTAGCTTCCCCCTTCTGAGGAGGACACTGTGAAAACACACACACACACACACACACACACACACAAAACCCAGTTGCTGTCTAGTCAAATCTGACTCATGGTGACTCCATGTGTGTCAGAGTAGAACTGTGCTAAGATTTTCTTTTGGAAGTGGATCACCAGGTCTTTCTTCCAAGATGCCTCTGGGTCGACTCAACCTTTTGGTTAGCAGCCAAGTGCTTTACTGTTTGCACTACCCAGGGACACTGTAACCTCTTTTAAAAGTCCCAATCTGAAATTGCACGTCCTCCCCCACCTTGGCCTCTGACTTGCCATGTCACTTTCCTCCCTGAGCCTCAGTCTCCCCATCTGCCCATGGGGGACTGGTTGCCTCTGACAGTGGCCCAGCGTGGCATGTGACCATGTGTGCACAGAGAAGCACGGTCCACCACGTAGGCAGCCTCTTCCTCTCTCGAAAGCCCCTTTATCTCTGGGAGCGGTTGTTTATTGGACCTCTCCTTCTCCCTGGAAGCTCTCCCTCCCGGCTGCTCTCACACATCTGACCAGGGCCTCCTGGGGTGGGGTGCAGGGACACTGGCCTCATAAAGATCTTGATGATAACTTGGTTTTTAAATTGAGTTTATGGCCCTGGAAGAGAAAGAGTTCTGAGCTCAGCTTTCTGTTGGAAAGGGTTTGCTTAAGCAAAGCTAGTGGGCACCAGGGCCAGCACTAGGCCTACGATGTCACTACCTCCAGCCTCTTGAAATACTCCCTAAACTGCATTCCCTAGACAAGTACCCAGACTCTGACCTTGAGCAAGTAACTCCCCCTTTCTGAGCCCTCGCTCCCACTTCAGAAGCTGGGATGGTAATTCCAGGGGGCAGACTGAGGCCCGTGAGTGGGTGCTGGGGCGCCTGTGAGGCATCTGTGCCTTCCAGACTGCTCTTCCCTCCTCTCTTCCTGGTTTCCTGCCTCTTCTCCTGCAGTCCCCTTCAGAGGCTGGGGTCGCCACCTGCTGGCACTCAAGGGTACTGGAAGACTCCCTGACCTCCGGTGTTGCCTAAAAAGCAAAAAACCAAACCTGTTGCTGGCAAGTCATTTCTGACTCATGGGGATCCCATGTGTGTCAGAGCAGAACAGAGAGTAGAGTCTGTGGTAAAGCATGGACAAGGACCTGGACATTCCAACTCCAGGTGGGGATGCCGACCTTGCAGCCTCTTAGGTGGATAGGGAGTCTGGGGCATAGTCGACTCCAGCAACCTCCACACTAGCCCTCTGCCTCACCTCCCACCTCTTTACCCCACGCTCCACACAGCAACACAGTGACCTGATCTCGTTAGCCCCCTGCTTAAAATTCTACAGTGGTACTCCTTTTCGGGGCCTACAAACCAAGGGTTTTCTTGGTTATAATCTTTATGGAAGCTGATCACCAGGCCTTTCTTCCATGGTGGGTTCAAACCACCAACCTTTAGGTTAGAAGTTGAAAGCAACCACTATTTGCACCACCCAGGGACCTTTCGATGTTGCCTAGTCTCTGTAATGATGGAATGCCATTCATTCCCCTCCCCGTGGGGGAACAGAGGCCTAGGGGAGGGAAGCAGTCTTCAGGTACACAGCCCACTTAGGAAGCAAAGGGGACAATGTGTCCTCATCAGAAGGAGGACTGCATGTGACTCATTGTGCCCAGGAGACACAGAGGCCGGGGAAAGAAAGAATAAAGGCCACACCGTGAGTCTGTGGTAAAGCATGGACGAGGCCCTGGAAGTTCCAACTCCAGGTGGGGATGCCGATCCTGCAGCCTCTTAGGTGGGCAGGAAGTCTGGGGCATAGTCGACTCCAACAACCTTCACACTAGCCCCCTGCCTTGCCTCACACCCCCTTAGCCCATCCTCCACACAGCGCCACAGTGACCTGATCTCATTAGCCACCTGCTGAAAATTCTACAGTGGTCCCTCCATCCCTCAGGTTAAAAGCCGGACTCCACTCCGGGGACTACAAGGCCTTAACGCCTAGCCTGACTTCTCACCAGCCTTATACTCAGCCATAACCCCTCTCTGTGCTCCAGCCATTCTTTTGTTTCTGTTCAAACACACCAACCTCCTTCCAGCCTCCCAGCTTTGGCACATTCTGTTCCCTCTGCCTCGAACACTGTTCCCACCACCACCACCACCACCACCACATTGTATGTGGCCTCTCAGGCCTCAGTTGAAATGTGTCTTCCCCAGAGAAGCCTGACTCTATCTAAACAAGGACCCCCATCCACTTAGCCTGTTATTCCCTATATTTCTTTGGTTGCAATTCTCACAATTTGATATTATGATTTTGTTTGTGGTTTACTTAGTGTTTGCTACTGAGCTCTGAGGGCAGGGTTTATAGTAGGTGCTCAACTAATTTCTGTTGTATGGATAAACAGTTGGAGGAACAGGACTGTCTGGGAGTCAGAGGTCTCATCCCAAACTTGCTGTGTGTCCTCAAGCAAGTTCTGGTCCTCTCTGGGCCTTAGGACCCAGTGTGTCCAGTGGGTTCTGTTCTTATAATCCTTGAGCCATCTGTGTGCACCAAAAGGACACACTGTAGTTCCCTATGGTCCTGGGGCACTGAGAGAAGACCAGAGGTGGGCGAGAGGCAGGAAAGCATTGCCTTCCCTGTGCCTCTTCTGGCTCCCTGACTGTAGGCACAAGCATCTACCTGGACGGGGAGTGAATTGGTGGAAAGATAGTGAGCTGGGGGTCAGAAGTCCTGCATTCCAGGCCTCTGTGTCTCCACTAACCTCAGACAAGTCCCCTCCACTCTTGGGGCCTCAGTTTCTATGCCTGTACAGTGGATACATTCTTAGGGCCCCTCTGGCCCTGACATCCAAGATGATTGTGCCAATTGCCTGGGACATGTGTGCTGCTTCCTCACCTCCTGACAGGGGAGCCTGGGGAGGGGCCAGAAGCTGAGAGCGTGGGAGAGCCAGATGTGGTGGCCGCTGGCCCTGCCTGAGTGAGTGCTGAGCCAGCCTACTGGGAATTCTCCCACTCAGGCTCCCTTTCCGGACCCCCTCTCCTCCTCCCTCCACCCCACTGTGCACTGTGGCTTCTGGTTCCAACAAGCGTGGGTGAGGGTCTTAGGAGGGGGGTCAGTTGAGCCTGGTTCCCTCCTTCAGGGAAGAGCACGGGGCTGAGAGTTTAGACAAAAGCCTTGGTTCCAGTCCCAGTTCTGTCATGGACACACCGAAAGGCCTTGCACAAGTAGCTTTCCATCCTTGGGCCTCAGTCGTCTTGGCTGTAAAATGAGCAGGTTGGAGAGCTTCCTCCAGCCCTGACGGTGGACTTGTGTGACAGCAGCCTCTGGTGTCCCCTGGCAAACAGTCATCTCGTATGGAGTTTTCTCACTCTGCTCTAGTTCCTGCACAAAACACCTTATGTGAACTGTTTTCTTCAGGCCTGTCACCCACCCTGTGAAGTGGTCACATTTGTCCCTGTTTTACAGTTGAAGAAACTGAGGCTCAGACAGCTCAGATAATATACTTTCTCCAGGTTCCCACAGCTAGGCAGCAGCAGAGCTGGGGTTGAAACTGCCAACCCCAGAGCCCACGCTCTTAATCCCTGAGCAGCAATACCACTGTTCTGTGGGAAGGGAGGTACTGAACCCCAAGGCCCAGAGCTTCTCTCTCCCTCTGCACCCCCTGCTAGTCCACCTCAGGCAGGGCTCCCCCCACTCCATACTCTGCCCACCCACTCTCAGCTCAACTTTCCCCGAGACAGGATTGTCTGAGGCCAAGAGCAGGGGGGGACTGGGCACCCAGCATTTGGGCAGGTGAGAGAACACTCATGACATGCCCTGTTCACAGTGGACACCCCAGCGTGTCAGTGCTGCATTGCCCATGTGGCATCCAGCCGGCCCCTCAGAGTGCACAAGGAGAAACTGAGGCCCAGAGGAGGAAGGGCTCTGCCCGGGGCACACAGTGACGGGACGCAGCTTGAGGGATAGTCACTATTTCAGTAGCATTCTATGCACTGTACCAAGCCCTTTACCTACGTTACAGATTCACAACACTTCTATGAGTCAGCCCTCTTATTATCCCCATTCTCCAAAGGAGGAAAGTAATGTTCAGGAGTTAAGTGACTTGTCCAAGGTCATGCAACTTGGAAGTGGAGAAGCTGGGATTTGAACTCAGCTCTGCCTCTGGCTCCAGAACTTCCCCTTTTGAGCCCCACTCTTCTGCCTCAACTGTCCAGCCCTCGGCAAGTGCCCTGTGGGGCTCAGTGAGGCTCAGCACCCACCCCATGTCAGCTGAGAGGAGCCATGACAGCCTGGTGCCCACCAAGGGTTAATGGTGGTAGGGGCTAAGTGATTCCAGATGGGCCAGCTGGATGGCTGGGCTGGCCGGAAACTGGCGGCCGCCAGCTTCCCTGGGGAGCCACCACCAGCCGCCCCCCTCCCCTCTGCACTGCATCTCTGGACCCCAGCTGTCCCCCTGTCCTGGGGCCCCCCAGCCTCCTCTCCTTAGCCAGGGTCCAGCTGTAAGGGAAATTACAGACAGAGCATCCCAAGGGCCTTCCAGCACAGTGAGTCCGCCCCTGTTATGTACAGATGGGGAAACTGAGGCTCAGGGAGGCCAAGGGACCTACCCAAGGTCACTCAATAAGTCCGTGACTAGATATCCTGATTCCAGACCCACTTTTTTGGGAACAAGGGGATTGAAAAGCTCCCTTGCTCTCTCCAAGCTCTCCTGGCACTAGCAGTTGGGCCAAGGTTTCAGAAACGAATGGCCAGCAAATGCTAGGAGGGGAGCTGCAAATTCCTGATGAAGTCTTTGGGCACAAGAAGTCCCTGTGAGGCCTGACTCTGTGGTCCCTGGGGTTCTCTCACGTTCTGTGAACCTGCTGCCACCAAGCCCTGGACCAGGCCTCCTCTCTTGGGACATTCTCACAGCCCTCGCCCTGTGCCTGGGCAAGTCTGTGGATGCTTCTTCCTCTCTGCAGCCCAGCCCAGATGCCCAACTAGGCAATCCCTTTTGCAACAAGACCAAGAAATTGTTTCAAGATAGATGACTGTAGTTTGCCTGGAATCCCAGCTCAAGCAACCTCCCTGCCCATGATCTGGGGTGGGGTGGGGAGGAGAAGGGGGTAGACAGAAGTGCAGAGGGCACAGAGGAAGGAGCCCTAGGCAGAGTCAGGCTCTACCTGTGGACCGGGAACGCGTTTCTTCCTCTCTGTGGTCCTCAGTTCCCCCATGTGTATAGTAGTGGAGGCAAAGGTTGGCTTAGCTCAACTCTAAGCCCTTTTAAAATAATGCCCTTTGGCATCGAAGAGCTAGGAGTCTGCCTTCTTCTGAGCTGAGGAGGTAAGTATGGAAGATTAGTGTGCGGGACAAAAAGCCCAACCTGGAGACCAGGAGCAGACCCTGGTGAGGAAGGAGGGCGGGAGAATGGAACAGATCAGGTACTCAAAAATAGCTGTTGAGTGACTGAATGAAGAGACACAAGGAAAGGGGTGTAACCTAGGAAGAAGGCAGGGCAGGAGGGCTGGTCTATGCAGGAATATGGGTGTTGGGTCAGGGTCAGATGACCTGTGAAACTTTGATCACGTAACTCATGAGACCCAGTTCTGCTCCAGCTCTGCCATTGCTGTGTGAGCTTGGGCAGCTAATTTCCCTCCTCTGGGCCTCGGTTTCCTCATCTTCAAAACAGGGCAAATAATCCTTCCCTGGTACCCCAGGGGGTCTGAGATGATAGAAAGAAACATATCTGGAAATCTGAAGTGTGCTGGATGACCTTGGGCAAATTGCCTTCTCTCTCTGTGCCAAGTCACTCCTGGGCCTTAGTTTCTCCTTCTGAAAAGTGACAGATAATCTTAGAGAGTCTTTCCATCTCTTCTCCAATTTCCTTAAGCCTCAGTTAGGTGCCCTCTAAAATGCACTCCTAGCTCCCTGTCCTCCTATATGGTACCAGTTTGCACATTGCCTATCTCTCCCACTAGTCTGAGCTTCCCTGATGTCAGGGACTGTGTCTACCACCACGCCCCTGGAGCCTAGCACATTACCTGGCACGTAGTTGGTGCTTAGTAATGCTTGTTCAATGAAGGAATGTTGACTGAATCAATCATAGGGATTATCAAGCTCCCTTTACAGACGGGGAAACTGAGGCACAGAGGAGCCCCCCCCCCAGGTGCCATGGCAAGGGGAGGCTGCCACCAGTGACAGGCATCAAGTGGGGACTGGCCCCTCTTTAACAAAAGTGACTCAGCGGCTGGCTGGCGTGGGCTGCGGAATTTCTAAACATCCCCTCACATCCTGAGAGAGCGGGAGACGGGAGGGAGCAAAAAGAAGGAAACGAGGAAGAAAAACAAGAAATTTGAGGGAAAAGAAAGAGGGGGAAAAAAAGAGAAATTGAAAACAGACGCACGCTTCCACCCTCCCAGCTCTGCTGCCCCCCTTCTCCCAGCTGGGCCAATCAGAGGCCGTCCTGCGGCCTTTCCCCCAAAGTTGCAGGGAGGGGGCGCAGGGAAGCCCAGAGTGGTGTGAGCTCCTGGGGCTGCCAGACGCCCAGCAGTCCCTGCCCTCCCTGTCTGGGACCCAGGATCGCTCCATGAGAAACTCGGAGAGGAGGAGAACACCAAGGAAAAGGGAGCCTGGCCCCTCAGAGGAGCCGCCGAACAGAAGCCTGTGCCCTGCGACCCAGCCAGCCAGACCCAGGGCGGCCCCTCCTGGCAGCTCGGCTCCTCCCGAAGGATGCTTTGGGAGTGAGAGCGAAGCTGGGCTGCAGTACCCCCACTCCCTCATTCCCTGAGGCTCTGGTCTTCTGTGACGACCCTTCCTGCCCTCCTGCCCAGCCGCTGGCAGTCTCCAGTCCAGCAAAGTCTCCAGAGAACGAGGACAGGGCAGTGAGGAGGACTTCCTGGAGCGGGCGGCAGCCCAGAGGCTGGGACTGTGCTTACATCAGAAGGCATCGCAGCAAGGTAAGTGCTGGGAGAGGGAGGACCCTAGCCCTTTGACCTGTCCCCTTGTCCCAGCCTGCGCCTCAAAAAAATGGAAAATATTTTTAACGAAACCAGATGGGAGGAGGCCCGGAGGCGGAAGACGTTGTCAGGGCTGGAGGAGCTGTTTCTCTCCCCTCCTCTGCTCAGGCCACTTCTGGGGGGAGTGGTCCCTGCCTCCCCACTGGGCTGCCCCTCCCTCATTAAACAAACCCCAGAGGTTTCTTGGTGCCAGTTGGGGGCCTTCAAAGCATAGCACTGTCTACAAGAGGTAGGGAGAGCTGGAAGGTGGGGGGAGAGTGGAATTGGGGGATGGCATGTCGGGTACATGGAAAGGAGACCTAGCAGGGGACTAGGGACCTCAGGGCCACAGCCCCTGCCCCCAGGCAAAGCCTTGGCTCTAGGCCAGTCAGCCACCAGGCAACCTCTGGGGATTTAAATGGATTTGCAAATTTTCCAGATTCCTAACATGTCCTTCCAAACCCCCAGCGACTGGGAAAGTTCGAGAGTGAAGGGGGCCTGCGGCAGGCCTAGCCTAGCACTCTAGCACCTGGGGCTGGGGGTCTGGGACCAGGCTGTCAGATCTGGGAGCCTCTTGTAAAGAGGGGGCCAGCCAGCCGGGCCCTTTCCTTGGGTCCCAAGGAACTGCTCAGGCCTCCTCGCTGTCTCCACGCTTCCGGGCTTGGCTTCTTTTCCATTCCATTCTAAAATATAAATCTGGTGACGCCACCTCCCTGCTCAAAATCCTTCTGTGGCTCCCCAGTGCCTGTAGAAAACCCCAGCTTCTAACAATGGCTGCCACTGATTTACACTTACTGCAGCCCCAGAGGCAGACACTGCTTTTCCCTCCCGTTTACCCACCAGGAAACTGAGGCTCATGGTAGCCACCTAACTATAGCTACACAGCTAGTAAGTGGCAGAGCTTGGAAAGTTACTAGCCCCTCACCCCCATTGCTGCAAACTTGGGCCTTTTGTTCCTCCAGTTCGATCCCAGGATTCCCAGGAGTTTGCAAGATCCTGCCTGTGGGCCTTTGCCTTCTCCATTATCCTGCCTGGAATGTCTTTCCTCATCACCTTCACTTTTCCTTCAAGGATCCTCCCTACTCCTACCTCCTCCAGACAGCCTTCCTGGGCTCTTCCAGTCCTCAGAGCTTGCTCTCTCCTCTGAGCTCCCAGGCCACAGCCCTGCACTACACGCTGGGGCCTTGTTGCTTGGCCTTCTCTTCCTGTTTGTGTTGTGTCTGTCCACACGACAGAGACCGTTCAGGCCCCAGGCCTTCTCATCTGTTTTCTGCCCCCACTTCCCGGTCCTTCGCGGGCAGTAGGGCAGAGAAAATGTGCTGGTGAAAAGGAGGAGAGACTGGCCAGAACCCAAGCCTCCTGCCTTCCCTCATGTGCACTTCCAGGACATCAAGGGCTCCTCCAGACCACATTTCCCCCATTTCAAATGGGAGGGGGTCCCTACCTGCCTCTGTGATCCCTGAGCACATAGAGGCCTCCAGTGAGAACTGCGGCGGTCAGGCAGGCCTCCTCTGCCTTTAAGCAGGAGCGCCCTGAATCCACAGCACTCATGGACATGACTGCTGGTCACTGTCACAGAGCCCTTGGCCCATGCCAGGCACAGAGCCTGGTACCTCACACACTTTGTAATACTCACAGCAGCTCTCTGACATTGGTGTTGGGACTACTCCTATTTTACAAATGAGGAAACTGAGGCTCTGAGGGGCTAAAGTGACTTGCCCAGGGTCATACAGCTAGTAGAGTTGATATTTGAGCCACTTTCTGCCTGAATACAAAGTCTTAACCCCTCGTTACCAGGGAGCCCCTGGTCAGAGGGGAGAGAGTCCCCATCCTCCTGTCCCAGGGCTGGCCCCTGGCTTCAGCGTCATCTCCCACGGAGACTTTAGCCTCAGGTCTGACCGCTTCAAGGTCCGCCCAGGCCCTGGCTTGGTCCTGAATGGGGGAGGGAACCATCTGGTTGGCATCCTTCTTTCAGAACAGTGGTTCCTGCTTGAACATGGTTATCAGGCGGCCTCCCTCCTCTGGAGGTGGCAGCCGTTTGTGTGGGAAGAAGAACTGGAACTTGTAATTGCCCACAGATGTGGGGCAGCGGAAAGCACCGTGGATTCAGCATCACGAGATCCGGCACTGGCCCTGGCTCCACTCACATCTCCTGTGTGGCGAACCTCAGCCCCTGTGCCCTCTCTGGGCTGCTCCCTCATCTGAGAGGCAGGGGACACTGTGAATAAACAACACCAGGCTTGGGCATTAGACCGACCAAGCTTTAGCCCTGATTCTGTCACTTTGCCTCTCTGGGCCTCAGTCTCCTCATCTGTGAGCAGCAGAGCCAGTATGCAGGCTCCATGAGGTAAGCTTAGCCCAGTTCTGTACCTAATGCCATTTGCTAAAAGAGGGCTGCTGCTCTCTCCATCTCCCGCACAAGACCACTTGGCTGCAAAACTGGTCTGTACCCTGTAAAGCGTTGTGCCCAGGAAAGGGAACTTGACTACTATGTGCATTATAAGGGTCCACTTCTGTCCTCCATGCACAGTCCATAGTCTGGGTCTGAGGCCAGCTGCCTTCTGGGCTGAAGGAGGGAACTCTGGGAGTTTTGCTCAGGACAGGTTGTGGTGGGGAGGGAAGAAGGAATGAGCAGGTCCCTGGACACCCCGAAACACCAAGCACCTCCCCACCTCATTTCTTTCACATGGTTCAGAACCTGTGGGCAGTGGGCCCTTGGAATAGGAAGAGATCTTCTCCTATTCTTTTCCACAGCACCCCTGTCCCAGGAGGGAGAAGGGATAGAAGAAGTATCAGGTGCCTCCCCAGGGTCAGCGCGAGGCAACAGCATGGACAGGATAACAGTGCCAGTAACTAACAATTTCTGAGCACTTTCTATGTATTTTCAGTGTACTTCACATATGTTACTCTGAAGTTCACTGCTGTATTCCTCAGTACTTAGAACCTGTCTGGCATTCAGTAACTGCTTAATAAATACTTGCTGAATAAATCTAATCATCGTAACAGCCTCAGAGAGTAGGTATAAATTCTCCCCATTTTACAGATGAAGAAATGCTCAGAGAGATTAAGTCAGTTGCCTAAAGTCCCACAGCTAGGAAGTGGTGGGGCTGGGATTTGAACCCAGCATTTCTGACTCCAGAGCACTGAGAAGAGGCTGGATAGGACCTGGACCACCCCCAGGTTAAACTCCATATAAACCTCTCAGCTGTGGGGGCCTCTCAGAGTTATAGAGTTGGTCACCAGATCCTGGGACACATCCTGTGTGACTGTGGGCAAGTCAGTCCCTCTCCTAGCCTCAGTTTTCCCAAAAAGGAGGTTGAACCAGATGATCTCTAAGTCCCTTCCAGCTCTAGAAGAATTCCAGGATTCCAAGCCACACCAGGCCGGATTGGCAGTTGCACAAGCCCAGCTGTGTACTCGGGATCACGCATATTTAACTGCACAATGAAAGGGTTTTCTCCTACCCTTGCCCTACACATTACATAAAAGAGGCCAGGATCGATGAACACTAATGGAAAACTTTAACCTGCAATAATGAGAAGGAACTTTCAAACAATAAGTACAGCCTGCTAATGGATCGGCTTCTAGGGAAGCTTGAGGGTCCGGTACCTGTGCAGTTTCCACAGAGCCCATGTGCCCATTTTTTTGGGAGACAGAGGAAGGAGGGCCAGAGAGCTGCGCCTATGGGAAGTGTTTTTTTTGGGGGGTGACCTTCTGAGTCCCCTCCAATGTTAAGTTTTTGAACCACATGTGTCTGATTTCAAGATGAATGAGACTAAGGGTGTAGGTGGAAATTGGTATAAGGGGAAGCAAGGTTAATGAATGGTAGACAAATGAGAGGGTCCAGAGACAGGGAGGAGTGGACACACTCTGGGGGGATGGGGTGTGGAATCCACACACTTGGAGTGTCCAGCATAGGAGCCCACCTCACGCCCCCTCAAGCCTCAGGGTCATAGTCCTCAGGCAAAAGAGCTTCCTGAACCCCCAGTCCCTGGCCCCAAGCCCTCCCTTCCCAGATGTATTTTGGGGCACCTTACCCCTCAGAGAGTGCAGGAGATTAAAATCAAAGTCTATTGCTTTAGCTGCATTAGTACGCTCTCTTCTCCTCACTTCAGTTAAGAACTATTTGATGTCTCAGGTGCCCAAAACCTTTCATCTGCCAGAGATACCGGCTTCTCCGCCCTGTGATAGAAAGGGCTGTCCCTTGGGAGCAGGGCCAAGGGTTCAGAAATTTCTAGAAGGTCAGAGATTTAAAGGTCTTCTGGGATCACCTGGTTAGACCCCCTTATTGTATGGATGGGAAGCTGAGGTCCAGAGAGGTCCAGCTCGTTCAGATCCTCCCCAAAAGCACCAGACTGGGACCTGGCCTGCAAGCCTGGGCTCTTGTGTGTGCCACCACATGTGCTATGGCTTCATCATCTTGTTACAGGACTGGGAGGCCCACCTCTACCTCTGCCCTCCAGGGCTCAGCCTCCAGGTCTCTGGGGAAGTTGTGGGTGCTGGGGTGAGGCCAGAGGAAAGAGTCGAGCTGAAGTGCAGTGGGTGCCATCCTGACAAAAGTGAGAACCCTTTGGGTAATTCTTGTACCATGGAGCCTTTGATCAAGTCACTTCTCTTCTCTGGCCACAGTATCCTCTTATGTAAAAGTGACCCAGAGGTTCCATCCAGCCGCACCCTTAGGCCCTGAAAGCCCCCTGCCAGGCTGCTCGTGGCTGTTCTACACATCTTTGTTGCTGCTCTGGAAGTGAGATCCCAAGGGCTATGACCCCCACCAACTTCTCCACACCTGAGGCTGAGGTTAAGGAAGGGCAGGTGATTTCCAGGGTCAGCCACAGTGGGGCAGAGCTCAGCTTTATAAACATGTCACAGAAGCCCTGGCCCCTCCTAACCCAGAGCCACTGGGCTTGAGGGTAAAGGCCCAGGTGTGACCCAGTGGATTGTGGGAGACTCCCGTCTTACCTGTGTTTGGTCCTTATCAGCTCCCAGGCACAGTCTGCTGAATGGCTAGTTAAATAGCGAATAGATAAATAAGTGGATGGATAAATGGATTGGTGGATGGATACATAAACAGATGGTCTCCCCTTTAGTCACAGAGGACCCCATGACTAGGGGCCTTGGGCTTGGTTTAACGCTCTGCAGTCACCATCTTGAAATTCTTAATAATTTTTTGAACAAGGGGCCTTGCATTTTCATTTTGCATTGGGCCCCGCAAATTATGTGCCTGGTCCAGTCGGGCAGTTCAGGCTGGATTTGGAAGGGTTTCAACCCTGAAACTGGCCTCACTGCCTCTCTGTCCCTATCCTAATCCACATCCTCTCACAAAATGCAAACATGCTCATTCACGTCACTCTCCTATGGGAGGTCCCCCTCCTGCCATAGCACTTGAAGATACACCATTATCGCCACCCACCTAGCAGGTGGCCACCCAATATCACTGTCAATGCCTTGAAGAGTTGGCTTCCCAGGGCCTCCGGGGCAAAGCCCAAATCCTCATCCAGCACCCCAAGCCTTTCTCAGAGTGACCTCTGCCCTCCTTCCCTGCCCACCACCTACCTCTTTGCTGAAGAGCCCCAATTTCTAGGCAAACAGATCTCCCTGCCATTTCTCCAAAATGCAATTGCCCATGTCTCTAACTTGGCTCATACAGAGCCTCTCCCGAATACCCTTCTCCAGCATCACCCACCACGGAAACCAACTAGACCCTGGAGGCCTAACTCAAGGCCACCTCCCTCAAAAAGCCTGATTCCCTCTCCCCACTGGAATAATCATAAAATCCTAATAGTGTTTGCTGAGCATCTATTATGTGTCAGGTGCTTTTCATTACCATCTCTAATACTCAGAGCAATGGAAAAGAACGTCTCTTATGTCTTTTCCAGGAAACTGGGGCTCAGAGAAGTTAAGCTCAGAGAGGTCACACAGTTCTACAACTGGGACTTGGACTCTGGGGTTAAGTTGCTTTGAGCCGGAAATGATGCTCCTGGCCTGGCTAGGTTCCCATGCTCTTTCCCTGTCCTGGGTGGGTCAGGCGCAGTCTGTTGACATCAGAGTCCCATATGTCTGTTCTGCCCCCTCAGCAGCCCATCTTCATCACCTCCCTGGAAGGAAAGGCTCACCATCACCTGTCATCCCAATCCCCCAGCCTAGTGAATCGTGTGTTAGGGGTCAGCCAAGGCCCCAGGCCTGAGGACCAGAAGAGCTGACCTTACCCAGCCATTTGATCTCATGCTGCATAAGCATCAGTTGAACACCTACTGTGGAAATCCCAGATAATTGTTAGATGGGTTTCCCGATCCTGTGGGAAATCAAATTGCGGGACTAAGATGAGCATACAGGAAAGAATTAGAGGACTGGGAGTCATTAGGCTTGTACTCTGGTCCTACTGTGACCACTAAATCCGAGTATTCTAGGACGAGACCGTGCCCCTGTCTGATTCTCACCGCTCTCCTCTGGCAAATGACTAGGAAGGGCTGCTGCTGACAGTACAATAAAAGCAGCGACTCCCTCCTTCCCAGGGAGCCCTTCTGGGGAGAGGCTTTTCTGCACTGTCTTGTTTATCATATTCAGCTCTTTGCTGACGCAGGGCCTAGCCTAGCATGGGCTCCAGAGGTGCATTCAGGGCTAAGGGAGTGAGCAAGTGAGTGACTTGTTGTCTTGTGAGTGACTTTGCAGAAGGCAGTGTGCCAGGCCCTGTTGTGAGTGTTTTACTTGTATTAAGTCATATGATAGCCTTGGCAACTCGACGACCAGCCCCAGTTTCCAGATGAGGAAAGTGAGGCACAGAAAGCCAAGTGACAGTAAATGGAAGAATATGAGGGTGAAAGACAAAAGAAAGGGTGAGAGGACAGAGGCTGAGAGAGTGAGAGGGTCAGTGAGACATGGGAGTTTTCCTCCCTCCTGCTCTGCTGCCCAGGAGGGCTCTGAGGGGAATCTCAATGCTCCATAATTGGCACCAATTAATGGCGGGTTTTCTCGTAAGCTAACTGCGCCTGCCCGGCCTGCCGGCTCTGGCCTGGCAGGGGAAGGCCGCATGCTGGTGGGTCACTGAAAACGGGCCCTCAGGCCTGCCTGCCCCCTGCCCACTTGGCTGTGAGGCCCCATTCTATTGCGGCCCCCACCCTGGCCCAGGGCTGATCCTGGGCGGCAGCAGCCAGGGGAACAGAAGGTTTGCTTGTCTGCGCCTGCTGCACTCCCCTCCCCTGCCTCAGCCTGGGACCCCTCTCAGGGGCTCCTTTGGCTGCCAGGGCCTGGCGCTCTCCGTTGCCATGGCACCGGCCTGAGATGAGGCCTTAGGGGTTGGGGGACAGGGAGGGCAGCCTCAGGATGGTGGAGGCCTGGAACCCTGTACTGCAGAAACCCTGGGCCTCTCTGAATGGCGGCAGACCTGCACCCTGGACTCAGCAGGCCTAGGGCAGAACTGGCCATGCACCTAGCCTGACTGCTGGACACCTCACCTCAGAGGCCCTTGGGAAAGGCCTGATCTGTGGGTAATCAAATTAAGGGACTAAGACAAAGGTACAGGAAAGAACTAACTGACTGGAGAGTAGACTGAGTGTCATTAGACTTGCTTTCTGGTCCTAGGTTGGCCACTAAATCCCTGAGCCCCACTGCAGTCCTGAGCCCCTGCTCAAGCACTGTGCCTGCCAGATCCAGGGTTTCCTCAGAAGGACCCTCTCCCCGACCTTGAGCTGACCTTCAGCCTCTGCAGTGAAGTTGCAGAAGGGTTCTGAGTTCTACCTTGAGCTTCACTTTCAAATTACTGGGAGACCTGGGGCAGGCCCCTTGCACACTAAGCCCCTCAGCAAGGGGAAGGGGAGGACTCTTTGACCTCTGAGGATCCTCCTTCCTGAGAGTCGAGATTCTGTACGGACAGCATTAGGGTGTGCCCCATGTAGGAGAGTTTCTCAGTGGACAGACCTGTTTCTGGGCAGGAGACAGGCAGCCTGGTGTGGCGGTTAAGAGCACAGGCTTTGGATTCAGACAGGCCTGAGTTTGTATCCCAATCCTTTTGCTTATTAGCTGTGTGACCTTGAGCAAGTTACCAAACCTCTCTGAGGCTCAGTCTCTTCACCTGTGAAATGGGAATAATGACCGTATCCCCTTTACCTGGTTGCTGTGAGGATGAAACGAAATCCCCATGTCATCTCATTTTTAAGAGTCCCTGGCTTATAGCAAGTGTTTCAAATCACTAGGGGCTTTTGTTTGTTTTCAGGTTAGGGGGCATCAGAACAAGGAGTGGGAAGAAGGATGTTGTTCTGGGTTGCGGGGGTGTGGTGGGTAGAAGCAGTACCAGTGGGTAGAGGACACAATGAGACAGATTATGCTCAGTGTAGTAAAATTTGTTTCTGTGGTCTGACCTCTGAGGAACCTGAGCTGTCCGAGAATGGAATGGCCTGCCAGGTGAGGTGATGAGATCCCTGTCAAGGGAGGTGTGCAAAATTGTAGGCTGGGCAGCCCCTTTGTTTAGAGAAAGGGTGAGAGAGATGTGGATAGTGGGTATTTATGATCCTTCCCAGCCCTAACATTGCCAGGCTCTGTGAAAGATGATGTGACTCTCTGAGTCCTCAAGCTGTCAGCTTCAGGTTCACCCAGTTGGGAGGAAAAAAAAAAAAAAAAAAAACGCACACACACAGTAATGAAGAAAGACAAAAAGGGAAAAAGAGGGAAAAGAAAACAAAACAAATTAAGGGAAAAAAAAAAAAAAAAAAAAGCACGCACACACACAAAAAATTACAATAATAAATAAAAGGATAAAAAAACCCCACAAAGTTGAAGAAAAAAAACCCAAAGTTAAAAAAAAAAAAAATCATGAAATAATGAAAGAAGAAGTCAGGAAGCAGAGGGCAAAAGAAACCCCTGGTGACTGGTTAGCGTATGTGAGCTGGCATTGTGCCAGGCACTGGGCTATCCTCGTGCAGGCCATCATTGTCTCCTGCCTTAGAGAAGACATTGCATGGGTGTTGAGCCTACGTGCTCCGGGGCCAGTCTTCCCAGGATTGAACCCTGGCTTCACCACTGAAAAGCTTTGTGACCTTGGGCAAATGATCTAACTTTTCTGTGCCTCAGTTTCCTTATCTGTAAAATGGGGAAATGGCACTGACAGCATGTAGTTTTTCTGAGACTTCAGTGAGATCATTCACATAAAAGTCATAGCCAGAAGGTGGGTAACCAAACCTATTGCCGTCGAGTTGATTCCGACTCATAATGACCCTATAGGACAGAGTAGAACTGGCCCATAGGGTTTCCAAGGAGTGGCTAGTGGATTCGAACTAAGAGTAAATCACAGGTAGCTATTATTTTTTATGTTGTTGTTCTCAAGGCCTTCAGAGCCCTCCTCCTTGCTAAAGGGACTGTTGGGGGCCCAGATGGGATCCAGAGAATCTAGGGATCCACTGGGCCCGGGCAGAGCTAGGCCATATGGCCAGGAGGTGGCTGTGGGGGCTGAGAGGGGAGGCCAGGGGGGCGCCGCAGGAGGCAGGAAGTGCTTGTTCGGCAGGCAGGCTGGCTGCAGGGGATGCAGTGGCCCCCCTCCCTTCTCAGGCCAGTTCCCAGCCTGTGTGGGGACCCAGGCCACCTCCCCTGGGCCCCCAGCAGCCGTGAGGCACACACTGAGTGCTTTCCCACGAACTGTTCCAAGTAGCTGGGCCCACCCCCACCCCCAAGCACACATGCTCTGACAGTTGAGGGGGTGTGTGCTGCAAGAGGGGGGCTCAGGCTGGGGGGTTCAGACCGTTCTTTATCTGCCTGGCTCCAATCCAGACAACTGTTTCGCTTTAATATGAACTTGCAGAAAATAGGTCATTTCTTTCCATTGTGTCCCTGGGGAGGCTGCCTGGGGAGGAGAGCACACAGTGAGTGACGAGTGTGGGGGCCTGACTCAGGCCCTCGGCAGCTGGGAGGACAGCAGCCTTCCTACCTCAGTCATGATGAAGCTGCCGGCAGGGCTAGGGTGTGAGGGTTCCTAAAGGCTGGGCTAAGAAACCAGCCTTTACCTAAGGGCAATGGGGAGCCATGGAGGGGTGGATGGAGTGGTCAGATATTTCAGAAAGGTTCCTCTGGTTAGGATATGAGAACAGGTTGGAGGGGGCAGACTGGAGGCAAGCAGACTGGGGAGGAAGTGTGAGTACAGGGGAGTGAGCCAGGGGCAACGAGCTTGTGTGGAGGGCAGGGGTAGGGGGATCGGAATGACAGTACATGTTCTTCCATCCACTTGGACTTCCAAAGCAACCAGAGCCCATGCCATTTCTGCTGCTTTTGTCGGGAGTATTGTGTAAGGTACCTGCAAACATGAAGGTCCTCTGGGTGAAGAGGCAGCATGGCATAGAGAGTTGGGCCTGGGTGATCAGGTTCCATCACTGTGTGACTTGGGCTAGGTTACTTGCCTCTCTGGTCCTCAATGTGATCCTCAGGCTTGTGGGGAGAACTGTTGTGAAAGGGTGGAGGGCTGAGCCTTCACCAACAGATGGAAGTGGGACATAGGATTGAGGGTGCAGGTGAAAGCCCCACAGCCTCAGTTCCCTCCCAGGCCTCCCCACTACAACTTCTGTCTTCCCACCCTATGGATGGGCTTCCACCATTCATACTACAAGATCACACTCAGCTCTTGTCCCCTCAGCCCACTTGGGGTAAGGCCACATCAGCCAGACTCTGGGCCAGGTCACTCTCATACTCTAGCTGCTGGCCGGAGGACTCCGTCCCTGGCTCCAGATGCCTCTTGCCCCCACGCACTCCCAGGCCTGGAGCTGGCTGCCATCTCTGAGCTGAGTCATGACATCCCGGCTGGGCCCCTCCCCTGCACCCCCACTCCAGCATTCCAACTCAGTATAGCTGCCTTCACAGCAGGGTCACAAGTCAGCCCTGTAAGTGTACCCATGACAGCCTTGCCCACCTCATTGTGCAGATGGGGAAACTGAGGCCCAGAGAGGGGCAGGATCATACTACAAGAAGGTAGCAGAGCTGGGACTAGAACCCAGGTCCCCTGAGGTTTGTCCCAGGGGCCGTGAAGAGCCCATGGTGTGGAGGCAAGAACACTAGACTGTAAGTCAGGAGGCTGGAGTCTGGGTCCCAGCTCGGCCAGCAACTTAGCAAGTCACCGCTCCTGAGTCTCAGTTGCCAGTCCTTGTCTGGCCGTGTGCAGGGAAAGTGAGTTTAATATAAAAGTCTGTATGTGGCAGAGAAGGGGGTGTCCTGTAGGGAGCAACGGGGTAGCAGCTGTAGTCTGAAGCCCTAGAGCCTTGAGCCACCAGCCTCATGACCCCTACCACCAGGCCCTTGCCCAGGAGCCGGGCCTGGAGGCAGAGGGCTGTCTAATCAGGTGAGCTTCAGCTCACAGTTCCCCACTGGTCACCTAAGCCCCTCTTGCCTAGGCTGAAACAGTGGGACCTATCCCTTTCCTTCTCTGGGCCTTAGTTTCCTCATCCATGCAATGGGACACAGGAAGGGGGGGGTGGATTAGATAGAAAGTCCCTGAGGGCCATGGAGCTCTGACATTCCAAGACTGACCCATGACCCCATGGCCCAACCTCCCTCCTCCTCCCTGGGGCATCTTGTTTATTCAGAGCATCCCTGGCCTGAGATTGCCTGCCCCACCGCACCCCTCCTCCCTGCAGCACGCCTTCCTCCATCTCCATCTGGCTGCTATTTCTGCTCAGCCTCTTCCCCACTTCCAGACTGAGCATCCCACTGTCCTCTCAGGGGTCCACAGATCTCTCCACATCCTAACCCAGCTCCGTGGCTGCTGCCAGTCCTGCTCCTCTGCCTCATAGTCATCTCAGAAAATGGCATTCCCCCAACACACACACTCCTGTCCCCAGCACCCCAAACCAGAGACAGGAGTGGGGGATCATCTATGATACTTCCCTCTCCAGCCCCCAACATCTAATCACCATGTTCTGCTGATGCTCAGCAAAGTAAAGCTCAAATCCATCTGTCTCTGTCAGCCCCCACTGCCCTCTTCTGTCCCATCCAAGTATGCACGTAGCTCAGAAATGTGGTGAAACGGGGTGGGAAAGAACACAGGTGCTGAAGTCATGCTACTTCTGTTCAAATTTCTGCTCTGCCCATACTAGCTCTGCACTCCGTAGCGAGTTTGTTTAGCACTCTCTGCCTCAGTTTTCCCACCTATAAAATGGGCATGATCATTGTATCTACCTTATGGAGTTGACTGAGGATCAATGCGTTAATACACTGACACGCACATAGGAGTGCCTGGCGTACAGTGAATGCACAGTCCATGTTGGCTTTGTGGCTTGCCTGTGTACATGCATATGCATGTGTGTTCAAGGAGTCTGAGGTCTTGTGTGTACATGCTCTGTGTATGTTGCATGTGCACACCCATGATTGGGGCTGGGTGCAATTTGTTCACACGTGTACCTCTCGAATGGGCATGTGGGCAGGCACATGGGCAGCAGTTTGTGCTGTGTGTGTGCTGGGCATTGATGCATGCTTTGTGTGGGTGTGCACATGTTTCGTGCCTGCAAGAGGGTTGGGTACACACGTGGGCTGTGGCACACACATGTTTCAGAGGAGCGTGTGAGCGAGAGCGTAGGCAGGACTCGGTGCTGTGTGCACGTGCATGCCGTGTGCGGGCCACACTACTGGCAGCAGTGCAGACCCCCCTCCCAGGGCTGCCTGTGTCGTGGGAGCCTCAGGACCCCGAGGGAGGGAAGCTGCTGCTGGCGGATGTGGCCAAGATGGAATGGATTTATTTAGATTAAGACGGTGGGAAAGGAGTGGGGATGTGTATGTGCTGGAAGGAGGGGAGGTTGGGCTCTGAGAATGACGTCCCTGCATGCCTGCCCCCCTGGACTTGAGGTCCTCACTCTGCCCCTCTGGACTTGGGATTCTTGCTCTGCCCTCCAGACTTGGGGTCCTTGCTCTACTCACTGGACTTGGGGTCCTCATTCTGCCCCCTGGACTTAGGGTCCTCGCTCTGCTCCTTGGACTTGGAGTCCTCACTTTTCCCCCTGGACTTGGGGTCCTTGCTCTGCTTCCTGGACTTGGGGTCCTCACTCTTCCCCCCGGACTTGGGGTCCTCACTCTATCTCCTAGACTTGGGGTCCTCACCCTGCCCCTGGACTTGGGGTCCTCACTCTGCCCCCCTGGACGTGGGGTCTTCACTCTGCCCTTCTGGACTTGGGGTCTTCACTCTGTCCCCCTGGACTTGAGACCCTCATTCTTCCCCCCTGAACTTGGGGTCCTCACCCTGCTCCCCAGGGGGTCCCTCTGATTCACTGAGAGAGCCGGGCAATTCCTCAGTCTTTGGACTTCTGTCCCACCCAACCTGGCCAAAATGAAAGACTGATCTTGAGGGCTTCCTGGCTCATAGCACTCTCCTTACGGACAAAGGAGGGGCCCTGAGGCTCCCCTCCCTCTCTCTGCTCCCAGGCTTCCCAGGGCAGGAGAGTGTGTGTGTGTGTGTGTGTGTGTGTGTGTGTGTGTGTGTGTGTGTGTGTTGGGGTGGGGGGTGCCTGATCTCTGACTGTGACATGCACCTTGCCCCAGGTTGCTCCTTCCCAGAGCTCAGCCCTCCCTCTGAAGAAGGTAAAGTGTCCCAGGCAAGCCTACCACTCCCAAGTCAGCCCCTGCCTAGGCTTCTCTGGAGTTGGCTGGAAACACAGCAGGCTCTAGAAGGCACAAAGAGGGCCATTAGGCACTGAGGGGACACCTGTGGGTGTCAGGAGTCATCAGAGATGGCCTGGTTCTTCTTGACGCCTGTTGCCTATGCCACCCTTCTTCCTGCCACATCCTGGGGCTCCATGTCACCAGTTCATTTGACTGGAAGTCACCTGAAGGACTGTTTGTCTAACTCCTAATTGCACCAATGGGGAAACAGAGGCCCAAAGAGAAAAACAACTTGTCAAAGTCTGGACAGCAAGTATGTGACCAAGATGAGGGAAATTCCATCCACGGAATGAGATGGGTTTATGGATTCACATGTGACTCCAGACTCAGGAATGTACCCACCCCCCACCCCTTTCCAGCCCCCATCTCCTGTAACCAACCCAGAGAGAATATGACTAGAACCTTTTTTCTAGCCAGTCAAAAAGGCAAGAGTTTTAGAACAGGGATGCTCCTTGAGATAACCCATCCAAACCTCTCCGCGTATGGATGGGGAAACAGAGTCCCAGAGAGGGCTGGGGACTTGCTGGGCTCACAGTGAGTCAGAGGTGTCTGGGTAGGGGAGCCAAAATGCTCATTTCATAAAGAGGGAAGCCAGTCTATACCCTCCCTAAGGTCTACACTCTCCTAGAGCTCCTTTACCCAGTCTATCTCTCCCCCCCATCCTGAACCTGTCTTTCACTGTGTGCCTGGGGCATGATTCTGTCTGCCTCTGGGTCCCTGCTGCCCATTCAAGAAGGGTCCCTCTCAGCTCAAAGTCTCAAGGACTCTAAGATGCCTCTTGCCCCAGGACTAGCAGAAGAGGGCCTGAAGGAGGGACCAGAGCCACACTGGAGCCAGGGTCGGGGGCTGTGCACCCTGAGGGCTCAGCCCACACAGCCCAGCCTTCCAGAGCCAGGCCCAGCCCAAGCTGCAGTGACCTCCCATCTCCAGGCCAGCCAAATTCCTCCTTTAGAATAATAAACAGTGTGGCCAGCCAGGAAGGCTGGGAGGGGAGGGGCTGGAGGCTGAAATCGCCCCCTCCCCCAGCCTCGGCTGCTAATGATTTTCCTTGGCTGAGATCTCTGGCAGGAAGGTGGGGCGGAGCAAGAGGGGGCACCCACCAGGGGCAGATGGGCCTCTCTGGGGGTGCTGGCTCTGCCTCGGCACTGCTCCCTCCTGCCCATGGAGGCCTGGCATCCAGCTGCAGGGGCTGGGCAGGAGGGACGGGAGTGGCGGACGCTGCAGAGGGGGCATCAGAAGGGCCAAGTGCTAAGTCCGGAGCAATTAGGAGAAGGGAGAGGGGAGGAATGAGGGGGACCCTTAGGCAGACAGGTCTGAAGGGAGGGGGAGAAAGAGGTGGAGAGGAGCAGATTTGCTCAGAAAGCTTCTCGGGTGATGGGCAGAGCTGGAGCTGGCATCCACAGGCCCCACCACTATGGGTAAATACGACCCTGATAGGTGGTACACTCATCATCATCCCATTTTGAGAGCTGGAAACTGAGGCCACAGAGATAAGTATGGCCCAGGAAGTAACAGGAACCAAGGTAGGGCTCACTCCAGCTCTCCAGCCCTGAATTGGACACTAGAAAGGGGTGTCAGTGGGCCAGGCTGGACAACGCTTGGGAGGCAGCAGCCCACAGCATCAGAGGCTCCTTGTTGCTTTGTCATGTGGTCACTTCCCACATTTATTGCCCTGTGACCCCATCCACTCTGGCCTCCTTCCCATTGGAGCAGGCAGGCCCCTGGCACACCTGGCTATGGATGGTTATGTGGGACCCACAGTGCAGCTGCCAAGGGCAGGGATAGAGCGAAGACCAGTGCAATCTGTCTCTCTCTCTGTGTTCTTGCTTCTGTCTCTTTCTGTCTCCATCACTGTGTGTTTCTGTGCATCCTCTCTCTCTGTCTCCCTGTGGCTTTGTCTCTCTCTGCCTCTCTCATTCCAGTCTCTTTGTCTCCCTCTCAGACAGGCTCTGCTGTGTAACCTCAGGAAAACTTCTTCCCCTCTTAGAGCCTCAGTTTCCCCGTCTGGACACTGGGAGTGGGGATTCGATGGTCCCCAAGGACCTTCGCAGCCTTGCTGCTCTATGGGGCCGGCCCCTCTCCCCCTGGGCCTCCTTGTGCTGCTCTGGGCTGAGTAAAGGGGGCCAGGCATGGGGGGATGGCCCCCCCCACATTCCACAGCCCTGACTCCCCCGCTTCCCTTCCCACTGCCGCCTTCATTTCCTGTTGTGCTTGCGGAGCTGCAGGAGTTCACTGGGTTCTGGGTTGCCCCCTCCTTCTCCCCCAGGCCTTTCATCACACTTTCCCAAATATTTGTCCTGGCAGATAAGAGCCTGGTATTGGAGCTGTCACCCGGAGGACGGAGGATGGGCTGTCAGAGCTGGCAGGCCCCTGGATATCATCCAGCCCAACCTCCACCACCCCCACTGTATATTCAGGGAAACTAAGGCCCAGAGAGGGAGCCAAAGCAGGGTCCAGGCTGAGGTCTGTGGGGAGGTAACAGGGCCTGTGGTCATGAGTGCCGTTTCAGCCTTAAGATGTGTGTGACTTTTGACTCCAGTCCCATGGACACAGAGGCTGGGTGGCTCTGCAGGACCCAGGTACTAAGATGGGCCCTGGCGCTGCCTCTGCCAGCCCTGGGCCCTGACCGCTGTTTAACTCTGCAGGACATCATGAAGCCTCCAGGTGTGGTGCCAGCAACAGTCCTCAAAGGTGGGTAGGCTGGGGGCAGGGGAAGGGGCCCCGGGGGAGCCGCTCAGCAGCACCCTGGAGCTGGCAGGGCTAGTGCACACTAGCCCAGGGCATGGGAGCGCAGGAGCATCACTCTGCTTGTGAGCCTCCATTTCCTCTATTTTGAGTGGGTCTCTGTGGAGGCCTCCTTCCATGCCCATCCCTCAGCTCAGATACCTTCAGTGAGCTCCTACTTGTCTGGAGCCATCAGCTCAAATCCTTTGCTTGGCCCTCCATACCCCATAGCACCCACCAACTGTCACCACCTCAGCCCCCAATTGTCACCCCCATCTCTCCTCAGCACTCACAAGTATCAGTGCCTTGTCCTGGTCTGAATGCCGAGCACCCCCTGACGGCCTTCCTGAGTCCCCACCCCCCAGCCCGGACCCCTTGCTAGGCTGGGAGCTCCCAAGCGCTGGCCTGGGCTTCTGATCTCATCCATACCCTTCTCCTCACCCCTGCCCACTACATGCAGTCAGCTCCCAATGACTGGCTGGCTGACCAAGCAATCAAGGACCAGTCAAAGGTCTGCTGGACAGACTGTCAGATTATTTGGCAGGATGTGTGACCAGTGGACTGACCACCCACCCACTTGGACTCTGCCTTATATTCATCACCCTGGAACCCTCCCTGCCGAGGCTGGGGGCTTGACTTCTAAGATCATTCCGCAGGGGATTCCAAGATCATTCAGCAGAGCAAGGGCACCAATCACTTAACAACCCCCCACCCCAGTCCCCAGGGGCCTCAGCATCTCTCCTGCAACAGTCTGTCCCCCATGCTGTGTTATCTGAGGCCCCTGAACAGGGCCACCTCTGGGCTCTGGGCTCTGGGAAGAACCTGTGCAGCTGCAGGGAAAAGGTTCAGAAAGTGACCTGGGAAGTAATTCAGGAACTAGAGGCCTGGGAATTGCTTCCTGAGGATTTCCTGATGCCTTCTCATGCCCACGGTCTGCACACAGCACTTCTAAAGGATTCAGAGGCTAAGGGGTCTAAGGAGACTGAGATCGGGAGTCCAGGGAGGCCAGACGAGTCTCTGGGGGCTGACACTGGGCGATCAGGCTTCAGGGCTATGAGGGGAGCGTTGCAGTCTGTTTTGGATAAGAGGGCTCTGCAAGGCTTGGGTCTGGACATATATGACCTCTCCCCAGGCTCAGCTCTGGAGAGAGGTCCTGAGGCCCCGGTGCCCTGACCTGTGATGCCTCCTCTCCCAAAGGCCAGTTGCTGTTGCTGCCCCTGCTGCTGCTCTTGGGACCACAGGCCTCCCATGGTCTGTTCATCATGCCCCCGGGCCCAGAACTTGTCCTCAATATCTCCAGCACCCTCACTCTGACCTGCTTGGGCTCAGCTCCAGTGGTATGGGAACGGTTGTCCGAGAAGCCCCTGCAGGAAGTGGTCAAGACCCAGGATGGAAACTTCTCCAGCATGCTGATGCTGACCAATGTCACTGGGCTAGACACAGGAGAATACTTTTGCACCTACAATGACTCCCACGGGCTGGAGTCCAGTGAGCGAAAGCGGCTCTACATCTTTGTGCCAGGTAAGGGCCCTTGGCTTGTGTGTCGGCACCCTCATGCCCCTTCTCAACTGCAGGCACCTGGGGGAGGGGTGGGGAGCTCAGAGTGCTTTAGTGACCTCGTGAAGTGCGGTGATCCTAGAAACACAGACGAATCATGGAACCCAGTCAGTCCTGGAGTGTGCTCATTCTATCCCTTGATCTGATATCTGTCCACTCCCCATCAGTCCACCCCATTCCTGGCTCCAGTCTGCTCCTGCTCGGTCCCCATGTCCATTCTCCACACTTCACATACCAGCTGCCCTCAACTTGTAGCTTGTCTTCTTCGAAGGGACTTCTGACAGCATCCTTATTTTGTAGTGGGGAGACTGAGGACCAGAGAGGACAGTACTGGCACAAGATCACACAGTGATTCAGGGGATAGCCAGGTGCCCAGCTTCTCTGACCCTCAGTCTTGGCCCCGCTCCTGGCAGATCCCACCATGGGCTTCCTTCCTATCAACCCTGATGACTCGTTCATCTTTGTCATGGAAGTATCTGAAAAGACAATCCCATGCCGGGTGACAGACCCACAGCTGGTGGTGACACTGCATGAGAAGAAAGTGGACATCCCACTGCCCTTCCCCTATGACCACCAACGTGGCTTCTCTGGTATCTTTGAGGACAAGACCTATGTCTGCAAAACCACCATCGGGGACAGAGAAGTGGATTCTGACACCTATTATGTCTACAGCCTCCAGGGTAAGCCCTCCTTCTCTTTCTGGCCTAGTGCTCAGCAGAGGCAAGAATACCCCTTCATAGTGGTATAGCTCTTTACAGTTTATAAACTGTGCAACTCCATTTTTGCAATGGACTCTCACTATAGCCTTGGAAAGGAGGTAGTGTTTTCCCCATTTTACAGATGAGGAAACTGAGGCTCAGAGAGAGGATGGAGTTTTTCCAAGGTTGCACCATGCTGAGCGACAGAGCTGGGCTGTATAACATGGTGGGCAAAGGTACAGCTTTTGCAGCCAGTTGGGTTTGAATGCTAGCTGTCTTGCCATCTGAGTGATTTTGCAGAAGGCACATCATGTCTCTGGGCCTTCTTCTTCCTCTGTAAATGGGAGTAATAATGGCGGCCTACCTCAAAGGATTATTGTGGAGATTAATTAAAACAAAAGATGGTATGTACTCAATAAATGTCAGTTGCATAAGGGCAGGGATTTTGTCTGTTGTGCTCACTGCTGTAGCTCCTGTGCTTAGAATAGTACTTGACTTATAGTAAGTAGGTGACCAGTAAATATTTATTGAATGAATGTATCTTCCACACCAGCCATTCCTTCCCTCTTTTGACCCCACCCCATCCCCAAGCTGAAGTGCTGGTGGCTGGTGGCAAACTCCCCAGGCCTAAGCCAATCTCTTTCCACCAGTGTCATCCATCAATGTCTCGGTGAATGCAGTGCAGACTGTGGTCCGCCAGGGCGAGAACATCACCGTCATGTGCATTGTGACCGGAAGCGAGGTTGTCAGCTTTGGGTGGACATACCCTCGCATGGAGGTAATGTCGGGCCAGAGGTTGGAGGAGTGGCTAGGCAGGGATGGACATCTGGGCTTGCAGCCTGACTTCCTGGAGAGCCCTCCTGATTTGGGGGGCCTATCCCACCTGTCCCTCCAGAGTGGGCGGCTGGTGGAGCCAGTGACGGACTTCCTCTTTGATGTGCCCTCCCACATCCGCTCCATCTTGCACATCTCCAACGCCGAGCTGGGCGACTCAGGGACTTACCTCTGCAATGTGTTGGAGAGTGTGAACGAGCGTCAGGATGAAAAGGCCATCAATATCACTGTGGTCGGTGTGTACCTTGGGCTCAGCCCCAGCCCCCAATCTAAGGTGGACCCAGACCAGACCCTGTCACAGTCCCAGGGTAATGTCAGTTGCATCCCAGGCCAGTGCCAACCAACGCCCAGTGTCAGCCCCAAATCCAACCCTAATTCCAGTCTAGATTCCCCGCCTATTCCCAACTCCAGCTCCTATCCGATTTCAAATTCCAACCACCGTCCCGCTTCCAGGCAGCCCCATTTCCAAATTCAACCTCAGTGCTAGTCCCAGGCTGCAACTCACCTCAGCCACAATCCCCAGCCAGAACACGCCCATTGTTGTAGATGAAAACTGCAACGGCAGTCCCAACCCCAAATGTAGCCGCAGCACCAATATCAGCTCCACATTCACCCATGCTCCAGACCAAGTCCCAACTTCAACCCCAGCTCTGAAGACTCCATCGCGGGTTCGGGTCCTACAGCCTGAAGCCCCGCCCCCATAAGACTGGATTCCTTTGGAGTTCGATTGATGCCCGCCTCCCCCTCCAGAAGGCACCGTCCCATTGGTGGCAGGACATAGTCCCGCCCCGGGCCCCGCCCCTGACAGCCGCCTCTTGCAGAGAGCGGCTATCTGCGGCTGCTGGAAGAGCTGGACCCTGTACAATTCGCGGATCTGCACCGGAGCCGCACACTGCGGGTGGTGTTCGAGGCCTACCCACCGCCCACGGTCATGTGGTTCAAGGACAACCGCACCCTGGGTGACACCAGCACTGGCGAGATCTCCCTGTCCATGCGCAATGTGTCCGAGACCCGGTGAGCAGCCGCCTGCCCACTTGATTCTTGAAGTTATTGCTCTCTGCAGCCGCCAGGCATCCCACGGCCTTCAACAAACCTGACCCCGCCTTTCCTGAGAGCCTATTACAAGCCACGTGTTGGGCAAGGCGCTGGGCATGCCACAGAGACCAGAGCAGATGCAGTCCATCCCTCCCTGGCTTTCTGGTCTAGTAGGGAAAACAAACAGAGTCAGATGATCGCCCAGATGTTTAATTACCCTTGTGATGGGTGGAGCCAGCAAGGGGGCAGCCAAGGAGAAGGAGGCTGGATGATTGGTGAGGAGGGTGCCAGGCAGGCCACGGCCACATCTAGATGATAGCCCTGAGGCTAGAGAGAAGCAGCCAGACATAGGGTACAGTATGGTAGGATAAAGCGGTGTTAGGACTTTCTGAGGGGATGAGATGTGGACAGGGCAGTCCTCCCTCTTGGCTCATGGAGTTGCCCTTGGGTATGGACTCAGGAGACTATGGGTTTGAGATCTGGTGCTGCTACTGACACCCATGTGACCTTGGCACCCTTCCCCTCCCTGGGCCTTGCTTTCCTGTCTGTACAATGAGGGCGGGGAGGACTGTTAGGGCACTTCCAATTCTGACAGCCGGGTCTCCTGGCCTGTCCTACTTCCCAGGTACATATCAGAACTGACACTGGTGCGGGTGAAGGTGGCCGAGGCTGGCCGCTACACCATGCAGGCCTTCCATGAGGACGCTGAGGCCCAGCTCTCCTTCCAGCTGCAGGTCAACGGTGAGGAGCCCACCCACTCACTTCTCTGCCCCTGCCCCTCCCTGCCCCCATTCCTCTTCTCATCCTGCGCTGTCCAACCCCCTCACAGGAGGAGCAAGAGAGGGAGCCCAGACTCAGGACACTGGGTTCTAGGCCCAGCTCTGACACTGACACACTGCTGTGGGACCCTGGCATGCCCTCCTCTGGGCTCCAGTTTCCCCATCTGAACATGGAGGCTGTCGGGCAAGACTGGTGTTTCCAAAACCTCGGGCTTGCATGTAGCACTACCACAGTTTTTCCATCTCACATACTATTTACTCTATACTATTAATTCGATAGATGTTTACTGAGAGACTACAATATGCCAGTCCTGTTCAAGATTTTTGAGGCCCTGCCTTTGTGCAGCTTGAGTCTAGTGGGGGGAGACAAGCATGAAACAATAGGGATGGGGACCAACAAATTCCATGGAAAATAATGAGTGCTGTAGAAGAAATAAAAAGTAGGGCAGGAAGGATAGAGAGTGCTAGGGCAGGCAGGTGTTGAGTGTTGCAATTTTAAATAGGGTGGTCAGGGTTGGCCTCACTGAGATGGCATTTGGGTGACAACTTGAGGAAGTGAGGGCATTAGCCAAGTGGGTATTTGAGAGAAGGGCATCCCAGGCAGTGCAAAATCAAAACCAAACCCATTGCCGTTCAGTTGATTCGGACTCTAGCAACCCTATATGACAGACTAGAACTGCCCCATATGGTTTCCAAGGAGCGGCTGGTGGATTCAAACTGCCGACCTTTTGGTTAGCTGCCGAGTTCTTAACCACTGTGCTACCAAGGCTTTTGACCGTGCAAAGGCAGGAGTAAATGTTGGAAGAATGGCAGAAAGGCCAGTGTGGCTGG
The DNA here is from genome assembly GCF_000243295.1 of Trichechus manatus latirostris. Lineage (NCBI taxonomy): Eukaryota > Metazoa > Chordata > Mammalia > Sirenia > Trichechidae > Trichechus > Trichechus manatus. Next base: position 998,306 of record NW_004444066.1, read on the forward strand.
AACGGACTGAGGCGGAGAGTAGTGGGAGATGAGATCAGGTAGTTAGGGGTGTTGGGGGCAGTAGAAGTTTGACTTTTACCGAATGAAAAGAACAGCCATTGCAGGGTTTTGAGCGGGAGGAGTGACATGATAATGGCTTAATGTTTTGTCAATTGACTTTCTAAAAATAAGTTTATTTTGAAAGAAAAAATTTAATCTCACAATTGTAAATAGAAAATCAGCATCACATGTCATAAATATAAAGTAACCACTAAAATAAACTCAGAGAAAACAAAGTAATGTTACTAAATTCTAGCTCCATGCTCTTGCTTGCCCAGGGCTCTGGGCTTGAGGCCGGCTTTCTCTTTGGTAAAAGGGAAGATTAGCAAGTCTCAGAGAGGTGTTAAAGACTGGACTAGCATCCTACTGAGGCTTTCCCTTTGAAGTAAGCAGAAGGGGAATCCGTCCGTTTTCACACCGTGATTCCTGGTATTTAATGTTCACCTGCGGTCTACAGCACGCCCCCTCTCCCCCAAGAGACTCTGGGCCAGGTCTTTCAGGAGGACCTTTCCCGTCTTTCCCACTGACTGTCTATTCCGACAACCCACCCCTACTCCTCTGCCTGATCCTGTCCCTTCTCCACACAGTCCCTGTCCGTGTGCTAGAGCTGAGCGAGAGCCACCCAGCCAGCGGGGAGCAGACAGTCCGCTGTCGTGGTCGGGGCATGCCCCAGCCACACCTCACCTGGTCTACCTGCAGTGACCTCAAGAGGTGAGTGGACCTCAGGCTTCAGTTTCCCAGGGCACCCATAGCTGGCTAGGAGGACCCAGTGAATGTCCCCTAGTCCATCCCCTTCCTCTGGGCACATTGTTCCAGGCTAAAGCCACATCTAGAAGGCAGCCTACCACCTCCATGAAGCTCTGCATGACCTAAAGTGTCCCTTTTCCTTACCTTGACCTCTGAGCTACCCTCAACCCAGCACAGTGAGTGTATGTGTCCCCGAGACCTCACCCACCCAGTAGATCTGCTCTGGACTCCTGGTTAGGGCAGATTCTAACGTAGTGGGCAGAGGCAGAGTTGAGTTCAGGGTCTACCTCTACCCGCCTTCACTGTGTGACTCCGAGCAAGTAATTTAACATCTCTGTGCCCCAGTCTGCAAGTCTAGCAAATGAGAGGAATGGATTTTGCAATTCAGTCTTCAGTTCTGGAGTGGGAGCATCACCTGCTGGTCAATTGAGGGACTGCAGGAGGAAACAGCTCAGGACCAGGCAGTGGGTAGTAGCAGTAACTGGCCACGCCCTAGCCCTTCCTACCACCATCCTGTGGCAAGGCCTGCTTTTGACCTCAGTTTCCCCGTCTGCAAAAGAGAAGGGGCTGGAAGGTGCCGGGCTGGCTTTTCTGGCAGGTGTCCACGCGAGCTGCCACCCACACCCCTGGGGAACAGTTCCGAGGAGGAGAGCCAGCTGGAGACTAACGTGACATATTGGGCAGAAGAGCAGGAGTTCGAGGTGGTGAGCACGCTGCGCCTGCAACGCGTGGATCAGCCGCTGTCCGTGCGCTGCACGCTGCGCAACCTGCTGGGCTACGATGCACAGGAGGTCACCGTGGTGCCACACTGTGAGTCCGCCAGCCTTGGCGGCCCCTGACAACCCCTCAGCCCCACCCTGTCCCCTCATATTTGGGACTATTCCCATACACCCACAGCGGGTGAAGAGAGTCAGTATGCCCATGGGTGCCCAGGAGCATGTGAAATACACCAGAACATCTCTAAGCATGTACAAGCATGTGCAATATCAGTACATGTGTACATCCACTGTACATGCACAGGTATATGCTTATAAACCCTGTATGTGACTAGCACTGTCTGCTTAAGTGTTGGGTAAACTTTGTATATGTTGTAAGTCATGTACGTGAGGATGCTTGATCCATGGATACGGGTGCAAACCCTCCACGTGTAGATTTGTAAACCATGTACGGAGAATGCCCAATTCCCAGATACATGTGTAAAGCTAGAGTCTACGTCTGTAAGCATGTACTCAAACATGCACCATCCCTGTCCATGTGTGTAAATTCATCCAGTGTATGTCTGTAAACTGCATACACGAGCATGCCCAATCCCCAGACATGTATATAAACCCCCAGAGTGTACGTCTGGATGCATATGCACACGGGTGCACGGTCCCTATACACATGTGCAAACAAAGCTATGCCCTCTGTGTGCATATATGTGTGCATGTAAAATTCCTGTGCATGTGTGCAAACTGGTATAGTACATGTCTGTAAGTATATAATTGTAAGCACACCTGTCTGTAAAAGTGTGCAAACGCAAGTCCCGTACACTTACACATGTCTGTTAGTAGATACATGTACGTGCATACTTCTGGTACATATAAACAGTGCCTCCCAGTGCCCAGGTGCTTTTGCATATTTCCCTGCCCATCCCTGTGCATTCAGGTAACCTCTATGCAGGTCCTTCATTTATTCATCCGTTTCTTCATTTAATATATAGTTAAAGGGACCCAACTTCTCAGTGGAGGTATAGAGACGAAAAGGCCCAGTCCTGCCTGCACTCCTAGGATTCACAGTCCAGTAGTCCCGAGAGAGGAGGCAGAGAAGGAACTAGGCATCCCACTCTGGGGATCAGCAATTTGTGGGGAAAGTCTGGAGGATGGACGGGCCTCACACCTGGCTGTGGGATTCAGGAAGGTGTCCTGGAAAAAGGAAACTTCAGGTTATAATCTGAAAGATAACTAGGAGTCAGCCTGGTGAGGAATAGTGGTCCAGTCAGAGGGAACAGCCTGTGCAAAGGCCCAGAGGCCAGGTGGTCTCAGAGAAATGAAAGGAATTCAGTCTGGCTGGAGCTTAGAATATGTGTGTGTTTTGGGAGTGGGGTAGAAGAGATAAAGGGGAGGGGAGTGGTAAGGGATGGTGCTAGAGAGGTAGGCAGAAAGCAGATCAAGCAGGGCCTCGAAGACCATGTAAAGCATAATGGACACACTGGTGTGTACACGCAGGCAGGCCCACGGGCTTGTGCATGCATATGTCTGTCTGCATGTGTGCAAACACGTGTAAGCACACATTACACTGCATCTAGATCTCTTTGTACCCACCCCTGCCCCCCTGCCCTGCCCTCTGGTAGGATGGGGTGGGATTTTTTAATACCTTTATCTCACCTATAAGGAGCCCTGGTGACACAGTGGTTAAAGTGCTCGGCTGCTAACCAAAAGGTCAGTGGTTCAAACCCCCTAGCTGCACCATGGAAGAAAAATGTAGTGGTCTGCTTCCATAAAGATTACAACCTGAGAAACACTATAGGGCAGTTCTACTCTGTCCTATAGGGTCACTGTGAGTCAGAATCGACTGGATGCAACGGGTTCGGGGTTTTTTGTTGTTGTTTGGTTTGATTTCACCCATCCTCCCACATATGCACACATATGCCTGAGCAAGTGGGCCTCTGGCAACAGGGGTGGGACAGCCTGAGCAACAGACCAGCTCTGACCAAAGGCAGAAGTAAAGCTTTCAGGTGCTGCCTGAGGGGGAGGCCATGCACCAGCCCACCTGGCACTGGGACGCTGGATTGAGAGCCCCTCTTTTAGCCAGAGATGGCTCCCTACAGCCAGGAAGATGTGGGCTTCCTTCCCACGACCAGGGAGAGGAGTGAGGTTGGTCTGGAGCCCTGAGGAGGAGGGGTAGGGAAGAGACCCCACGGAGAAGGAGGAACAGGGCTCCCTTGGGCGCAGAAAAGGGCAGATGGGGGACAGAGGAGGAGGGGAGTAAGTCCTCTGGGGAATGTGTCGGTGGCCAGTGGGGCAGAGCAGAGGAGGCAGATGAGGGTCTGGCCTGGGTGGGTGTGGGGGTCTAGCAGGCAGCTCAGGAAGTGGGAGGAAATGGGATGCTGGGCAGCAGAGAGGCTGAGGCCTTGGAGATGGAGGAGACTGAAGACTTGGGCCCAATGTTAGCTCCACTTGGTTACCACCGTTCCCTGGGGGATGCACTTTAGAGCCACTGTCACTACTTCTTTGACCTCACCTGGGGAATCAGAGTGAGACTGGGTGGGGGGGTGGTGGCGGGGGGAAACAGGCTCTCTTCTGCAGTCTGGATTTCTCAGCCTATTGGGGGCTAATCTTACTGCTCCCTCAGTGCCCAGTCACTCCGTCCCTTGGTCAGTCACTCAGGCATGGAACATAGAGCCCTGTTCTAGCTATGATGGTCCCAGCGAGGGCATGGTTCAGAGGAGAGGTGAGCCACAGCCCAGCTCTCGGGGGGCTGATGGTCTAACAGGGGCTCTAGAGAATGGAGCTAGGGCAGACAGGCCTGACTGACCCAGCGAGGGCAGAAGGGTTATGGGGGCTGATAGAGATCTGAGCTGGGGGCAGTTCATGAGGGGTATTTGCAGGAGACGATGCAGAGAGGAGAGTCTGACATCATGGCCGTTTGGGGTGGGGCTTCTGTTCCACGCAGGATGGGCAGAGAGGGATTTGTGGTGCCAGAGGTGGCAGGGGGAGGGCAGCTGCCAAGGACCCTGTTTGCTTAGGGCCTGTTCTCTTCTCTGCCTCCAGCACTGCCCTTCAAGGTGGTGGTGATCTCGGCCATCCTGGCCCTAGTGGTCCTCACTGTCATCTCCCTCATCATCCTCATCATGCTCTGGCAGAAGGTAAGCCTCTCCTTGCCTATGGGGTGCAGGTTGGCATACTATTTGCATGGACTTCCAGCCCTCTGTGAATGCTGCATGACCTGGCCATGTCTGGGGCCCACACAGAGCCCTGCTGTAGAGTGACTCTGGGTGTCTGAGCTACCTCCCTCCAGCAGCCTGGGCGACTCTGGCCTGGTCCAGGCCACCCTGCCTATCCCAGGGCACGGGACCTTTGGAGTGTACTACATGGGCTTCAGGATTCTTCCAGTTCTCACCCACAGACACTCCCATGATTCCACTGAAATGCATTCTGAGCCTATTAATCTATCATTTCAATGTTCTGTTCTGGGATTTCACCATCCTGTGATTCCTGAATGATGAGTGCAACACTTCATGATTCCTTCATTCTAAGACTTACAGTTCTGGGATTCCAACCTCCTATGATATCAACACTCTTAGGTTACATCTTTCTCAGATTTCTGCTGTGACTCAAACCCAACACCAGGAGGGGCCCACCTCCAGCAGAGTGTCCCTGCCTCATGTCACTGTCCTTTGCTCTGAGGAGCAGCTGAGGCTCTGGCAGTAGCTGGTGAGGAGGTTCTGATGAACCAGGCTCTCAACTGTCAGATGCTTCTCAGCCTGTCAAGTCTTGAAGGCTCCTCTGCCACCTCCCAGCCAGGGCCCCTTAGTGCCTGTTCCCTCTGAGCTCACGAAGGCCTTGGCTCTGTTACTAACTTGCTGTGTGACTTTAGACATGCTTCTGCCCCTCTCTGGGCCTCAGGGACACCTGCCCATCTGTTCTGTAAGGAATTGGATCTAGTGGGTCTCAAGGTCCAGACTTCCCCCTAATGATCCATCTCCAATCTCGGGCCTGCAGAAGCCACGTTATGAGATCCGCTGGAAGGTGATCGAGTCAGTGAGCTCCGATGGACATGAGTACATCTACGTGGACCCCATGCAGCTGCCCTACGACTCCACATGGGAGCTGCCGCGGGACCAGCTCGTGCTTGGTCAGTCCAGGGAGGCCCCACGTGGCAGTCTGGGGACTCGAGGCAGGAGGGAAGACACTCGGGTCTAGTCCCAGCCTTGTCATGATTAGCTTCGAGAACTAAGGCTGATGTCTGCCTTCTCTAGGCCTCAATCTCCCCATCTGTACAATGGGATGGATGAGGTCCTCCAGGGACCACCCAGCATTAAGGTCCTATGACCCTGCACCTCTGTGAGATGGAACCCTCACCTTCAAATGGGGCGAGAGAGGACGTATTAATTGAGGACAGGAGGAGTGCTTGGTTAGCTGGGGTGGCTGAGGGGCAGCAGAGGAGCTGTGCTTGTCTGGGGAGGGAGGCTGGCTTCCAGGGACTAAAGATGGGGCAGAAAGTAGGCAGGACTTAGATGGCACACCAGAAAGACTAGAAAGCATTGTGATTTCAGGAGCCTCCTTGTAGGGGAATGTTTTAAGTCCAGGGTGGTTTGAGGGATGCCTGGGTTGACCTCAGAAGGTGGTTTTCCCACCCTTGGGTGGGAAGAGTAGGGGATGCAGCTTCCTGGTGGGCTGGGAGCTGAGAGACTGCCTCCACCCCAGGACGCACCCTCGGCTCTGGGGCCTTTGGGCAGGTGGTGGAGGCCACGGCACATGGCCTGAGCCATTCTCAGGCCACGATGAAGGTGGCTGTCAAGATGCTGAAATGTGAGTGCTGAGACCCTGCTCCCTCCCCTCACCTGTGGGTCCCCACCTCTCCCCTGCCCTCCCCAAATGAACAGACACTCCCAAAGCAGGCCTGATTTCAGATATTCTTGGCGCCAGAAAGACAGTGCCTCACCCTGGCGTCTTTTTCCCTCCTTCTTCCTCCTCCCTTCCCCCACCTCCCTCCCACCCTCACTCCCTTCTCCCACATGTGGATCCTCACAATCCTAGGCTGGCTGGGTCTTACAGCACAGGGTAGGGTAGAAGAGCCAGAGTAGACTCCAGTGGGGCCTCCATGGGGCCTCAGTGAGAGGCCCTGCCTGAGGCTCCCCCTCCCCTCAGCCACAGCCCGTAGCAGTGAGAAGCAGGCCCTCATGTCGGAGCTGAAGATCATGAGTCATCTGGGGCCCCACCTGAACGTGGTCAACCTGCTGGGGGCCTGCACCAAAGGAGGTACAAAACCCACTGCCCCAGAGGACTCTGGCAAAATGCCTGGTGGGCATGGCCTGGCCCCTCCCTGCCCTCTCCTCAGTCCCAAGGCCAACAGGACGCTCCAGCTGGAGGTACATCCATCCTGTCCTTCCCAGTGCCCTCAGGTCACAGACCCAGATGGGCATGGAATTTAGAAACTAGTGAAACTAAAAAAAACAAAAAAACCAAACTCACTGCCCTCGAGTCAATTCCGACTCATAGCGACCTTATAGGACAGAGTAGAACTCCCCCATAGGATTTCCATGGAGCGGCTGGTGGGTTCGAACTGCCCACCTTTTGGTTAGCAGCCGAACGCTTAGCCATGCCAGTGTGCGCACACTGAGGATCACCTGTATGCTAACCTAGGAACGCTTTTCTTCAAACCATGCAATCAAGTTGCTCCTGCCAGCTGTGTTTACTGGAAGAGTAATCTGACTTCAGGTTAGGCTGCAGAACATGTTATTGCGGTTTTGCAGCTGGTTATTGTGTGATTTGGGGATTTTCTTCCGTATTGTGCAGCCAACACAAAATACAGAAGTACATTTGCATGCATAGGACAATTTGTGTCTGCAATGACCACCAATTTCAAAATTTTTGTTTTCATTGATAGTTTCAAGCTCCAGCTGGTTGGCTTTCAGAAAATATATTTGGATTTAAAAAGTACACTGATAATAATAAGTCATTGCTTTTATCTGCTTTATATAGTGGGCTCCAAGACAAGCTTTAGTTTAAAAAAAATATCAATAAAAGCTAAATATTAATAACAGTGTGTGCTTGCAAGGTGCCAGGCACTGAGCTGAGCTGACAAAGGTGTTATCTTGTTAGTCCTCACAACAGCCCCAGGAGATGGGTATTATTAGCCCCACTTAACAGATGGGAAAGTTAAGGCTCAGGGAGACTAAGTACTTTGCTCATGGTTGCAGAGGCAGGGAAAAAACAGTCTGGCTGGTGCCAAGACCTCTTACCATCATACCAAACTGCCTCTCCCACATCCAGGCTGTGATTAGCCTTGTTGGGTAGTCCGAGACCCACCCCCACCTCCGGGGACCATCCCTGAGCTTGTCCCTCCGCAGGACCCATCTACATCATCACTGAGTACTGCCGCTATGGCGACCTGGTGGACTACCTGCACCGCAACAAGCACACCTTCCTGCAACACTGCTCCGACAAGCGCCACCCACCCAGCGCTGAGCTCTACAGCAATGCCCTGCCCATCGGGCTCCCTCTGCCCAGGTACCAGAAGGGAGGTCAGACACCTGAATCTTTGGGGGAACTTGAAGAGCACCGGCTCACTCCTCATAGTCCAGGAGAGGAAACTGAGGCTGGGGAGGAGCAGCACTGCTCCTGGAGCCAGGACTGTTGCACAAGTCAGTCCTAGACCTGGGGGCTTGGCCACCCCAGGCTAGAGGATAACAATAAGGGCAATGATAATAGTGGTGGGATCAGCTGCTACTACTGGCCGCCCACAGTATGCCTGGCCCCAGCACTTGGCAGACATGGCCTCCTCGAGTCCTCACGCCTTCCCTGTGTTGTGGATGTCTTCCTCCCCTGAGCCACTTCTGTCCCAGGGCACATGGGAGTCAGAGGCAGTGGAGGGAAGAAGGCCAGGCTCCCACTCACACCCCTACCTGCACTCCACGCCAGCCTCCCTCTTCAGTGCCCCCACCCCATGCCCCTCAGGCAACTCAATTCCCCTCTTCTTTCCAAAAATAACATTTCTTGTTTCTTCTGCTGATTACAAAAGCAATATGTGTGTATTGCAGAGACAAGAGAAAGTTCAGAAACGCATACAGAAGACAGTAAAGCTCATCCCCGTCCTCCCCAACATTCTGGTCTATTTCCTTCCAGTCTTTTTTCTACCCACAGAGACACATGTGCATGTAGTGGTGCAGCTCTTTCGGGAGCTGATGCAGCAGGCAGGGGTATTAAGGCAGCCTGGTGCTGCCCACAGTGGGTTGTGGTCAGGCACTCACGGGGCATCATGGCCAGGTGGTGCGGAGAAGCCACAGAAAGGAGCCTGTGTTCACACCCATCTCGTGCCTTTGTCCTCAGGTGCTATAATCGCCTCTGAGTGTGAGCTTTCTGGCTTTTATGTCTTCTTGGCAGCCCAGGACCCAGCTCAGGGCCTGACGGGGTTGAAAGGGCTCAACGCATGATCATAACATTGTGACATACTAAAGGAGGGTGGGTGAGTGAGTGAGAGGAAATACATGAGTGACAGGGCCTCACAGGCCCAGGGGTGAGCAGAGGGCCAGGAGGGGAAGGGAAGGGAGAGCCTGTGGCCGCTCCCTTTATGGTGCTTCTCTCACTCCCAGCCATGTGTCCGTGACTGGGGAGAGTGACGGTGGCTACATGGACATGAGCAAGGATGAGTCGGTGGACTACGTACCCATGCTGGACATGAAAGGGGACGTCAAATATGCAGACATCGAGTCCTCTAACTACATGGCCCCTTACGACAACTACGTCCCCTCTGGTCAGTGGATAGTGTTCTCACCTCACACCTGAGCAGTGAGGCATTCTTTTCAAAGCCTTTCACATGCCCAGCCTTGCAACAACCCTGGGAGGAAGGCCTGTTGTGCCCATTTCATAGATGTGGAAACTGAGGCTAGATACCTGCCTAAAGCTGCTGTGTAGGGAGCCCCAATATGAACCCCTGTTCATGGGCCTTGGATTCAGGGGCCTGCACACAGCCCGCAGGGAGGGGAGGAGCTGGGATGGGGAGAGAACCTGGCCACCTGGGGCCTTGGGGAAGAGTGACGTGCTCAGAATAGCCCCTGGCTGGTCTAGTATCCCTGAGAAGCAGGCAGGCAGAGCAAAGGTGGCCCCAGAGCGAATGCCAGAAGCTTTTCTGGCCAATGAGGGCTCTGATAAAGTAGGAAAGGTTAAAGTTAGATATTAGGAATCATTTTCCTTTTCGGGAAGGCTCAGTGGTTCAGTAGCCTTTCAGTCTCCATGAGCCAGAGGGCAGATGACCTGTGGGCCTCGGGAACGTGGGTGACCCTTTGTTCTCCTCTAGCTCCCGAGAGGACATGTCGGGCAACTTTGATCAACGAGTCCCCAGTGCTTAGTTACATGGACCTTGTGGGCTTCAGCTACCAGGTCGCCAATGGCATGGAGTTCCTGGCCTCCAAGAACGTATGTGTGGCCGGGGCAGGATGGGAGTGATGGGAGATGGGTCACTCAGGCAGAGTCCTCCAGTTACATGGTCCCATATGACAACTGTGTCCCCTCTGTTGGTTGGGGACAGCGAGTGCTCTCACACTTGTGTGGCCCTTGGGTCTTTTCCTATGATTGCCCCCAAGGCCTCAGCCCCTCTCCCCCTACCCAGTGTGTCCACCGAGACCTGGCGGCCAGGAACGTGCTGATCTGCGAGGGCAAGCTGGTCAAGATCTGTGACTTCGGCCTGGCTCGTGACATTATGCGAGACTCAAACTATATCTCCAAAGGCAGCGTGAGTACTTTCCCTGGCCCCTGTGGAGTGTCACTGTGGACATCTGAGCCCAGGAACAGAGTCCCTCTGATCAGTGTGACTGAGGCTCATGGAACATCAGCACTGGGCCTCATGTCCTGACCTGCCCAGCTGGGATAGGCCGTGCCTGCCAGGCTGTGCATGGAGGGATGGGAAGCGAAGTGGGGTGGGCAGGCTCAGATATGTTGGTCAGGGCGAGGGGTGGGTGGAAAGGAGGAGCCAGCCAAATGTGTTCTAGTGGTGGCGGTGGGCAGCCCCATGTGCTGGGTGTGGTTGAGGAAGAAACCCAGATGACATGATAAGACATATGAGTAGATCACCGGCAATAGCTGGGATTGATTTGGTTAAAATGTGGCCATCCTGTCCTCCCATTCATCTTCCCACTTTCCAGATGGGGACAATAAATCCCAGAGATGGAGGGGGCATGAGGCTCCCAGAGATCTAAGGGAGCCAGGATGAGAGCTGGGTGGGGCTTTGGTATGTCCCTGTCTCCCCTACCCCACACCCCACCCAACAAAGAGCATCTATTGGGGTCAGGAAGGGGGACCTCTTCTGTGAGGAACCTCAGACTGTGGGGCTTTTTCCCAGGGACAGGAGCTGCATGTCCTCAGCTAGTGAGAGAAGACAGCTGGCTTCCTGTTCCTCTGGGCAGCACTGGGTTGGGTGTGGGAGCTGTGTGCAGCAGAGACTGAGCCCTCACAGGGACTAGGGAGTAAGAAAGAATCAGGGGTGGGAATGTCAGCCCCTCCTGCCACCCCAGGTGCAGGGAGCAAAGGCTGCACCGCCTTGCACTGAGCAGCCGCCCTGACCTCCCGCAGACCTTCCTGCCTCTCAAGTGGATGGCCCCCGAGAGCATCTTCAACAGCCTCTACACCACCCTGAGTGACGTGTGGTCCTTTGGGATCCTGCTCTGGGAGATCTTCACCCTGGGTGCGCTTCCTTCTTCCCCAGCCCTCAACACCTGTGGGCACATCCACCTGACCGATCATACCTCTGCCCTCCTGCCCGCTGGGGCCTGGGGCTGTGGGATGGGTGGGTGCTGGGATGGGGTAAGGGGCTCTGGTTCAAGTCCCTGCTCTGCTACTTTCTTACTACTCTGTGGCCTTAGTGAGGGCCTTGCCCCATCTGAGTATTGAGGGCTTTGCACAGTGGTATCAAAACACCAAGGAGCTCTGGTGGCACAATGGTTAAGCGCTTGGCTGTTAACTGAAAGGTTGGTGGTTCACACCCACCCAGCAGCTTCATGGGAGAATGACCTAACGATCTGCTCACATAAAGATTACAGCCTAGAAAACCCTATGGGCAGTTCTGCTTTATCACATGGGATCACTATGAGCTGGAATCTATTCAATGGCACCTAACAACAAAAATCAAAATGCCCGCCTGTCTTGGTTGTTCTCTGGTTTTCTAATTCTGGGGCAGGTTGCAGTCTCTGTTCAGAGCCCATGAAGGAGCGCACTGTATTAATTTTCGTGGGCTGCCGTAAACAAGTACCACCAACTATGTGGCTTAAAGCAACAGAAATTTATTCTCTCACAGTTATGGAGGCTAGAAGTCCAAAATCAAGGTATCATCAGGGCCATGCTCCCTCCAAAGCCTCTAAGCCTCCTTCCTTGCCTCTTCCAGCTTGTTAACCCCAGGCATTCCTTGGTTTGTGGTGGCATGACTCCAATCTCTGCCTCCCACTTCACATGGCTGTCTTCTCTCTGTATCTGTGTCTCTGTGTCCAGATTTCCCTCTTCTTATAAGGACACAAGTCATAATGGATTTAGGGCCAACCCTGCTCCACAATGACCTCATCTTAAATTGATTATATCTGCAAAGACCTTATTTCCAAATAAGGTCTCATTTGCAGGTTCCAAGTGGACATGAATTCAACCCAGAACACCCACATTTCCTAATGCTGAGGGTCACTACACCCTCACCCCACGCCAGGGCTGGTGTGCCTCTCCCTGTCCTGTAGAAGAGGTACCCTGCCACTTTTCCAACCACCCCATCTCTGCCCCTCCCACAGGTGGCACCCCTTATCCGGAGCTGCCCATGAACGAGCAGTTCTACAATGCCATCAAGCGAGGTTACCGCATGGCCCAGCCTGTCCACGCATCAGACGAGATGTGAGTGGATTCTCACGCATTTGAGAGGAATTTTTGGAGTGTAAACAACAGATATCCAACTCTAACCAGCTTAGATCAAAGATAGACTTATCGGCTTAGAGATCTTGAAAAGTCTAGGTATAGCTGGATCTAGGTGTTCAAATGATGTCATCAGGAATCTCATTTTCTATCCTCGGAATCTGCTTTGCTTTATATTGGCTTCATGTTTGGGCCAGCACTGCCCAGATGGCTGCACCAGCCCCAGCTGTACATCCGTGCTTCTTCCATACGGTCCCAGCGAAAGTCCCAGAGCTGACTTTCATTGGCTCAGCTAAGATCACATGCCCATCCAAATGCCTATTGGCCAGACCTGAGTCATGTGCTCACTGAGGTGTAGTCAACCCCACTGGAACCACAGGATTGGGTTGGAGGGAGGGGTTCCCAAGGGAATATCCAGGTAGAGTAATAGGAGAAGAGACACTGGCAAAAACAGCGCTTATCTCCCACCCTTCCCAGCTCTGTTGTGTTGCTCAACTTGTTCTGAGAGGTAGCAGCCTTCAGCTACCCCACCCCAGCCCTGCCCCCTGCACCCTGAGTCAGAGACCCTGACCCCCTCTGCTGTCTCTCTGCAGCTACGAGATCATGCAGAAGTGCTGGGAAGAGAAGTTTGAGATCCGGCCCCCCTTCTCCCAGCTGGTACTGCTTCTTGAGAGACTGCTGGGCGAGGGCTACAAAAAGGTATTTTGAGGCAGGGGAGGGATGGGGAACAAAGAGTCTGATCCAGAAGTCAGACACTGGGTGTAAGTCCCCCCTTGCCCTCAGTTTCCCTGCTGGTACTAGGAAGGGATGGGCTGGGGCTGTGGTTTTAATTTATTTTTGCAGCTTATTGAAATGAAATCCTATGTGATGGATTGAGCCTACAGCCCCATTTGTTGTGTATTTTTCCACGTGCCTTTGCACCCATGCCAAATCCAGGTGCTCCTCAGAAAGTCTGAACAGCCCCAACTAGGTGACCTCTAGGGGCCTGATCACTAGGAAGCTGTTGCAGGTGCATACGAGGCAAATAGAGCCGGTAGGGTCTTAAACCCTCCTCTGCCTCACAGCAGGGATTAGCGTGAGAAGGAGATACAGATCCATTTGGCACCAAAAAAAAAAAAAACCCTAAAAAAATCAAACCCATTGCCATCAAGTTGATTCTGACTTATAGTGACCCTATAGGACGGAGTAGAACTGCCCCATAGGGTTTCCAAGGAGCACTTGGTGGATTCGAACTGCTGACCTTTTGGTTAGCAGCCATAGCTCTTAACCACTGTGCCGCCAGGGTCTCCCATTTGGCACAAACATAGCCAAACCTGGTCCATCTCTTACCCCCAGCCCCACCCCATGTCCCGCTATGGCTCAGGGGCCAGTGAGAGGAACTGTGAGCATCACCACCTCATAGTGAGGAAAACTGAGGCCCGTTGAAGGAGTTTGAGGCAAAATGAGAGCCCATACCGGTCTGCCGTGAAGTGGAGAGAAGTGTTAGGACCTCGGGTGCTGGTCCACTAACTGCTCCCTCCCTGGGCGACCTGAGCTCACCTTGTCATGTGAGATGCCAGGTGAGCACACAGCTCAGCGTGTGGCCTTGGGTAACTCCTCTCTGGGCACCACACCCATTGCCATTGAGTCAATTTCAGCTCACAGTGACCCATAGGACGGAGTAGACCTGCCCCATGGGGTTTCCACGGCTGTGAATCTTTACGGAAGCAGACTGCCACATCTTTGCCCACTGAGCAGCTGGTGGGTTCGAACCGCAAACCTTTTGGTTAGCAGCTGAGCACTTAACCACTGCACCAACAGGGCTTCTTCTCTGGGCACCAGTTACCTTAGTTATGTAAGGGGAGACGGGCAGGGTTAGAATCTAACCATTATATGGTCCTGGAAGGCATTTCTGGTTCTGACCATCAACGTTTCTCCGGCTCTCTCTGCCCTGCGGAGCAGAAGTACCAGCAGGTGGACGAGGAGTTCCTGAGAAGTGACCACCCAGCCGTCCTTCGCTCCCAAGCCCGTTTGCCGGGATTCCATGGCCTCCACTCCACCCTGGACACTAGCTCCGTCCTCTACACTGCTGTGCAGCCCAACGAGGGTGACAATGACTATATCATTCCCCTGCCTGATCCCAAACCCGAGGTTGCTGATGAGGGGCCATTGGAGGGCTCCCCTAGCCTTGCAAGGTAGCCACCCTGGCCTGGGGCCCAAGGGAGTCGTGTGCATGGTGTATGTGAGTGTATATGTGTGCTGTCAGGCCTGCCTTGGAAGTAGCCAGTTACCTAGGGTAAGTACGTATTCCTGCCAACAAATAGTACTTATTCCTGCTCATTTGACCTATGATGCCCTCAGGTGGAAAGGACAGGCTGGTAAGAGAAAGAATGGGCTGGGACTTATTTGCAAGATAGCGTTTTTCCTTTAAGAGCCCCATAGGCCATCTCTTCTTCCCCAAGGAGAAGGAGAAAACCTACTTAGCACCCTCAGCACCCCACTTGTTATCCTGGGGTCATGGCTAGCCCTGGGTCTGTGGTCCATCCTTCTGCACCAGGCCCTGAGGGCCCCAGGGAGCCTGGCATGGTTGTAGGAGGCAGAGATACCTGTAAGGGCTCAGGCCAGAATTCAGACTGGAAAGGAGATTCATGCTTTGCTTTTTTGCCTCCAGTGTGGGAGGGCTTTGGAGGAAGGCCCAGCTATTGCCTGGGCTTGATGTTCAGACAGGATCTCCCCTTGGCTAGGAGGAAGTGCTCCCCCTGAGGACAGACCCACCCCCAAAACAAGATCCACCCCATGGTGCAGTGGCCAGGCTGGGTTCGAGCGCAGCTCTGCCACTAGCTGCTGTGAGACCTGGGCAGGAGCCTTCTCCTCTTTGAGCCTCAGTTTCTCCCTATGCACTAGGAGCACACAGGACTTTGAAGGCCCTCGAAGGCCCTGAAGGCCCAGCTCTGACTGTTTAAGAAACTCACATTCCAAGACTCCAGCAAGACAGCGTGGAGAGGAGTTAAGCTCAGAGCTCAAACAGCTTGGGGGGTGGATGCTGGCCCTGTTCCGTCCCCTCAGACAAGCTGCTTCACTGCTCAGAAGCTGTTACCTCATCTGTAAAATGAAAACCCTAAGAGCGCTTCTATTTGGGACTTGTTGTGAGGATTAAATGAGATGGTGTACCTTCAGGGGATGGACACTTTGGTCAGGGAGGAAGGAGCTTTGGAGCCAGCTGGACTTGCTCCAAAATCCCAGCTCCAATACTTACCAGCCATGTGATTTCAGGCAATTATGTAACCCCCTGGGCTACCCTTTCCTCACAGAACCTGCCTTGCATGGTTTTTACAAGGATTAAATGAGCAAAAGTGCATAAGGTACATGGCGCAAGGTCAGACATACAAAGTTCTTAACTAACGTTGCTATTATCTTACTGTGGTTCCCTGCCAGCACCTCCCTCCTCACTCACCTGACTTTGCCCTCTAGCTCCACCCTGAATGAAGTCAACACCTCCTCCACCATCTCCTGTGACAGTCCCCTGGAGCCCCAAGAGGAGCCAGAGCTGGAACCTCAGCCCCAGGATGAGCTGGAGCTGGAGCCGGAGCCGGAGCCACGGCCAGAGCAGCCACTGGGTCCAGGCTGCCCAGGGCCTCGGGCTGAGGCAGAGGACAGCTTCCTGTAGGGGCTGGCCCCGACCCTGCCTGCCTGAATCTCCCCCTCTACCTCCCAGCACCCAGCGCCTCCTGGCCTGTCCTGGCCCGGCCTCCTGCCAGGCTGCCCCATCAGCTGCCCTCTTCTGGAAAGCTTCTGCCCCTGGCACGTTGCGCCCCAACCCCAGGGGCTAAGGTGGCAAGAGAACCGCAGGGGCCATGACCAGCCCTCTTCCCCTGGGGAGGCCACATGACTCTGAGCCAGGGTGCCCCCCGGGGCCAGAGTTTCTCCATCTCTAAGAAGGGAAGTTTGGACTTGGTGACCACAATCTGCGATTGTCTCTCTGGCTGGCAAGTGGGGAAACTGGAATCCCTGGGGAGCTTCTTGGGGTTAATGAGGTGGTAAATAACATTTTTCTGTTCAGCCAGCCAGCCCTCAAGGAGATGCAGCCTGTAGGCATCAGTTGATCGATGAGTTTTTCCTCGCACTTTTATCCACCCAAGAGCTGGGGAAGGGGCCTGGCATCTCTTGCTCCTGACTGGGCTGAGGCCAGGACAGTATTGCTTCATCCAGAAGGCACCTCCCCACAATGCCAGTCTCCCCTTTCCCAGGCCCGAGCTGGTCTGGGGCCGTCTGTGCTTAATTAATGCTGTTAATTAATGCTGGGACTGGGCCAAGTATAGGACAATCTGGCCTGTAGCTCCTGCCCATGGCACAACCCCGCCATAGAGAATGCCACTGTCATGTCTTCTGGCCCCATCAGTCCCGGGGTCTTTTCTTTAACACCTTCAGTCTTACTGCACCCACCAGAGTCTCCAGGGCAAGACTGGCCCCATGTCTGTGATGCATGTGTTGCCATGCCTTCGGGAAGTGTCCACATGTGGCCAATATGTGGCCCTGACTTTGCATTGGACCCACTATGAGACCTTGGAGGAATCCCCGGCCCTCTTTGGGCCTTAGTGTCCCGCTTTGAGAAATGAGCATGTTGGACTCATTGACTCCTACTGCTCCACCAGCACTAGCATCCTAGAATATTCCAGGGGGCTGCACACTTGCTTGATGAAGCAGGGCCATACACCCCAAGCCCCTAGCCTGGGGTGCAGCTGGTGTCTGGGGAGATTCCAGATCACACATCACTCTCCAGGGATTCAGGAACTGTGCCCCTTCCCCAGGCCCCTGGCAAGTCTCGAGAACCCAGCTGTCCGGGCCTTGACTTGGAGTGACAACTAGTGTCCTGGAAAGCCCCGGGCACCTGCCCTAGGGGCATGAGAAGACCACAGGACCCCTTTCAGCACCCGTGATGACCTCTCTGGAACTGTTCTGAGCAAAGGGGGCAGAGAGGGCAAATCAAAAACCACCTCTGCAGCCTACCCCTCCAGCACCTGCCGTCCAGGCCTATGGCACAGACATATGGGCAGTCAGGGGGCCCAGAGGCCCCTGTAAAGGACAAGAGGCCTTGCATGGGTGAGCCGGGAAAGAGTTATAAGAGGCGGGGCTACGTGAATGTTCATCAATCCTGGGGCTCAGTGTTTTCATTGCTGTTGTAGAATACTTTGGGGGTTGCCCTCTTGCCCTCCAGCTGCCCCATTCCCTGAGGCAGTACCCCTTGGGGGTGGTTTGCCACTGCCCAGGCCCGCTCACCTCACTTGCTCTGCCAGCCACACCCCGACCTAGTGGGCACCAGAGGTGCCAAAGGAGTGAGGGCTGCGGCAGGGAGAGGTGCGGAGAGGAAAGATGCTCTGAGGGCCAGCACTCACCCCTACCTCGCTGGTTGGCATCTCTGCCCGGGGGCCCCCAAAGCCTGGTCCAAGAGGGGGAAGTGGATTCTCACTACGGTACCAAAGATATAATCACCTAGGTTTACAAGTATTTTTAGGACTCACGTTAACTCACATCTATACAACAAAAGTGCTATTTTGTATGCTGTCAAGTTTTCCTATCTGTGTACTTTTTTTTAAGAGAAAGATTTTAATATTAAATATGGTGCTTCTCACTCACAGACTTCGTGGTCTCTCATGGGTTTGGTGCTCTGTGCCTCGCTTACGGACCTTGCCCTTGGGAGGCGGTGGGTGTGGAGAGGGGCAGATGGGGCTCGCCCTGGCCATAGGAGCCTCAGACATGTCCCTTCAGCTTTGAGTCTCGTTTTGTCCATCTGTGTTGTTGTTAGGTGCCATCAGGTCGGTTCCAGCTCGTAGCGACGCTGTGTATAACAGAACAAAACACTGCCTAGTCTTGCATCATCCTCATAATCCTTGCTAAGCTTGAGCCTATCATTGCAGCTACTGTGTCATGCCATCTCATTGGATCTTCCCCTTTTTCACTGACCCTCTACTTTATCAAGCATGATGTCCTTCTCCAGGGACTGGTCCCTCCTGAAAACATGTCCAAAGTACGTGAGATGAAGTCTCTCCATCTTCGCTTCCAAGGAGCATTTTTGCTGTACTTCTTCCAAGACAGATTTGTTCGTTCATCTGGCAGTCCACGGTACATTCAATATTCTTCACCAACACTATAATTCAAAGGCATCAATTCTTCTCTGGTCTTCCTTATTCATTGTTCTGCTCTCACATACATATGAGGTGATTGAAAATACCATGGTTTGAGTCAGGTGCACCTTAGTCCTCAAAGTGACATCTTTGCTTTCGAACATTTTAAAGAGGTCTTTTGCAGCAGATTTGCCCAATGCAATATGTCATTTGATTTCTTTATGCTGCTTCCCTGGGCATTGATTGTGGACCCAAGTAAAATGAAATTCTTGACAACTTCAATCTTTCCTCTGTTTATCATGATGTTGCTTATGGGTCCAGTCGTGAGGATTTTTATCTTCTTTATGTTGGAGTGTAATCCATACTGAAGGCTGAAATCTTTGATCTTCATCTATAAAACGGGAGTTTTCACACTCTTCCACCCCTTGGGTGACCTAGGGAAGTCTCTTCCCCTCCTTAGGCCTCGCTTTCCCAGGCTGTAGAGTGGGATGGCTTTTCTGGTTCTGCAGTGCTAAGTTTGGGGTGGCAAGGAGAGCATAGGACTGGGCAGGACTATTGGGAGGCTCTGGCACTGAGCAGCCTGACCCTCCTGCTGCCCTGCCCCCACCCCGGCCATGTGCTTTGGCTTTGGCCATTAAGCTGGGTCACCCTCCTTCCCTCCCCTCCACTCTGCCCTTGGGCCCAGGTTGCAGCTGGTATAGCTGGTGAGACGCATCCGCCAGAGCCCAGTCCCAGGCCCAGGTGAGTAGTGGTCAGGTCCCAGATAGGAGCAGGGCAGACAGAGTGCCCAAGGGAGGCGGAGAGCAGGAGGAAGTGAGGAGAGAGGGCAAAGGAGAGAGAAGAGGAAGAGGAAGAAAGGAATGGGAGGGAAGTGCAGCCAGCAGAAGGTTCAGGGAGGGAATGGGGGCTGAACTGTGACTCTGAGGGCAGAGGGGTGTAGACCTGGCAGGCCCGGCGGTGTCGCTTGGCTGCAGCAGCTCAGTGGTTGTGGGGCTGGCACGAGCTGACATCCTGGTCACTTTTGGCCAGCCCAGTGCTGGCCACAGGCTCCCCTGACAAGCCTAGGCCTTTGGGACTCTGGCGGCAGCACAGGGCCAGGGGCAGCCAGTGTGGCAATAGAGCTGTCAGGGGCAAGCGGCAGAGGGCAAGGGTGCTGGATCCAGGCTGGAGCTTCCTGGCCTTCCCACCTGGCCCCTTTGGGTTGGGCCACTTGAGGCGGACCAGCTTCAGCCTGAAATCTACCACCACCTTGCTGTGTGACCTTGGGCCAGTCCCTTGGTCTCTCTGAGCAGGGGAAGGGGCATCTCAGTTTGTGCCTCATTTTGGAGCCTCATGTCTCCCTGGACTGCATCCAGGAGTCTGAGGCTGTGGCTACAAATGGCGAGAGGAACAGAGACGTGGGGTGGCACTGACTCACAGGCCTAGCTGCCAACTCAGGGGCAGCTGAGCCATGCCAGGGGAAACCCCCTGCCCGCTGCAGGGCCTGGCCTCACAAAGCCCACCCTCCCAGGGATCCTGGCTTTAGAGAACACCTAGGACACATGACGTCTTTTCTCCTGGCTGCGGGAGGAAGTGAACAAGCCAATACTCAGATCTACCCTGTAGGGAGAATAAGCAGCCCACATTCCAGGCAGAGATTTTCCTCACTCATGGGAAAGCCTCCGTCTGGAGGTCGGGAGACCTCGGCTCCCTCCATCTTAGGCTTGCTCTTTGCGGGAACTTGGGTGAATTACACCACACTGGGCCTCGATTTCCCCAGCTGTAAGTGGAGCTAGGAGTCCCCGAGTGGCGCAAATGGCTAACATGCTCAGCTGCAAACTGAAAGGTTGGATGTTCGAATCCACCTAGAAGTGCCTTGGAAGAAAGGCCTGACTGTCTACTTCAGAAAATAAGCCAATGAAATCCCTATGGAGCACAGTTCTACTCTGACACACATGGGGTTGCTGGAGTAGGAATCAGCTCAATGGCAACTGGTACATGGAGCTAATGGCGCCACAGCCAGATTAAGGATGATAAAACATTGGCTACTATTTATTCAACAGTTGCTATGTGCAAGGGCCAACCTGTTGCTTCACACACATTTTCTCACTTTGCCCTCACAACAACTCTATGAGCCAGTACTTCTACTATCCCCATATTACAAAAGAGAAACATGTTCAGGGAGGTTTTGAAGCAACTTCCCCAAGGTCTCCCAGTTGCTGTGGCAGGATGGGATAGGAGCCTGGGCCTGGGTTCAAACTCCTGCCCCTGACTCCAGCCTACTCTGGTGCTGCGTGACCCCAAACAAAAGAACAGGGAAGTGCTGGGTAAGAGGAAAGAGTTCAGTGAATCGGAGGGCTAGATGTTGTTCTTATTGTTAGCTGCCACCAAGTGGGCCCCCATTCATGGTGACCCCATGCATAATGGAATGAAACACTGCCCGGTCCTGAGTCTATGATTGGTTGCAGATAGCACCATTGTAACCCATAGGTTTTCACTGGCTGATTTTTGGAAGTAGATCAGCAGGCCTTTCTTCTTAGTCATTGTTAGTCTTGAAGTTCCACCGAAACCCGTTCAGCATCATAGCAACTGGCAAGCCTCCGCTGACAGAGGGGTGGTGGCTGTGCATGAGGTGCACTGGCTGGGAACTGAACCTTGGTCTCCCAAATGGAAGGTGAAAATTCTACCACTGAACCACCAATGTCCCATGAGGGCTAGATAAAAATAATAAAACATAGTTTGGTAGGGAGCTTGAGCCACTCAGGCTCTTGTGCAGAGAGGGTGTGGGAGTTAGGGTAACCATAGGTCAGCTTCTGCTGGGCTCTTGCCTCTGAACTTCTCCACTCAGTCGGGCTCAGGGGAACGGGTGAGCCGAAATGTTCCTCCCAGACAGATGAGCCACTGGGACTACACAATTCTTCCATCACCCTCCTCATAGCCAGGGTCCTTGTTCCTGGAAAAAGAGGGAAACATTGAAAGGGGCTCTTTCTGCGGGGGCCCTGATCTTCAGCTGATGAGGTGCCTCACAACCTTCCATTCATGTCCCTTCTTTGAATTAGGGCACTGTCTCTAAAAAGCCTCTTTTATTTTGGCTTATTGCTCAGCTTTATCGCAATTAAAAAATCAATTTTCTGAAAGTGTTTCTGTAACATCCGCCTGTATTTTAAAAAAAAAACAAACTCATTACCAAAATATAGGATATAGAAATAGAAAGTCTTGTAATTCTGCTTCACACTGTTAGTAACTGAGTTCCATTTCTGTAGTGGTTTTCTTGCCTGTATGCATGCTAATATTTGCGTTTCATGCCTATACCTATATATATAAATGTATAATCATAATTTTAAACAAAGCTACCACAGATGCCATTTCGCAACTTCCTGTTTATCACTTAACAATACATCATGGGCATGCTCACAGGTCAGGGGTAATACAGACCTTATTTATCCATTTTGAGAGCTGCACATAATTTGAAATCAGGTATGTACCATAAATTATTTAATCAATCCCCCATTGGTGGACATTTAGCTTGTTTCCAATTTTTCAGTTAAAAACTATGCTGCAATGATCATTGTGTTTGTGTATGTGTACGTGTGTGTGTATTTGTACATTTATGTATTTGTTTCCAGAGCATAAATTACTAGACACGGGCTTGCTGAGTAAAGAGAATGAATATTTAAAATGCTACTGGAGTATAAAGGTCCTTCAAAATACGCAAAATCAAAGAGCTTCTGGGAGGCTGAGAAAGCAAACATAAAAACAATAAAAACAGGCTTATTTAACTCTAGCTAGGTGCTCTGGCCTCCTGGAAGAAGTCTTGCTCGAAGCCCAGCACAAAACTACCTCCTCCAAGAAGCCTCCCTCAGCCCTCAGCTGGAAGTGACTTGTGTTCCCACGTCCCAGTCCTTGTTGGTGCCTCTTACAGATCTTCACGTTTGTTCAATACCCTCCATCTCTGATGCCCTGTGCATCCTTCTGCCTCCAGGCCTTCATCTGTGCTGATCCTCCCTTGGAACTTTCCCTGATCTTCTCTGCACTTCCCCAACTCCTCATCCTCAGGCTCCGCTTAGGCAGAGACTTCCATGATCTCCCCCACCAGCCGTTTGGTGCTCCCAGGATGCCCTGCAGCTGTAGTTAGCTGCCCCCGTGGCCTAGCCCCTCTCCTGGCCCTGCCCCAGCTGTGAACTCTGCAAAGGGCTGAACCGTGCCCGCCCTGTTCCCCATTGCATCCCCAGTGGCGGGCACAGAGTAAATGCTCCATGAATATTTGTTGACTCAACTTTCCCCTGCATTATTGTCTCACTAGATTTGAGTTAGGAACCTCTTCCCCAGTTTATAGATGAAGAAGATAAGGCCTCAAGAGGTCAGAGACCTAGCTGTGGTCACACAGATAGGAGTGGGGAATGCAATTTCTGTCTGGCTCGAAAGCCCAGGCCAGTCTTCCTCTACTCTTGACCTTCCTGAGAGCCCCAGCTACTGTTGAAGGCGAGTGGTTAACATGTGGGCTCTGGGTTCCTGAGTTCAAATCCAGCTCCACCACTTATCAGTTGTGTGACCCTTGGAAGGTCACTTAGCATCTCTAAGCGTGTCTTTCCTCATCTGTACCATGAGATAATTACAGCTACCTCTTAAGGTGGTTGTGAGGATCAAATGAGGTGATTTGTGCAAAGAGCTAGGTCCATGGCCTGACACAAAGAAAGTGCCCAAAGGACAGGGTGACTCAAAATAGTCCCTCTTTATGCCCACTGCCTTTGAGTCAATTTCAACTCATAGTTACCCTAGAGGACAGAGTAGAACTGCCGCATAGGGTTTCCAAGGCTGTAAATCTTCACAGAAGCAGACTGCCACATCTTTCTCCCTTGGAGAGGCTAGTGGATTTGAAGTGCCAACCTTTCTGTCAGCGGCTGAGCTCTTAACCACTGTGCCACCAGGGCTCCTATGCCCTGCTTAAGTGCATTATTAATAGCATCTCCTTTGGGTCTCCAAGTGTCCCCAGTTGGGTGATTAAATTATATCAATATCGATTGTTGTTGTTAGCTGCTGTCGAGTAAGCTCCTACTCATGACGGCCTTATGTATAACAGAATGAAGCATTGCCTGGTCCTGTGCCATCTTCATGATCATTGGTATGCTTGAGTTCATTGTTGTGGCCACTGTGTATTTTGAGTGCCTTCTAATCTAGTGGGTTCATCTTTTAGCACTGTATCAGACAATATTCTGCTGTGAGCCATAGGCTTTTAATTGGTTAATTTTCAGAAGTAGATTGCCAGACCTTTCTTCCTGGTCTGTCTTAGTCTGAAAGCTCTGCTGAAACCTGTCCACTATGGATGACCCTGCTGATATTTGAAATACCAGTGGTGTAGCTTCCAGCATCATAGCAACATGCAAGCCACCAAAGTACAACAGATGGTGGTGGGTCAATATCAATAGATGCCTGTTACCATCACCTGCGTTGCAACACCACACACTTAAGTGCTTGTCTTACCTCTCACCAAGATTGGGAGGGTCCTGTAGGCAGGGAAGGGCTCTGGCCTTAATGAATTGATTTCTGACCCAAGGACTCCTAGCCCCTATTCTTTCTTCATTTATCCGTTGGTCCATTTATTCACGCACCCAACATCTGCCAGGCCCAGACCCAGTGCCGAGGGTGTAAAGATGACCAGGAGAGACGCAGGCCCCACGGAGGAGCCCATGCTTATGGGAGTGGGGAGAGAGAAAGGCAGTATGCCAGTAACCACCCTTGTAATTGTCCTTGGGCCAACATTGAGAAGGGTTGTGGAGCTGAGGGGTCCATGGGAGAGGATGGGACAGAGAAGTAGTCAGGTAAAGAGAGAAGGGATAACACATTCCAGATAGAGGCAGTAGCATGTCAAACAGTAAGAAAGAGGTAAGAAAGAGCAAGGTGAGTTGGGGAGCTGAAAGTGCTGCATTCAGTATGATGGAGAGGGTGGATGGAGAGAGAAGAGGAGGCAGAGATCAGCAGTGGACAGATTGTAAAGGTGCCTTGGCAAGCTTTATTACAGAGTTTGGACTTGATCTTCACTACTGGGCTAGAAGGGAGCCCTGGTGGTGCAGTGGTTAAGGGCTATGACTGCTAACCAAAAGGTTGACGGTTCGAATCCACCAGCCACTCCTTGGAAACCCTATGGGGCAGTTCCACTCTGTCCTGCCTATAGGGTCACTATGAGTTGTAATCAACTCAATGGCAACAGGTTTGGTTTTGTTTTGGTACTGGGCTGGAATAGTAGATAGATACAAATAACCCCATAGTACTCTAAAACAGATACTACCAAAAAAAAAAACAAAATCAGCTGCTGTCGAGTTTACTCTGACTCATGGTGACTCCATGTGTGCAGAGCAGAACTGTGTTCCATACGGTTTTCAAGATTGTGACCTTTCAGAAGCAGATCACCAGACCTTTCTTTCAGGGCACCTCTAAGTGGACTGGAATCACCAACCTTTAAGTTAATAGTTAAGCGCTTAATCTTTTGAGCTACCCGACAACTCTTAGCCAGATACCAAAATTCATTTAACCCTTAACCATGGAGGTAGGTGTGGCAGAACCTTTCTGGCCTGGGGTCGAAGTGGACCAGCTGCCAGAATGGGTCTCTGGCTCCTGGCTTGGGTTCTCCACTCCCTGGTTGGGGAACTGCCTGGGTCCCAGGGCCTGGACTGGGGCTGAGGTTGAGTGGGTAGGAGGGTAGGGGCTAAGCTGTTCCTGCTGTGGGGTCTGGAGGACTCAGGGGCCAGGAACCAGACAGGGAGATGAGGGCCGGCCCCCAGAACATGCAGAGCGTGGCATGGCCCACATTTGAAGATTTCCTAATCCATGGGCTGACACATAACACACCAGTTGCCGTTGAAAGTCCCTCTCAAAGTTCCTCAGCTGCAGGAAGGGGTGACGTCAGTCTGGGAGCCCTGCTCATCATTTTCCCGGCAGCATGACTGTGGCTTTCCTCGCTGGGGGTCACTCAACCAAGCCCCAGGGTACTTCTACTCATGTCCATGGACAGTGAGCACGGTCACCACTGGGTCACCCTGTGCAGTGTGCACAGCCTCTGCAGGCAAGCTGCCCAGTTCCAATCCCAGCTCTGTCATTCACATCCACTGGCTCTGGAGCCCTGGGTAAGTAACCTAAAGTGAGCCTCAGTTTCCTCATCTGCCAAATAGAGATAATGAATAGAACCAGACTCATAGGTAGAGAGGACCAAATGAGATAAATGTGCAGGGAGCCTGGCATGGTGCCTGGCACATCAACAACACTCAGAAAATGTTAGCCCTCTAAAGGCCACATTCCCAGGAAGACAGTGTCTTTCTTCTCGTGGGGCTTTTGGACACAGAATTGATTCATTGGCTCATTCATTCTTCAAACATCTGAAGGCAGTGGAGCATAATGGTTAGGTATGCCACAGGCCCAGGAGGCAGAAATACCCTCATTTGCTGTGTGACTTTGGGAAAGTGATTTAAACTGTCTGAGCCTTGGTTTCCTCTTTGGTAAAACAGGGATAATAATCACACCTACTTCTAGGTTGTGGATTCAATGAGAAAACTCCAAAAAGTGCTTGGCATGCTGCCTGACACATAGTGAGCACCCAATAAACCTTTGCGGCCTGAGTGGGAGGAAAATGCTGGAATAGGGTGGTCCAGGAGGCCTGGAATGTGCAGGAAGGACACCTGCTCATCTGGCAGGAACAGGAAAGGCTTACTGGAGGTAGGCAGTCAGAAGAAGGTGTAGGAGTTAGCTGGGCAGACAGAAATGACCAGGGGAGCAGTGTCCTCTGATCTTGGGGACCGAGACAGCTCCTGCCAGGATGACCTGGGCCACCCCCACTAGCCGCTGTTGCCTCCACTCCCTTGCCAGCTACATACCTCCTCCACCTAAACAGCCCCCACCAGACAGGGGTCTCCACTAGCCTGGGTCAAGGGCTTGGTGGGAATCATAAGAAGGCTGGGCTACCCACACTGAAGTCGGACAAAAACTTTACATATGTGTTAGCGGCCTTCAGGGTTCCTCAAGACCATTCACAGGTTTTCAAGGACAGTGGCCTCACCCATGAGTTAACATCAGAATCCCCTGGAGAGCCTGCTCCCTGTGCGGATTCCTATCCCCGTCTCTGATTCAGCAGGCCTGTGATGGCCCTGGAATCTGCATTTTAATAGGCACCCTTGAATTCTGAGGTTGGGGTCCATGGATTGTACTTGGAGGTACACCCCCGAGAGGTCCCCAGACCATTAGAGAATCATGGTCTGCAGGAGAAAGCTCAAGCTCTCCGGCCTGGTTGTCAAGGCCCTTTGCACTTGGCTGTTTGCACCCTCTGTGCATTTCTGCCCCACTCCATTCCTCCACACTTCTGGTCTACCACCACCTGTGCCCTCATGCCATTCCCTCTCTCGGAATGCCCCTTCTGCCTGGCAGACTCCTGCTCCGAGGCCCAGCAGTAATGCCATGCCTCTGGACACCCTCGAAGACTCTCCATCCTCTGTCCTCACAGCACTCTCAGCGTGTCTGTGTCACCACACACAGGGGCTCGCCTCCAACATGTTGGGCCTTAAAAAGATAATGCCACATTGATGACCCTGCATGTTGTCAAAGACCTGATGAGGGCGAGGATGACCAATGTGCAGGAACATGGAGACCATGTCCCAGGAAGTGGCCAATGAACTGGAATGCTCAACCTGGAGCCGTGGTGCCTCTGGGGATCCCAGGGGGGGCTGCCTCCGTATTGCTGGAAGCCCATTATGGGTCTCAGAGTCCAGGATGCAGCACCAGGAGCGACAGGCGGAGCTATGAGGCAGATCTGGTCCCAGCTAGGGCAGCATGGGCTAATAGCTTTCCAACCACAGAGGGTGTGCAGACCTGTTAGGGTTGCTGTGGGGGATGTAGGATGGCATTGGCTGCGTGACCCAGGTGGCAGGGAGTAGTGCCCGAGAGCCTGAGAACCCTATTCTGACGCTGAGCCTTCCCCAAAGTAGCTGTGTGACCTGAGATAAGTCACTCACCCTCCTGACCTTCCTTTTTCTTATCAATAAAGTGCAGATAATACACACTGCACTGAGTCCCTGTGACCCAGGCCTGCATGAGAAAATAGAAATGAAAGTGCCTTGTAAACAATAAATGGCTCAGTCCTCCTAAGCAAGACATGGAACCCAGAAGCCAGAAATGAAAAGATCAGCAAATCTGACTACAAACAAATTAAAAAACTTCTGTTTGAGTAAAGACACAGAAAACAAAACAAAAAAAAGTTAAAAGAGAAGTGGCAGACTGATGGGAAAATTTTTCAGCATATATAATAACAAAATTCATAGATGTAGTACAGAATATAAATAGTCCCGACAAATCAATAAAAGGCAAAAACCAAACAGAAAAACGGACAAAGGATGTTTGTAGAAGAAATAGCAGTAGCCAACACACAGATGGGAAAAAAACATTTATTTCACCAGCAATCAGCACTTGCTGCATATTAAAACATCAGTGAAATAATGTTTTTTTTTTCCTATCAGATTTGAAAAAAAATTGAAGATACATAATATCCAATGTTAGCAAGAATATAGCGAAGACGTGTATCCCCACACTGTTGGTGGGGATGCATGTTCATATAGCCTTTTTTTTTAGCAAACATTTTTTTAATATTTTATTGTACTTCAGGTGAAGGCTTACAGAACAGATAGTTTCTCATGTAACAGTAACACACATGCTGTTTTATGACATTGGTTAACAACCCCA
>NW_004444066.1:1035493-1042368 GCF_000243295.1 Trichechus manatus latirostris
ATGTTCTAGGGTTTCAGGATTGTTGATTCTCTGTTTGGCTTAGTTTTTCGGATCTTTGTTGTGGAGGGACGGCGTGGTGTTTCTGCCTAGAGCGCCATCTTGCCGGAAGTGCTCATATAGCCTTTTTTGTATGACAATTTAACAGTATCTCCCCATTTTAATATACTCACCCTTTGACTACGGAGTCCCTGGGTGGTGCAAATGGTTAACACGCTCAGCGGCTCAAGAAAGGTTGTTGGTTTGAGTTCACCCAGAGGCACCTCAGAAGAAAGCCCTGGTGATCTACTTCAGAAAATCAGCCATTGAAAACCCTACGGAGCACAGTTCTACTCTGACCCACATGGGGTTGCATGAGTCAGAATCAACTCAATGGCAACTGGTACTCTTTGACCCAGCAATCCCTCTTCTAGGAATGGATCCTGCTCAAATGATCACATATGTGCACAAAGGTTCAAGTGCAAGGTGTTCACTGTAGCATTGTTTATAATGGAGAATATTCAGAAGTAACTGAAGTACCTATACATTACAGAAAGGATGAAGTCAATTATGGTAAATCTGTATCATGGAATATAATGCAGCAATTTACAAAGCAAGGTAAATCTGTATGTGCTGACATAGGAAGATCTCTAAGATACATTGTTAAGTGATAAAAACCAAGACTCAAGGCAATAAATAAACAATCGTATATAAATATGTTACTATTTTTAAAAATGACAAAGTATGGATGGATGAATACATGGCTGAGCATGTACATGCATGAGCTAACATCATGAAGGGTATGCATAACTCTTACAAGTGGTTACTGCTGAGAAAGGGTCTGTGTTTGAAAGGAAAAGGGGCTGGGAGACTTCCATTTTGGTGGGCTATAGCCCTCTTTCTGTATAAGCAAACAGGACTATACAACAGGGCAGGAGTGGGAAATTATTCCCGGCATCTTCCCACCCGAGCTTGGGTCATATATCTGATAAGAGACTTGTATGTAGAATACAGAAACAACTCCTACAACTCAATAATAAAAAGACAACCCAATTAAAAATGGGCAAATGACTTGAAGAGATATTTCTTCAAAGAAGATATGCAAATGGCCAATAAGCACGTGAAAAGATGCTCAACATCATTAGTCATCAGGGAACTGCAAATCAAAACCACAATGAAATACTACTTCACAACAATAAGATGGTTATAATAAAAAAGACAGAAGATAACAAATGTTGGTAAGGTTGTGGACAAACTGGAACCCTCATACATTGCTGGTGGGAAAGTAAAATGGTGGAGCCACTTTGGAAAACAGTCTGGCAGTTCTTCAAAAGATTAAGCATAGAGTTAACATACGATCCAGTAATTCTACTCCTAGGTACATACCCAAGAGAAATGGAAGCATATGCCCATACAAAAACTTGTACACAGATGTTCATAGCAGCATGATTCATAATAGCCAAAAGTGGAAACAGCTCAAATGTCCGTTCACTAATGAATGGATAAATAAAATGTGATATATACATATAATGTAATATTATTCGACAATAAAAAGAAATGAAGTATTGATGCATTCTACAACATGGATGAACCTTGAAAACATTATGCTAAGTGAAAGAAGCTAGACACGAAAGATCATATGTTGTATAGTTTCATTTATATGAAATGTCCAGAATAGGCAAATCTATAGAGATAGAAAGTAGATTCATGGTTTTCTAGGACTCGGGCAGCGGGGAGGGGTGGGGAGGGATAAGGAGACTGATGGTAATAACTAAAGGATATGGGGTTTCTTTAGTTGATGATAAAAATGTTCGAAAATTGCTTGTGGTGGTGGATGTACAACTCTGTGAATATACCAAAAACCATTCAATTGTACACTTTAAAAGAGGAAATTTTATGGTATGTAAATTATGTCACAATAAAGTTGTTACAAAAAA
Source organism: Trichechus manatus latirostris (assembly GCF_000243295.1). Lineage (NCBI taxonomy): Eukaryota > Metazoa > Chordata > Mammalia > Sirenia > Trichechidae > Trichechus > Trichechus manatus. The sequence continues at coordinate 1,037,407 of NW_004444066.1, forward strand.
AAAAAAATCCAGAACATAGAAAAGAGATGGGATTCTACATGAAAAAAGTAAAATCCAATCCTTCCTGTAACTAATGCACAAAAATCAATTCAGATGAATTATAGACCTAAATGTTAAAGTAAAAACAATAATACTTTTTAATATAACATGGACGATATCTTCATGATCTCAGGGTACAGAAAGATTTCTTAAACAAGACACACACAAATAACTATAAAGAAAAATTGATAATTAATAACAATTAAGAATTTTCATTCATCAAAGGACACTACCGTATTTTTATGCAAATAACGAGTGCCTTCTACATTTGTTTATAAATCGTGCCCTCCCCTATGAGGTATTTTTGTAAGTGCACCATGCTAATTTTTTTTTTTTTTTTACAGCAACATGTAAAAAAAACTGGCATAGTGGGACTTATGAAAATACCTCACAAGAAGAGGGCATGGTTGGCAAACAAACATAGAAGGTAAGCGTTATTTTCGTAAAAATATGGCATATATATCACTTAGCTTTTGTCACATAACAAACCCCACAAAACCACAGTGGCATATAACAATAAACATTTATTCTCTCTTGTCTACAGTACTCAGCTGATTTAGCTGAACTCAGTAGGGCTCACACATGCATCTACAGGGCAGCTAGAGATGCTGCTCTAAGTTGGGCTTGGCCAGGGCACATTAGCGGATGTTCCTCTGCTCCACGTGTTTCTTTTTTTCGTCGGTCCAGTGGGCCAGCCTGATCATGTCTTTCTCATAATGATGTTAGAAATATAAGAAGGCAAGGGGAAACATGCAGTGCCTCTTGAGGCCTAGACTCAGAACCCACACAACCTCACTTCTACCTCATTGTACTGACCAAAGCAAGTCACGTGACCAAGCTCAGATTCAAGGGTTGGAGAAGCAGACTTCATCTCTTTTCTGAGAGGCCCAGCCAGGTCACATGGCAAATGGCTTGAGTACAGGAAAGAGTGAAGAAATGAGGTCATTAATGCAATCTACTTGAGACAGAATGTTGTTGATGTTAGGTGATATCGAGTCAGTTCCTTCTCATAGTGATCCTATGTACAACAGAACAAAACACTGCCCAGTCCCGCACCAGCCTCACAGTCATTATGCTTGAGCCCATTGTTGCAGCCACTGTGTCAATCCATCTCATTGAGGGTCTTCCTCTTTTTCGCTGACCCTCTACTTTACTAAACATGATGTCCTTCTCCTGAAACTGGTACCTCCTGATAACCTGTCCAAAGTATGTGAGATGAAGTCTTACCATCCTTGCTTCCAAGGAGCACTTGGCTGTACTTCTTCTAAGACAGATTTGTTCTTTCTTCTGGTAGTCCATGGTATAGTCAATATTCTTCACCAATACCATAATTCAAAGGCATCATTTCTTCTCTGATCTTCCTTATTCATTGTCCCTCTTTCGCATACATATGAGGTGATTGTAAATACCACAGCTTGGGTCTGGCACACCTTAATCCTCAAAGTGACATCTTTGTTTCTCAACAGAGGTCTTTTGCAGCAGATTTGCCCAGTGCAATGCGTAGTTTGATTTCTCGACTGCTGCTTCCATGGGTGTTGATTCAAGTAAAATGAAATCCTAGACAACTTACAATCTTTTCTCTGTTTATCATGATGTTGCTTGTTGGTCCAGTTGTGGGGGTTTTTGTTTTCTTCATGTTGAGGTGTAATCCATACTAATCTTTGATCCTCATCGTAAGTGCTTCAAGTCCTCTTTGCCTTCAACAAGCAAGGTTGTGCCATCTACATATCACAGGTTGTTATTGAATCTTCCTCCAATTCTGATGCTCTGTTCTTCTTCATATAATCTAGTTTCTTGGATTATTTGCTCAGCATACAGATTGAATAAATATGGTGAAAGGATACAATCCTGACCCACACCTTTCCTGATTTTAAACCATGCAGTATCCCCTTGTTCTTTTCAAATGACTGCTTCTTGGTCTATGTATCCACATGAGCATAATTAAACATTCTGGAATTCCCATTCTTCAAAATGTTATCCATAATTTGTTATGATCTACACAGTCAAATGCCTTTGCATAGTCTATAAAACACAGGTAAACATCTTTCTGGTGTTCTCTGCTTTCAGCCAAGATCCATCTGACATCACCAATGATATCCCTCACTCCACGTCCTCTTCTGAATCTGGCTTGACTTTCTGGCAGTTACCTGTCAATGTATTGCTGCAACTGTTTTTGAATTACCTTCAGCAATATTTTACTTGAGTGTGATACTAATGATATTGTTCAATATCAGAATGTTCCACATTCTGCTGGATTAAATTCTTTGGCATGGGCACAAATATGGATCTCTTCCAGTCAGCCAGCCAGGTAGCTGTCTTCTAAATTTCTTGCCATAGATGAGTGAGCACCTCCAGCACTACATCAGACACCATAAAGAGGGAAAAGACAAACCACAGAATGGGAGAAGATATTTGCAACCATACAACAAAATATCCATATTATTGTGTGTAGCTGTATTATTGTGTATAGCTGTAGATAACATTTTTATTGATTTGTATTATTCCACTGTATAAAATACTGCTTTTTATTTATCCATGTATTATTGATGGATATTTAGAGGTTTCCAGTTTGGGGCTATAATGAAAGTGTTACTATTGGAAGCGGCTGCACAGGCCCGGCTCACTATTACTGACTCCCCATTGCTGACCGCCACATTGTCTCGGGATTTTGTTTTTCCCTCGGGTTCCAGTCTCTACAAAAGGTTTCAGATTAACTGATGTTCCTCTCTGGAGGGTGGAAAACAAGTGATAATGATCTAAGAATGAAAAACCAAACAAAGCACCCATCTTGTGACAAGAAAAAGCAGGACCTCGCCAGATAATCCCCAAAGATGTCACCAGATAACCTCAAAGAATACCAGTAGAAGGTTAACTCATCTCAGACATCACCACCTCAAGGCGAAACGAACACAAACTTCTGAGATCCATAATCCTGTCCCTATAAAAGCCTTCAGCTGATCTCCAGTGGGGGAGACGGGTTTTTTGGAGGACTCTATTCCCCTCTGTCTCCTATATATCAATAGATAATAAACGTGTTGCTGCTCACCTCACCCCTGTCTCAGAATTGGCTATCGCAGCAGGCGCCTCCAAGCCGTGTTACTGCAGTAAAAAAGTTCGTGGCCCGTACAGGGAGCTCAAGCCACTTGAGACAAGAGGCCCCAGAGAGGTTTCATTTGCCTCTGGGGAGACTATCGGCCAGACCCGGGTCTGTCACGACACTGCTGGTCCCCAACAGCGCCAAAAGAGGTGGGTGAAAGAAAAGCAAGACCCACATAGGAGGGATCCCAAGGTGAGACCGCGACGCCTCTCCCTGTTGCTCTCAGGGCCGGGGCGGATAGGGCAGGCCCGAGGTTTCCAGAGCAGGACCTGAGCCCTTGGTTGCTGGGGTGACAAGTGCCCCCAGATGACCGTCCCCGTGAGTAGGCTCGCAAGTAGGGACTCCTGGTGACTCTAGAGTTCTGGTTCTGGGTGTGTGAATGCTTGTAGGTGTGTCTGGGAGGTTGAGATTCTCTGAGATCACCTCTGCTGGCAAGCAGCGCCATCTGAGAGGTTGAAGGGGGTCAAGAAAATCTCTGTCAGCTTGCGGGATTTATTCGTTTACTGTGGTTTTGTGTCTGTCCCATCCATTTGTTTACTGTGGTTCTGTGTCTGTCCTGTCCATTGTCTGTGTGTAACTAGTATTATCCATCTACTTGGGCGCCCTGATTCGGCTATTCAGGGAAAGCTTCAGAAAGAAGGAAACCAAAAGCTTGAACCTTATCACTTAACGTCTTGATAAATAAGCCTGGATTTCTCCCCTACTCCTGATTCACTGGTTTGGGGTTCATATTTAAAAACACTATAAACTGAGTGTACTAGAAGTAACTTAGAATTTCAGTGGCCGCTTTGGGAAAATCAGCTTTCATTTGTGTTGTCCGTTTTTTCCCTTAGGGAACTTTGCTTGATGCTCAGGTTTTGTCAAGAGGTCTAATATTCCTCCATCTGAGGCTCCAGCAAGTTGATAAGCTTTATCTAGAACCTGTTTTTTCCATTGAATTGAGTCGATCTTACCAAAAATTGCTATGTACACTTTAAGAAACTAGGATCCCCTTATCCTTGTTTTGTATGGTATTGTCTGGTGAGTTTATGTGGTCTTTCTGTCTCCTTTTGTCCTAAGAGCTTGCTTCTGGTCTGGAGCATTGTGTCTAAGTTTGTCTTGTATTAAGTCGGTGGCTATGGCTAAGAATTGCTGTATTTTGTAAGGCTAGTCATAGAACCTCAGTTCTTTCTTCATCCAGAAAAAACTGCATCTTGTGTCTGTCTTATGATTTAGATTTTTAAAAGCTGCTTGGAGAAACTTTGATATAATTTGGTCTATTTGAGAAGTACACTAAGATCTTTATGTTTTATACTATGTCAATCTTAAAAGTGAAACCTTTCTAAGTAACTTAAGCTGGATATGGAATGTGTTTTATTTAAGGAAAGAGGATAGTTTTGTCTTAAAGTAAAAGTAGCAGTTCCTGAACAGTAAAAAAAGAAATTAGTTTTCTCTAGTCCTTAAATTCCTACATCAATTTAAACATATGTAAACGAACTGGGATGATGCCCCAGTCTGTCTAGCCAAGAATTGTTGGATTCATTTACAAAATTGCTAAAGAGTTTCGCTATTTACTGGGTAGACAGCCTTTCAAAATGCCTCTGTCAACTTAAACATATGTAAATGTCTTCCCTGAGTCAAGAGAGTGAGGGTGGGGCACAATCAGGCCTCCCCAGCTCCCAGTCTCTAAGGTCGTGTAGCTCCAGGGAAGATTTTGAAAGACCCTTTCTAGCTAGGTAGAAACTCTTTAAAGACAAAAGATAAGAAAAATTGCTGCTTTGCTATAGTTTTCAGAAACTGGGTAGATCCTAATCATAAAACTGTAAACAAGTTCTCTCTACTATAGG
>NW_004444066.1:1042468-1115706 GCF_000243295.1 Trichechus manatus latirostris
CGGGATTGCATTGTATTTGTAAATTGCTTTGGGTAGAATTGTCATTTTCACAATGTTGAGTCTACCTATCCATGAGCATGGTATGTTTTTCCATTTACGTAGATCCCTTTGGGTTTCTTGCAGTAGTGTTTTGTAGTTTTCTTTGTATAGGTCTTTTAGAGTGTGTTCATTTTTGCCATGTAAAGGGATGCACTATAAGAGATATGTAACAAAGGCAATGTTTAAGAGGTTTACTGAGAAGAAATTTATTTGATACCATCAAGTTTTATTAGTCTGACTAAAGCTTAATGGTTTAATTTATGAGATTTTTAGGAATTTTAATGTTAAGTAGCATACAAAACAAAAAGAATTGGGTTTCTCTATGTTAAAATAACAATTTTCCTCAATTTCTGAGTTAAAGGGTTAATTTATTCTTTGTGTAATCTGCCTGGAAAACAAAAGTTTCGCCTCTCATTAGAATAAGATTCCTGAGTCTGAATACTAAGCCTCATGGCTTTTAGAAATGAAAGCTAAAGTTTTTACTTTAAGATCTTTGGTTAAATAACTTAAGTTTGTTTCACAGTGGCCTATAAGATTATTATTCCTTTATTGCTAACTTGGTTGCAGCCTTATCTTTTTGAATCTAACATCATCAAAGCCAATGGTTTGATTACAGAATTCACATAATTTACCTTTGAAGTTTTTTTTATTGCAATTCAGGTATTTAGAGATTTGATAATCTTGGTATATTCTTGGTATATCCTGACTATATGGTATTTTGTCTCAAAATTATTATGTATTACATCTGAAGCTCTTTGAATACAGTTAGTGGTTATATTTAGAAATATTTTTATCTAAAGTTTTTTTTTAACTGGTTTTATTTGGCCTTTACGTTGCACTTGTAATTAACTTCTATCAGGTCTTTCACTATTAAGAGTATTATTTTTATAAGTTAATCATGGCCATATTAAGTTTTGTCATCTGCAGATAAGTTTTTACTTTGCTGATTTGCTGACCAAAATATCTCAACAGAAAGATGTACTATTCTGGACTTGCTAAAAGGACTGTGACTAGACTGAATAGAATTTCCAGAACTATGCAGAAGCTGATGGGTTCATATACTGCGGCTGATCCAGAATCACGTGGATCAGAAATTAACTACATAAGACTGAGTAAAAGAAAGGAAACTCTGGGTTTTATATGGGAATATTGCTGGTGTGTTAAGGTCCTACTTTCTAGATATAAGAAATCATTTTCCTTTTTCCTAAAGTATTTAACTAATGGGTTTAGATATTGTAACTCTTGAATTAGAAGTTCTGTTGGTAAACATAGCAAACTTGTGACTATCATAACCAGAGAAGTGTCTGAAATTTGAGCTCTGATTTTACAAAATAGAATAGTATTAGCCTTGCCTGTTAGTCTCTCAAGAAACAGTTTGTGCCTAAATAGATAAATGCTGCTATATTTATATTAACACTCAGTCTGAGGTTTTGCAAAATGTGGTTGCTGTTGAGGCACATGAAAAGCAGTTACTGATGCTGCTTATGCATAAACAAACACCTGTTATGGGGGGAGGCCCATCTCTCCCAGCCAAATCTCCTCTAGGCTGCATTCTAACAAACGGGAGGAGGTATAGCTATGAGCCTATGACAAGAAAGAGAATGATATGCTTATGCAACAATGTATGGCCCCAATACCAGCTGGGAGACCAGAAACACTGTCTCCAAAATGGGTCTTTGGCTTATGGTACGATTTTTCAGCTTGCCTTGTTTTGTAAGAAAAATGAGACAAAGTTCCCTGTATTCAAGCTTCATGTCTCTCTATCAAACTTTAAATCCCTCTAACCAGGTTCTTTTCCAGGAAAAGCTGAAGGCAGAAGTGCTTCCTGAATCCTCACCAGAGGGTCCCCTCTTAGAAGGAATAGCCCCGATCTCTGCTTCGGCTCCCCTCCGCCATATAGGGAAGGTGCAGTAGAAGCTGACAGGTCAGGTGAAAGAATGATAGCAGAGTCCCCCACAGAAAGGGCTGAGCCTGATCCTAGTCCATCCAGCTTGAGAGAAACTGACGAAGGAAGAGAATCGGGAAGTAAGGGTCTGACTTCATCAGGTATGGTCTTCCCCCACTACACACACCCGTCAGGGTACTGTTTTCGGTGAAGGTACTGCCAGGGCTCGGGCAGGGCAATTTCCTCTGAGAAAAATTCCAGCCGAAGGAGGAACAATATTAATACATACTCCTTTCTCTACCTCTGACTTGTGTAATTGAAAGAATCACAATCCTCCTTATTGAAGTAACCCAAATAGGATGGCGGAGTTGTTCCTTTCCATTTTCTACAGATCCCACCTAAAAATGCACGTGCCTTGCGGGTGACACTATTGCAAGAAGAAATAGTGACATGTAGTGGCATTCCTTTCCATATTCAACAAAAGGTGAATCCAGAGGTCTGGGCATAAGAAAGGCCTGGATGAGCCCAGTCAGCCGCACTGGTTAAAATTACTTTAAAACCTAGAGCACCTATTATAAACCAGAGACAATATCCCCTCTGCAAAGAAGCTTTAGAAGGAATCACACAACTGTTGCATCGATACATAAAAACTGGACTTTTATAATTTTGCCAGTTTCCGTACTACACTCCTATCATACTGGTGTTGAAACCGGGGACAAGAGAATATTGGTCTGTTCGAGACCTAAGAAAAATCAACCAAACAGTAGAGGACATTCATCTGACTGTGCCAAAACCCATGTATTCTCTTGGTTACTATTCCCGGTCAATGTGCTTGGTTTTCAGTACTAGACTTGAAAGATGCCTTCTTTTGTATTCCTCTACACCCCGAGTCTCAGCCTCTATTTGCCATTGAATGGACTGATATTAAGACAGGGAATTGCTGTGGGGGTACTAACTCAAACCCTGGGGCCAGCCAGGTGACCGGTGGCCTACTTCAAAACAGCTGGACAACACAGCCTGGGGATGGCCCCCTTGTCTTTCAGCCGTGGCTGCAACAGGTGACTTGTTACAGGAAGCCAAGAAATTCACCCTTGGACAAAAGGTAACGGTAAACACACCACATACAGTTTTGCCTCTTTGGGAATAAAAGCAGGGTCTTTTTGGCTCATGGCAGGACGAATGGGAAAATGTCAGTCAATCTTGTTAGACTACTCAAACGTGGTTCTGAAGGCTGTCTCCTCCCTCAATCCTGCAACATTGCTGCCTATTTCAGAAGATGCCCCCGTACATGACTGCCTAGAGATAATTGAAAAAGTTTATTCTAGCAGACCAGATCTCTCAGATGTTCCCCTGACTGACCCAGAGATAGAAATGTATACGGATGGCAGTAGCTTTCTATATGAAGGATGGCACAAGGCGGGATATGCGGTGGTGACACGAACTGAGGTCTTAGAAGCAGCTCCACTTACTGCCGGCGCTTCAGCTCAAAAGGCTGAACTCATAGTCCTCAGGCGGGCCCTGCAACTAGGAATAAGAAGACGCATAACTGTACATACTGATAATAAATATGCCCATCTGGTCCTTCACTCACATGGTGACCTGTAGGAAAAAAGGGGACTTCTGAATCTGCCAACAAAGAAATAAAACATGTACCAGAAATCCTAGAACTCCTGAAGACAATCAATGATCCCCTTCAGTTGGCAGTGGTATAATGCCCCAGACACCTGGAAATTTTAAATATCTGCTAATTTTTGTGGACACCTACTCAGGGTGGGTAGAGGCTTTCCTTTGTCGAACCGAACGAGCCCAAGAAGTGACCAAGGTGTTAATCAAAGAAACCATGCCCTGTTTTGATCTTCCAATCTCAGTACAGGGTGACAACAGGGGAGCTTTTATGGCAACAGTCACCCAAGAAGTCAATAAGGTTTTAGATATAAATTGGAAATTACTCTCAGCCTGGAGACCACAATCGTCTGGAAAGACCAAAAAGATGAACCATACTCTGAAAAAGTCTTTGGTGAAACTTTGCAGGGAGACAAGCTCCACTTAGATACAAGTTCTCCCCATTGCCCTGCTCAGAATCTGGATAACCCCTCGAAGTGGGCTCAAATTGAGCCCTTACAAATTAATATATGGGAGACCATTCCTGAAAAAGTCGACTTTCCCCACCTCGGTGATGGCTGAGGTAGAGAAAATAGACTGGGTCCATTCTCTGAGAGCTGTCATAAACACTGTTAATCAGTATGCTTCTTCTCGTTTGTCTTTTCCTTCTGACACTTTCCTCCACAGCTTCCAACCCAGACATCAGAGATCAGGTCCTGTTGAAGGCCTGGAAGAATCAGCCCCCAGAAGATCAACTGGCCTTTCAGTGGGAGGGAACTTTTGAAGTTCTCCTGACCACCAACTCTCTGAAATTAGCAAGAGTAGCTGCGTGGGTGCATCATTCGAGAGTAAAAGCAGCCCCACCAGAAGAAGAGAAAGAAGCAGAAAACAAAAAGCCACCATACTCTTGTACTCCAATTCAAGGCCCGAAGTACAAGTTCAAGAAGCTTACAGTACAATGATTTTGACCTTATTTCCCTCTATTTTTCTATGTTTCCAGGAGACCTGGACAGAAAAGGTGCCAGTGATCCTACAGGCAAAGGGGACATTGACCCTGCAAGCTGGGGACACTCTGGCCCTCCCATGTGTAGTCTCAACCCTAACTCCAGTAGGTCCCGTTGAGTGGGCCATAGAAGAGCCTGAAAGAGGAACCTTTAGAATAGTGATTATTTTAGTTTGTTTTTGTGTTCCCTGTTTTATGAGAATATTAACAAAAGGAACTACAAATACTCCTAAGGCTAGAAAAATTTTTACCCTGGTAAGTCAGGACACCGCTTTTTTCAAGCTCTGAAGACAATTGTCATCTAATTCACCAAGATGCAGCCAATTTCCACTCTAACTCACCCCCCCGCCTATGGCCCCTAGTTGATATCAGGAGGTTTCTCACCCTAGCTGATGCCCCTAACCAGCAGGAAGTAGCCAGAAAAGAAGTGACGCCCTGTTTCCCAAGACTGAGAAACTTCCGATAAAAGGGGGGATTGGAAGAGGCTGCACAGGCCCGGCTCACTATTACTGACTCCCCATTGCTAACCTCCACATTGTCTCGGGACTTTGTTTTTCCCTTGGGTTCCAGTCTCTACAAAAGGTTTCAGATTAACTGATGTTCCTCCCTGGAGGGTGGAAGACAAGTGATAATGATCTAAGAATGAAAAACCAAACAAAGCACCCATCTTGTGACAAGAAAAAGCAGGATGCCGCCAGATAATCCCCAAGAATGTCACCAGATAACTTCTAAGAATACCAGTAGAAGGTTAACTCATCTCAGACATCACCACCTCAAGCGGAAACGAACACAAACTTCTAAGATCCATAATCCTGTCCCTATAAAAGCCTTCAGCCGATCTCCAGTGGGGGAGACGGGTTTTTTTGAGGAATCTATTCCCCTCTGTCTCCTATATATCGATAGATAGTAAACGTCTTGCTGCTCACCTCACTCTTGGCTCAGAATTGGCTATTGCGGCAGGCGGCTCCAATCCGCATTATTGCGGTAACACTATGTACCTTCTGCACGTATGCTAGAACACACATCACACTTTTCTGTTGTATGTCTGCCTACGAGTGGAATTGTTGTGTCGTAAGATAGGTATGTTTTCAACTTAAGCATATAACACTAAACTATTTCTCAAGTGGTTGTATCAATTTACACTCTCCCCAGCAGTGTACGAGACTTCGTGTTACTCTGTTCCCTGGCAACACTTGGTAATGAAGTTGATTTCTGTATGTGGTGTTAGGTACAAATCAATTCCACTTTTAAAAATATATGGACAGCCAATTATCTCAGATCCATGTGTTGGAAACACTGTCCTTCCCCACTTCCTCCACCACTCTGCAGTTCCACCTAGTGTCCATACATATAGATCTATTTCTGGGATCTTTATTTTGTATATTGGTCTGTTTGTCTACCTGTAAGCCAGTATCAGAAACTCTGGTGGTGTAATGGTTAAGAGTTTGGCTGCCAACCAAAAGGTTGGCAGTTTGAATCTACCAGCCACTCCTTGGAAACCCTATGGGGCAGTTCTCCTCTGTCCTATAGGGTCGCTATGAGTTGGAATCAACTAGACGTCAATGGGTTTGGTTTTTTTTTTTTAAGCCAATATCAAACTGTTTTAATCATCTTATGTTTATAATAACTTTTGATATTTGGTAGAACAAGACTTTCTATTTTATTCACTTTCTTCAAGACTGCCTTAGTTATTCTTAACTTTTTACTTTTTTTTCCCATTTGTTTTATTAAGGTTTAGCTGATGATGTAGTGATTAAGAGCTCGGCTGCTAACCAAAAGGTCGTCAGTTCGAGTCCACCACGCTGCTTGGAAACCCTATGGGGCAGTTCTACTCTGTCCTATAGGGTCGCTATCAGTTGCAATCGACTAGACAGCAATGGGTTTGGTTTTCTGTTTTAATTTACATACAGTAAACTTCACCCTTTTCTTTGTATAGTTCTGCTATTTTTGACACACTTATATAGCCTTTTTACCGTAATCACAATCAGAATATAGTTCCACCATCAAAAAAAACTCCCATGATTCTTTGTAGTCAACTTCTGTCCACCCCATACCCTTGCAACCAATGATCTGTTTTCTGTCCATTGGCAAAAATGCCATAGAAATAGAATCATCAGTATGCAGCCTTTTGAATTTGGCTTCTTTCACTTAGCATAATGCATTTGAAATTCACGTATATGAAGAAGTTTGTTCTTTATACTGCTGAGTAGCATTTTACTGTATGGATTTATCCATTCAGTTTGTTTATCTTTTCAACTGCTGAGGGACATTTGAGTTGTTTCCAGTTTGGGGCGATTACAACTAAAGCTGCTACAAACATTCACATAAAGGGTTTTGTGTGAACATAAATTTTCATTTCACTTGGGTAAATACCTAGGAGTAGGATTGCTAGATATTTTTAACTTTATTAAAAAACTGCCAAACTGATTTCCAAAATGTCTGTACCATTTTTCATCCCTACCAGCAATATATACAGCAAAACCCATGAAAGCCAGAAACTGTAAGGTGGAAACCAGTCAGAGAAGGAAAATTCAAATATTTTCCTAAAAACAGTGATAGAAAAGTAGTAAGCTTAGGAAGATAAGGATAAATTTCAAGGTAACCACAAAGAAAGTTAACAAACCTACTCATCAAAAAAAAGAAGAAAAACATAAAGTCTCAGTAAGCATCTCATAACATGGATGAAACTGGAGACCATTATGCTGAGTGAAATAAGTCAATCACAAAAGGACAAATATTGTATGATACCTCTACTATAAAAACTTAAGAAATAGTTTACACACAAAAAGAACCTTTGTTGGTTACAAGGGATAGGTGGGGTGTGGGGGGGGGAGTACTAAATAGACAATAAGATAAGTACCAACTTTGGTGAAGGGTAAGACAGTACACAATACTGGGGAAGCCACCACAACTTGTACAAGGAAAGGTCATGGAAGCTCCATAAACACATACAACTCCCTGAGGGACGGAATTGCTGGGCAGAGGGCTGTGGGGACCATGGACTCAGGGAACATCTAGCTCAGTTGGCGTGACACAGTTTATAAAGAAAACGTTCTACGTTCTACGTTGGTGAGTAGCGTCTGGGGTCTTAAAAGTCTTTGAGCAGTCGTCTAAGATACTCCACTGGTCTCACCCCTTCGGCAGCAAGGGAGAATGAAGAAAACAAGATCCAATGGAAAGATTAGTCCAAAGAACTAATGGACCACAACTACCATGGCCTCCACCAGACTGAGTCCAGTACAACTAGATGGTGCCTGGCTACCACCACTGACTGCTCTGAGACGGATCACAACAGAGGGTCCTGGACAGAGCTGGAGAAAAATGCGGAACAAATTCTAACTCACACAAAAAAACCAGACTTACTGGCCTGACAGAGACTGGAGAAACCCTGACAGTATGGCCCACGGACACCCTTTTAGTTCAGTAATGATGTCACTCCCAAGGTTCACCATTCAGCCAAAGATTAGACAGCCCCGTAAAACAAAACGAGACTAATGGGGCACAACAGTCCAGGGGCAAGGACTAGAAGGCAGGAGGGGACAGGAAAGCTGGTAATAGGGAAGCCAAGGTTGAAAAGGGACAGTATTGACAAGTCGTGGGGTTGTTAACCATTGTCATAGGGCAATATGTGTACTAACTGTTTAATGAGAAACTATTTGTTCTGTAAACCTTCATTTAAAGTACAATTTAAAAAAAAAAAGGAGAAGAAAAGAAAAAAAGAAAAGTGGTAAGACCGGACCCTGTCAAAGGCAGAAAACTTTCAAGACCCTGAAAAACAAGGCAGTCCTGCTGAGTTCCGGCTCTCACAGTTTTCATTGTATGAGAATTTTAATTCCTTGCTCCACATCCTTGTTAGCACTTGGAATTGTCAGCTTTTTTTTTTTTTCCCTTTAGCTTTTCTTATATGCAGTGGTATTGCGTTGTAGTTTTATTCGTATTTCTCTAAAAAATATTGATCTTGAACATTTTTTCATGTGCTTATTTGCCATCTATATGTGTTCTTTGTTCAAATTTTTTGTCCATTTTCTGGAGTTGTTTTCTTATTATTGAGTTTTGAGAGTTCTTTTTGTATTCTAAGTATAAGTCCTTTATAAGATACAAGATTTCAAATATTTCTCCTAGCCTGTGGCTTGTGCTTTAATTTTCTTAATCATGTCTTTCAAAGAGTAGAAGGTCTTAATTCTGGTGAAGTCCAATTAATCAAAAAAATTATTTTTTATAGATTATGCTTTTGGTGTTGTGTCTAAGAAATCTTTGCCTATCTCCCAAGGTCACAGAGATTTTCCTATTATCTTGTAATCATTGTATAGTTTAACATTTAGGCCTTTGATCCATTTGAGCTAATTTTTTGCATAGTGTTTGAAGTATGGATTAAAGTTTATTTTTGTTTTTTGCATGTGAATATCCGATTGTTCCAGCACTATGTTTTGGAAAGACTATCCTTTCTTTGGTGAATTGTCTTTGCAACTTTGTGAAAACATCAGTTGACCATATACGTGCAGATCTACTTCTGGACTCTATTCTATTCCATTGATGTCCATGTCTATTTTTCTCCAGCACCATACTGTAGCTTTATAATCAGGCAGTATAAATCCTCCAACTGTGTTCTTTTCTTCCTAAATTGTTACGGCTATTCTCGTTCATTTGTGTTTCCGTATAAATTTTAGAATCAGCTTGTCAATTTCTACAGAAAATCTCTGCAGAGATTTTGATCGGAACTTTCTTGAGTCTATAGATCAACTTAGGAGAGAGTTGACATGCTTAATAATACTGAGTTTTCTGATCATTAACATGGTATAACTCACCATTTGCCTTAGAACAGGAGTCAGCAAAGTATAGCCTGCTGACTGTTTTTCATAAATAAGGTTTTATTGGAACACAGCTACGTTCAATAGTTTACGTATTGTTTGTGGTTGCTTTTGCACTATAATGGCAGAGCTAAATAATTGCAACACAGACTGTGTGGCCCACAAAGCCTAAAATAATTTCTCTCTGGCCCTTTACAGAAAAAAATTGCCAACATCTGCTTTAGACAAAAATTAAAAATAAGATAAAAATGTTTTTATATTTACTTTTATTTATTCCATTTCCCACTCTTTAGTGTGTGTGTGTGTGTGTGTGTGTGTGTCTCCAAGTTTCTATCTGTTCTCAATTCCTTTTGCCTGAAGAACTTATCTTTACTTTTTTTGTTGTTGTTGTTGTTATGTAGTACTGATCTGCTGGCAATGAATTCTCTGCTTTTGTCTAAGAAAATCTGTATCTGTTCTTCAGTTTTGAAAGACATTTCTACAGGGCATATAATTCTGGGAAGAAGGTCTGGTTATCTGCTTCTGAAAATTAGCCAATAACTTTATGGCTCACAACAGAACTTTTCCACCTCTCTTGCTTTGGACACATCATCAGGAGGGATCAATTGCCAGAGGAGGACATCATGTTTTGTGAAGTTGAGGGTCAAAGAGGGCATGGGAAACCCTCACTGTGATGGACTGGCATGATAGTTGCCACGATGGACTTAAACATACTGCCAATTGTGAGGATGATGCAGAACCAGGCAATATTTTGCTCTGTTGTACATAATGTTGCCAGAAGTCGGAGTCAACTCAATGGCAGCTAACACAAACAACATTCTGGGTTTACGGGTGAGTGTCTGTTTGTTTGTTCCCCAGCACATTAAATATGTCACTTCACTGTCTTCTGGCATACATAGTTTCTGATGAGAAGTCTACTACAGTTCTTACCCTTATTCCTCTGTATGTAATGTGCCTTTTTTTTTTCTTAGCTGCCTAAAAGATTTTCTCTTCATCTATACTTTACAGCAGTTTGAATACTATATACCTAGGTGTGGTTTGTTTTTTGTTTGTTTTTTTGGTATTTGTCTTTCTTGGTGTCTTCTGAATTTCCTGGACCTGTGGTCCGGTGTCTGTCATTAATTTTGGAAAATTCTTGTCCATTGTTTCTTGAAACATTTCCTCTGCTTCCTTCTTTCTTCTCTTGGATGTTCTGCTCTATTTTGCTTGTTTGTTTGTTTTGTATTTCACTCATTTTTTCCCTTTTTATTTCAGTTTGGGTAATTTCTTTTACCTGCCTTAAAGTTTACTGATTCTTTTCTCAGTTTTGTCAAGTCTACCAATGAGCCCAAGTAAGACATTCTTAATCTCTTTCACTGTGTTTTCATTTCTATGTGATTCTTTTTAGTAGCTTTCATATTTCTGCTGAAATTACCCATCTGATCATACATGATGTCTACTTTTCCACTAGAGACTTTAACAAATTAATCATAGTTATTTTAAATTCTATATCTGACAGTTCTGATATCTGGCTCCAGTCTTTGTTTTTTCTTACTTCTTGGTGTGCCTTGCAATTTTTTATTAGAAGCTAGACATCTTGTGTAGAACAGTTGAGACTGTGATTAAGTTTTTATGCCTGGAAGTGGGTAACCATCCCTTCTGCTGGGCCCTTACTGTAGGGAATTAAGTCAATATAGTCAAGAGTTGAGCTGTGCTTGACAATTGTTGTTGCTATGATTATAGTCAGAGCACCAAACCAAAAACTAAATCTGTTGCCATTAAGCACTAAGGGTTTTAAAGTCCTGGTGGTGCAGTGGTTAAAAGCTCAGGCTGCTAACCAAAATGTTGGCAGTTTGAACCCACCAGTTGCTTCTCAGAAACCCTATGGGGCAGTTCTACTCTGTCCTATAGGGTTGCTATGAGTTGGAATTGACTCAATGTCAATGGGTTACAGGAACATTATGTTGTATTTAGGGTGGGGCTTTGTTTGCCAGCAAGGTTTTCTCAATATCTGTTCCACCCTCAACTTTGGGTCTTCCATTTGCTCTGCACCTCATAGAGGGTCTCTCTTCATGTTCCCAGCAGTAGTCTGCTGTTACTTGTTACTTGACACTTGTTAGCCTGGTGGTGAGGAGTGGAGAGGATGCTCTGTTGTTCTGATTAAGTCTCACTTTTAGGTAGGTGGTGTGTCCCTGGGTCTTGGGGGTGAAGCTTTTGCAGTGATCTTGCGCTACCCCTTGCTGTACATCTAGGCCCAATATGTATTCCTGAACTTTTCCCAGAGTAGAGGGGTTTTCTGTTCCCTTTCCATTACTGCACTGAGTTTTCAAATCCCACCTCCACCACTGGTAGCTGTGTGACCATGGGCAAGCTCAAGTCGTCTGATCTCTTTGAGCCTCTGTTTTCCCATCTGTGAAATGGGAATAGTCACGGTACCTACCACATAAAGTTTTTGTGGGAACCAAAGGAGAAAATGAATGTAAAGGGCTTGACTGGTGAGTGTCCTATAAAATGGAAGCTTCTTGCTACTATTATCAGGCTTTCCCAAACCAGCCTCGTGTCCCTTTTGACTCATCCAGAGTCCCCTGGCCACTCTAGAGAACCCCATTTGTGCTACTGACTAACTACTTGATCTTGGACATGTCTTTTTTCTAAGAGCCCCTTGGAGGTGGCTTCAGAAGGGCCTTAAACTTAGCCATATCCCCTCAGGCTCAGGCCATCCTTGCCCATGCTCTAACTCCTCCCCCTGGGGGTCATGACTTTGTTTTCTTCTAAAGACCAAAAATTTCCAAACACTGTGGTTGCCTTGCCTAGTAAAAAAAAGAGGAAGCCGGAGATCAACCCAAGGAGGAGGAGGAAGACAACAGCCAGTGCAGTGAAGAGGAACGTGTGTCCAGTGGTCCTGATCCCCAAGGAGCTAGTAGCTGGGAATCTAGAGCCCCACTCATCCTCCAGTCTTGCATCAGCCTGGCCTCTTTCCTACTGTGGCCATGGGCCCGTGGGCTCTACTGGTCCTCTTGATGGCCACAGCCTGGCATGGTAAGAACAGAACTGGGGGACTCGGGGAGGGAATGTGACAGAGAAAGCCCTCGTGAAAGGATTCACCTGTCCCTGCACTCTGTGTTTCCATTTCCTCAGCATTGAATTGCCGGTCTATGGGTATCTGCTTTGGAGAGATAGTGGAGGAAAAAGAGGGTGAGGGTGGGGTGGAACTAGCCTGGCGCAGAGTGGTATATCCATCCCAGCTTAGCATTGATTCATTGTATGTCCTAAACTAGTCCCAGATACTCTCAGAGTTTCGGTGTTGACATCTATTCAGTGGCAGACAGAGGGGCGGTGATGGCATAGACTGGAGCAAAGCTTTTCAAACTTTAGTGTGCACCTAAATCACCTCGGGATCTTGCAGATTTTGACTCAGTAAATCTCAGGTAGAACCTGAGAGTCTGCAAGTCCCACAAGTTCCCAGGTGGCGCGGATGCTGCCCCGAAGGGGTAAGGAGCAAGGCAGTTGTCATTGGCTGGAAGCCTTGGGTAAGGGGTTGGAAAGGAGAGACAAGCGGTTGGTCTTTGGCCAGGGCTCAAGAGATGGAAATGTGGGGATAGAGAGGTTTAAGGATGGAGGAAGGCTTGAGAGGTAGGGCAGCAGGGTTCTCCCCAGCCACAGCCCTCCCAGACATAGGCTGCCAGGGCCCCAGGATGGGGAGCTGTGTAGGACACCACACCCCCATCCAGGCAGCAGCAGTGACTGCAGAATTTCCATCTAGGAGAGGCCCAAATTGGAAGTGAGGAGCTAGTGTGCTTGGCTTGTAGCTACAATTGGCCCAACAAACATGGTTCTTATTTAATCATATGCTTATTTGAAGGGGTCTTCGGGGATGATGGAGATTGGGGGAAGGTAACTAAAGCTCCAAGCCACCCCTTGGCAGTGCCACTGCAGATGACCTTAGCTCTGGCCTCCAACAGTCCAGGGCTGCAGGACCACAGGGAGTTGGCATGGCTGGTCTCTGATGAGGAGATGGCCCATTAAAGTCTTTTTCTGGCCCAGTAATCCCTTTGGGCTGGAGTGTTTTTTTGTTTGTTTTTTTATTGAGGTATGATTTACATGTAATAGAAAGCACAGCTTCTAAAGTGTACAGCTTGATGGGTTTTGATAAATGTATACGCTTGTGTAGCCCGCATCCCAATCCAGATAGAAAACATTTCCATCACCCAGATGGGAATCCTTGGGTTTGATTTTACTGCCTTGTCCTGCCCTCACCCCCAGAACCTGCCTGTAGGGGCCTGTGGGAGGTTGTCCAGTGCCTAGCCCCAGCAGAGATGAGGAGCAGGGGCTGGAAACCTAGGCTTTCTGCCAAATAGACAAGTGGTGAGTGAGTAGGGGGTGCTCTGAAGGAGTCAGGGGATGGTGTTGGAGCACCCTAAGGATGGGGAGAGGCTCGCTTCTCCCGGTCGCTGTGACAAGTCGCTGGGACTGAGGAGGGGCTGAGTCCTAACCTTGGTGCACTGTGTGTGCGTGTTGAGGGGAGTGGAGGAAGGGGCATGTCCTGGGAGCTGATGATGGAGGGGTCTGGTCAGGCCAGTGGGCAGGGGTGGAGGGACTTGGGAGCTAAGATGAGAGGTGAAGGCAGTACAGGTGCAGAAGGGGGACGTGGTTGGTGTTCATCAAGCCCCTGCCCCCAGCTCCAGAGAGGAAAGGAGCTGAGCAGTCTTTCCTTTCCTGCCAGCCATGCCAGCAAGGGGAAGTTGGAGGCAGAAGTTGAGGGTGTCAGCCCTGTTCTGCGTGAATATCCGGGACGACAGGATTGGACCAAACAGGACAGACGTCTCTCTCTGACCACATTTCCAGGAGGCCAAGGCAGGAGCTAGAGGGACAGGCCGGGGGAGGGGAAGCTGCCTGTGTGGCTGGCAGGTGCAGAAACAGAACACAGCACGAAATCACTAAGTCCAAGGACGTGGGATATTATAATCATAGACTGTGAATAAAATAAAGTCTTTGGAGATCAGAGTTTCAGGGCCAGAAGAGATGTTAGAAATGTAGCGACTGAAGCAGTAGCTCAGAAGCAGGGACACTTGACTCTGAGCCAGGGGCTGCACATTATCTCATTGAATCTCCCCGGAATTTGTCAGAGGTGGGAGACTCTGGGTGGTGCAAATGGTTAACATACTCAGCTACTAGCCAAAGGGCTAGAGATTACAGTCCACCCAGAGGCACCTTGGAAGAAAGCCCTGGCAATCTACTTCTGAAAAATCAGCCATCGAAAATCCTATGGAGCACAGTTCTACTCATGGGGTTGCCATGAGTGAGAACTGACTCAATGGCAACTGGTCTCAGAGGTGGGAACTCAGATTATTCCCTTTGAATGAAAGAGGAGTCTAAGCCTACTAAGACAGAGAACCAAGTTCCAAACCCAAGTTGATGTAACCCCACAGTTCGAGCTCTTTCCTGCAGTAAAACCCCACTTGGGTGCCTGGATTGCCTTGGTAGTAATGGGCAGCTGCAGCTCCGTTCAGATTTGCAGAAAGCCTGCCAGAAATAACATGTGTCCCCTTCCCTGGTAGTCACACCACACATGAGGGCTACTGACAGCCCTCAGGGGTTGACTTTGGCAGTATTTGTGGGTTCACTTGATCCCTTATGTGGATCAGAGACAGCCTACACATCCCTGATGGATACAAAATCAAAACATAAATTAAGCCATCCAAGAAGTATTTGACAGAGAAGGTCTTTCTAAATCGGGGGTCTATGTGGAGGGATACCCATTTAAGGAGCAGCTGTGGAGAACAATAGAGAAGCCCCGGGTCCCCCAGGGCTCAGAGGCCAGCACCAGAGTGTTGCTGGGCCCCATCGCCTGGAACAGAAGGGGCTAGAGCAGAGGGAGCTGGACTTGCCAGGGTCACCCAGTATGTCAGTGGCAGAGTCAGGCTTCATAGCCCAGAAGCCCAAGGTGTTTCCATGTCCAGCAGGTGGCACCCCGTCTCCAGGGGTCTCTCTCCTGGAGAGGTGACAGTGGCCAGGAGGGTGGGGAAGCAGAAGTGAAAACATCCCCAGGAGAAGGGCTGTGGGCTGAGAGGAAACTGGGGGCTGGGCCAGGGGGCCAGCAATCTGTTTCCGCCCACGCAGGCCAGGGGCGCCTGGCAGCCCCTCCAAGGCCTTGAATCAGTTCTCACTTCCCTCCTTTGGTCTTATTTTAGGTCTTGGAAAAATGCTGACACTGAAGGGGCAACGGGCCTTCTTCCCGGAGGGCCTGGTATGGGTTTCAAGTTCTCTTTTCTCCTTCAAGAAAATTTTCCTTAAAAGAGATTGGCTCTCCAGTAAACACAGCAGTGCTGGGGCTCAGGAATGGGCTGATGGGGGTAAACTAGGCAATAAACATGAAGGTCAATTATTGTTGAGTACTTACGTGGTGACAGATGATGTTCTAAAGCTTTCCATGCATTTAAGCCTGCTAACATCCCAATGAATGGGTACAATTATTGTCCCCATTTTAGAGATGTGGAAACTGAGGCACAGAAACTGTGTCCAGTGCTCACAGGTGTTAACAGGGGCCTGGGATTGAAATCTAGGAAGCTTGACTCCAGAATCCACACTCTGAACCATCCCACTGTGCTACAGACCAGACATCCAAAAGTAGGAGTAGATACACAGACAGCTCTCAGAACCTTCCCACTCTGCTGGGCTAAGAGCCTGCATTCCTTTTTCTTCTTCTCCATCTGAATGCAGCCAGAGGAGTTGGCCAAGAACACTCCATTCATTTGTTTCTTCATTTGCTTGTCTGAGCCTCCTGTTCTGAGCTGGGCCCTGGGCTGGGCACTGGGGATCCTGAAGGACCCACTTTGGACAAGGGGCTAGAGGAGTCTTCTCCTGGAGTGAAGAATGATACAGTCGCAGCTGAGAAGGAGGTGGGGGGAGCCCAAGTGGGACAGTGGCATGGGTAGGGGGCCGAAAAAGCTCCCAGTCCCCCTGTCTCAGAAGAGAGGTTTGTTGGATATCAGAAATATCAGCTCATCCCTAAGCAGGTTTGGGGTAGGGGGCTGAGCAAACGACCAGAGAGGGGCAGGGACTTGCTCAAGGTGATCCTGCAGGTTGCAGCTGAGCAGAGGCCTGGCCCAGCCCAGTACCTGTACCAGCCCTGCTAGGGCACCACCATCTCAGAGGCAAGGAGCACCCTGGGGCGCACTGAGGCCTCATTTTCTCTGCAATCCCATCCTCCTAGGTCAGGGGATCCCGGTTATAGAGCCCCAAGGCCCAGAGCTGGTTGTGGAGCCAGGCACACCAGTGACCCTGCGATGTGTGGGCAATGGCACAGTGGAGTGGGACAGCCCTATCTCGCCCGGCTGGACCCTGGGCCATGAGGCCCCCAGCAGCATCCTGACCACAACCAATGCCACCTTCCGAAACACGGGGACCTATCACTGCACTGAGTCTGGAGAACTCTCGAGGGGCGACGCCAACATCCACCTCTTCGTGAAAGGTGAGGACTTCACTTCATGACCAAGAGGCCCGTTCCAGCAGGTCCCACTAGGAGTGGGCAGTGGGGGGTGGGGCAATGTTAACAGAATGATACCAGCGCCCTGCTTGTTGAGCGCCTACCATGAACAAGGACCTGTGGCAGCACTTCTAATTTAATGTGGTCCTCACAATAACCCTGGGAGGGAGGTCCTAGGAGGATGCCCGTTTTACAGAGGCTCAGAGGGGTTGAGTCATTGGCCCAAAGTCACACAGCATCAAGTAGTGGGGCTGGGACTGGAACCCAGGTGCATCTGACTCCACAGCCCCTCTAAAGCATCAGCTGAACTGTCCTGCTATTGTCCCTTCCCTTCACCCCTGTCCAGGGAGTGCTTGGCTGGCCTGGTGGAGAAAGGGCAGTTATAACTCTGTATCCCCTCTACCTCAGATCCTTTTCGTCCCTGGAACATCCTGGCGGAGGAGGTGACAGTGCTTGAGGATCAGGACGCACTGCTGCCCTGCCTGCTCACTAACCCGGAGCTGGAGGCTGATGTCTCGCTGGTGCGGGAGCGGGGCCGGCCTGTCCGGCACGACACCAGCTACTCTTTCTTGAAGTGGCGTGGCTTCACCATCCACAAGACCAAGTACCTTGACAGCTCGGTCTACCACTGCAGCACCCTGGTGGGTGGCAGGAAGGTGCTGTCCATCGGCATCCAGCTCAAGGTGCAGAGAGGTGCGTGGGGCAGGGCAGGACAGGTGAGGCACGGAGGGCAGAGTGGAGAGCTGGCAGCATGTGGGCAGTGGCTGGGAGCCAGGCCTGATGGGAGGTCATGGGTGTCCTCCTTCTTTCACTTCTTCCTTCCAACCATTCTGCAAACTTCTATCGGACACCTGCTGGGGCAGAATGGGCAAGGGTGTAGGGGTGGGGAGACAGACCACAGGCAAATAAATCACTCAATGGGCAAGAGCACCTGTGATAATGAGACATGCTATAAAACAAAGAAAAGAAAGGAATGGAATGGAGAGTGTGCGTGAGCGGAGGGGGTATCTCTGAGCAAGTGACACTTTATCTGAGCTGAGATTGACTGATGGGAAGGAGGTGAGCCTGTCAAGATCTGCTCCTGCAGAAGAGGCAGCAGGTACAGCGTCAGGAGGTGGGAACAGGCTCCAATTGTCCCAGGAACTAAGGGAGACCTGGAGCTCTCCCACACCTTCAGACGTGGTACCAGCATGGTGCTGGGCCCTGAGTACATGAATGTGGAGGTGGTGAGCCAAGAGATGGGAGTGGGGGTGAGCACACAGGACATTTCTCGATGTGGGTGGTGGTGGGAGGAGGGAGGAGTCTCACACATCCTCTGCCCCCACTCTCCTACATCCCAGGCTGGGGACAGAATTTTGGTTTCTAGAAGGACTGGTGAGAGCAAGCAGAGCCCCATGCTCAGGACCTGGACTTGAGATAGGAATTAGGACCCTGTAATGAGGGCTAGGGTCAGAGTGGGGCAGCTGGGCCTGAGGTGGCTAAACCTGCCCAGGAGGTCAAAGACCCCAGGGGCATGGGCACAGGAGACCATTAGGGCTCTTTCCCGGCACCTCCATCCTGCAGAGCACTAGGCTGGCTGGAAGCCAAGAGGCCTGGGCCCTAGTTCTGCTGTGACCCCCTTGGTGACCTTGGGTGAGGCACTTGATGCCTCTGGACCTCAGGAAACTGGACTACAGCATCTTTCAACAATAGCAACAGTCAAAAATGTTAATTTAAAGCCTACTATGTATCGGGCGGGAACGCTGGTGGCGTAGTGGTTAAGAGCTACGGCTGCTAACCAAAAAGTTGGCAGTTCAAATCCACCAGGTGCTCCTTCGAAACCCTATGGGGCAGTTCTACTCTATCCTATAGGGTCACTATGTATCTGGCACTGTGCTAGTTGCTGCAGAGATTGCCTTCACGGACTTGACATTCTACTGGGGGACACAAACTCTAAAGAAAATAAGTACAAATTGTGATAAATAAGAAATCAAGCTGGAAAAAGCTGGGAGTGGAGGCATAATTCAGCTAAGCTGGTCACAGAAGGCCTCTCTGAGGAATTTTTGAGCTAAAAAAACCTAAGGATGAGAACAGCCACTCATTCAAGCATGGAAGGAAAAACATTCCAGGTTGGAATGGCAAGTGCAAAGGCCCTGTGGTGGAGAAGAAGGCCAGTGTGGCTGCAGTGCAGTGAACAAAAGGTGGTAGGTATTAGGTGGTCAGTAACAGAGCCTGGGGCTGTGAAAAGGACTTTGGCTTTTATTCTGAGAACGATGGGGAGCCACTGGCTGTTTAAACAGGAAGTGGCATGATCTCATTTACATTGTTAAGAGATTACTTTGGCTACTGTTAGGAGTCTCAGTTGTAGGCAGTTGAAGGTCTGGAAGGGAGGCCTGCAAGGTGGCTGTTGCAGAAGTCCAAAGCAGAGGATGGTGGAGGCTAGGGGGTGGGTGGGGGTGATGGAGGACATTTCCTTCTGGACACAGGATTTGTTGTCACAGCCGCTGAGGGAAAAATCAAGGGACAAAGGCTCCTCCAAGGGTTTGGGGTGGGAGAGTGGCCTGGCCCATGGCAGGGAGCAAGTTGTTTATAAGTCTGTCTCTTGACCTCAGTCTCAGGGCCCCCGGCCTTGAAGCTGGAGCCTGCGGAGCTGGTTCGGATTCAAGGGGAGGCTGCCCAGATCGTGTGCTCAGCCAGCAGCGTGAACCCCGCCTTTGACGTCTTCCTCCAACGTGGAGACACCAAGGTCAGTCCCTGGGGAGAAAGCAAGGTGAAGTCTGCCTGTCCTCCCAGTACACCAGGCCCAGCAGGGTGGCACCTCCAGCCCCACCCCAAACTGGCTCTCTGGGCTGAGGGCCCAGCCCAGGCTGAGAGGGGAACAGAGTTGCCCAAGATCCCACTGACAGTCAGTAGCTGATCCAGAACTAGAACTTAGGCTCCCGGTGATGAATCTTGGCAGGGGGAGGGGTACTCTAGCCTCTTAACCCATGAACTTTGGCCCAGCCAGTAAGCAAGGAGCCAGATGTCAGCTCACTTGTGACTAGGCAAAGGGTTCCTAGGCCACCTTTGAAGCCCAGGGAGATAAGGGCTATTCCAGATAGACTTTGGGAGACAGGGAGAGTATTCAGAGGAAGGAACAGCACTAGGCTGCTACTAATAACGACACCCCCCCAACCCCCATGCCTGCTATGTACCAGGCACAGTCCTAACCATTGCATACATTATCTCATTTGATCTTCAGCACAACCCTAGGACTAATATGAGTCCCATTTAACAGATAAGGAAACTGAGGCTCAAGGTTCAGTACCTTGCCCAAGGACAGGCACATAGTAATCCATAGAGGCTGAGGATTTGAACTCAAATCTTTCTAATCCCTGAACAACCTTGGTAAAACATCTCCATTCCTTTTGGTTGCAGCTGACAGTCTATGCAGCAACTGACTTCCATGATAAGCATTACCATAACGTCCTGACCCACAACCTACATCACGTAGGCTTCCAAGATGCTGGCAACTACTCCTGCGTGGCCACCAGTGCCCAGGGTGGCAGCTCCACCTCCATGGTCTTCCGGGTGGTAGGTGAGCATCAGGGTGGTGGGGAGGAGTTGGCAGGGATCTTGGGGTGGGGGTACATAAGGGGTTTGGGAAGGAGGGAGCTGGTAGCAGAGGAGAAGGACACCTCCATTAGAACACCCCTATTAGAATCTTTAGAGCTTGGCTAAAGAGCCACAATTCCTCTCCCAGAATCCCTCTCTCCCTCCTTGGAGTTCCTACAGTACATTGCTGCATTTTGGTCTAGCACCATTTTTTTCTGCTTTGGGATTGGTGCCCAGTAGCTCACTACTAGACTTCGTTCACTCATTCATTCATTCCTTCATGCCTGGCACTATCCTGGGTGCTGGCACTCATGTCACATGGACAAGTGGACATGATCACTCAAGGTGATTGTGGGGGAAGTGCAGGGTGTCGTGGGAACACCAAAGGGGTCCCCAACCCAGGCTTGGGACAGGAAGGATGAACTGGGGTTAACCAGGCAGAGGGATGGAAAAGGAAGGGGAACAGTGCTTCTGGCAGAGGAAACAGCATGTGCAAGGACCAAAACAAAGAGCACAGTGCGTTTGAGACACCATAAGAAGATGACAACAGCAGGGACGTGGAGTGGCATGAGGAGGAGCCCAGGGAGGCAGAGATGGAAGTAGAGGCCAGGTGGTAAAGGAGACTTAACTCAAATGGGAAGCTTGCGTCTTATCCTGTAGGCAGTGGGAGTCATTGAAGGTTCTAAAGAGGAGAGTAATGGGATCAGATTGTACCAAGAGGGCATTGCATGGCGGTCAGGAGCACACACTCCCGGGCATGTTCCAACCTGGCTCCACCAATGACTTGCGGGTTGCTTAACCTCTCTGTGCCTCAGTGTCCCCACCTGCAAAATGGGGATAATAATAACAGTAAGTGCCTCACAAGTTTGTTGTGATAATTAAATGTGTGTGTGTATTTATCAAAAGGCTGGAGAACAGTCAGGACAGTTGATACAGTGGTCCAGGCTGGAAATGGCAGAGGGTGCTGCTGGGTCATAGTAGGGATTATACAGGAGTCTGTTCTCCAGAACTATTTAGTAGAGACAATCAACAAGACTTGATGACTGTTGGGATGAAGGGGTGAAGAAAGAGGAGCTAAAGATGATCTCCAGGTCTCTGGCTAGGGTGATTGGGTGGGGGCAGTGCCAGTCACTGGGCTGAGAATCAGGAAGCAGAGCAGAAGCTTCTTAAGGGTAGGGACAGGCTCTGAGTCATTTCAGTCTGGCATGACAGAGAGGGATGGAGGGGAGGGGAAGCATGAGAATCACTGCCCTTAGAGTACATGCAACACACTAGACTTGCAATAGAATGTGAGCTGTGTTCTGGGCCCCATCCTGCGCTAGGGGTTTATAAAGGGGAGAAACAGCAAAAGCACATGGAGTTTTCCCCCAGCTATGGGTTCTAATCCTATCTATTTTCTAGGGCAGGCATACAGTAGTCACTCAATAAGTGTTTGCATTCATTCATACTTTTTTACCAGACACTGTTCTAGATGCTGAGGATACAACCACCAATGTATCAGATACAAAAATCTCTGCCCTCATGTAGATTATGTTCTGCTTGTGGGAAGACAAACAGTGAGCAAAATAAATAAGTAAATTATACAAGGTTTGCAGTTTAAAATAGAGTCATCATCAAGGAAGGCCTCACTGAGAAGTTGACATTTGCGCAAAGACTTGGAGGAAGTAAAGGAACAAACCATGCAGATATCTTGGGGGAAAGAGTATCAGGCAGAGGAAATAGCAAAAGTCTTAAGGCAGGATTGTGCTTGCTGTGTTCAAGGAACAAGTGGGCCACTGTGGCTGGAGTGGAGTGAGCGAGAGAAAGAGCAATACAAGATGAGATCAGAGAGCTAAAGGGAGCAGCGTGGCAGATCACGTAGGGCCTTATAAGCCAATGTAAGGACTTAGACTTTTCATCTTGGGGAAGATGGGGAGCCATTGCAGGGTTTTGAGCAGGGTGACATGACATGACTTGGGATGTAACAAGATTTAACAGGGCCCTCTGGTGCTGTGTTGAGGACTGGTTGTCGGGAGGCAAAAGTAGAAGCAGGCAGACGAGTTAGGAGGCTACTGCAACTGTCCAGGCTAGAGGTGATGGTGCCTCGACCAGGGTGGTAACGGAAGTGGTGGAAAGTGGTTAGAGTCTGGAGTTTGGATGGATGGATGGATGGATGGGTGGGTGGGTTGGTGGGGTGGGTAGGTGGATGGCTGGCTAAAAGAGAGAGAAAACAAAAACATTGCCCTAAAACCTCACAGACAAGACAGAGAGAGGATAGCTACCTGAAGGGAGAACTGAACCAGATGAGTGAAGTAGTGTGGGTATGGTGCCTAATGAGTGTGCAGTCTAGGTGGGCAACAGGAGTTCAAAGGAAGGAGATCCCTCTGTGGCCTGGAGTGGTCAATGGAGACTCACTGGAGTAGGGGTGAGTCTTGAAGGATGAAGAGGGTCTAAACAGAAGAGAGGAAGAGGATGGGGTTGCTAGCGGAGGAAATGGCTTAAGCAAAACCTCCAAGGTTGGAATGATCATGCTGTGTTCAGGGGATGGAAGGGGATCTAGATGAGTGGAGCACTGAGTGACTGACTGTGTGTGTCAGCATGTGTGTGTGTGTGTAGGAAGTGGGGAGATGGCTGGATGGACATAGTGAGCCCTGATTGAGGACAGCCTTGAATGTCAAGAAGATGGGGAGTCATGGAGGATGTCTTAGTTATCTAGTGCTGCTATAACAGAAACACCACAAGTGGATGGTTTTAACAAAGAGAGGTTTATTTCCTCACAGTTAAAGCAGGCTAAAAGTCCAAATTCAGGGCATCAGCTCCAGAGGAAGGCTTTTTCTCTCTGTCAGCCTTCTCTTTGGTGTTCCCCCGGGCTAGGAGCTTCTCTGCGCAGGGACCCCAGTCCAAAGGGCGCGCTCTGCTCCCTGCACTGCTTTCTTGATGGTATGAGGTCCCCCTGTTTCTCTGCTCACTTCTCTCTTTTATATCTCAAGAGATTGCCTCAGGATACAATCCAATCTTGTAGATCCACTCCCGCCTTACTAACACAACTGCCACCCATCTTCCCTCATTAACATCATAGGGGCAGGAAAATCACACAGTACCAGAAATCATGGCCCAGACAAACAGATACACACATTTTTGGGGGGACATAATTCAATCCGTGACAGAGGACTTCTGAGCAGACATGTGACAAGGTAGAAGAGTAAATTTTAGATTCATAGAATTGAGTAAGGAGAGGAGCTTGTAGAGATCATATAGTCCAGGGCTTTTTGCAAAGCCCTGGGGTTTTGAGGAGACCTCTCAGTGGCTTCCATGAGAAGAAAGAAGAGGCTGAGTGAGTGGGGATTCTTGCCACATCTCTGTTGCCTGAAATTCAACCAGAGAGTTTGATTTTAATTCATGCAAGATTTCATTGGAAGAAACTAGTCAGGACTCTTTCAGGTGCAGGTAACAGAAACCAACTCCAACTGGCCTAATCAAAAGAGGGACTTTATTGGTCATTGTTATGGATTGAATTGTGTCTCCCTAAAATGTGTGTCAACTTGGCTAAGCCATGATTGCTAGTATTGTGTTGTTGTCCATCATTTTGTGATCTGATGTGATTATCTTATGTGTTGTAAATCCTAACCTCTATGATGTTGACGAGGCAGTTATGTTAATGAGGCAGAACTCAATCTACAGAATTAGGTTGTATCTTGAGTCAATCTCTTCTGAGATATAAAAGAGAGAATTGAGCAGAGAGGAGAGGGACCTCATACCACCAAGAAAGAAGTGCCGGGAGTGCAGCGCATCCATTGGACCCATGGTCACTGCGCTGAGAAGCTCCTAGACCAGGAGAAGATTGATGACAAGGACCTTCCTCCAGAACCGACAGAGATAGAAAGCCTTCCCCTGGAGCTGGTGCCCTGAGTTTGGACTTCTAGCCTCCTAAACTGTGAGAGAATAAATTTCTGTTTGTTAAAGCCATCCACTTGTGGTATTTCTGTTATAGGAGCACTAGGTAACTAAAACAGCCATGTAGCTCAAACGTCTGTGGATACCAGCTTCAGGCACAGTTGGATATAGATGTTCTGACAATGTGAACAAGAATCTATTGCTTCTCTACTCCCAGCTCTAATTTTTTGCTTTTTGACCTACTCCTCAAGCAGGCTTTCCCCTTGATGGCAGCAAGACCCCTAGTAGGGCCAAGCTTGTCAATCCCAGTGGAGCGAGGGCTTCTCTTTTCCCAGAGTGCCAACAAAAATCTTACAATTGAGTTTCATTAGACTCTTGGACTCATGTGCCTTCCCTGAACAAATCCCTGGGTCCAGAGGGGACAGATTACCCTGACTGGCTGAACTCTTACCAGAAGAAGGGGGAATGGCTGAGGGCATGTAAAAAACAACAGATTTTTTTTACTGCTAAAAAGTTTTTCAAAAATTAAATTTCACAGATACATTCAATCTCTTCATTATACAGAGAGGAGACGGAGGCTTAAGGGGGAGAGGAATTTGCCCACATCAAAGGAGGATAGGAGTTCTCCCAGGGAGTCAGTGAGGAAACAGTTTTGAGCCTTAGGCTGCTGAGGTGGGTGGTGGGACAAGAAATATCAGAGAACAAGCTGTGTTGGGGGTAGGGACTGTGTGCCCGGCACATAGTAGGTATTCAGGTAGGGTCCAGCTGAACAAATAGATCAGTGGGTGGATGACCAAATGACCAAATGGGACATGTTCCCATAACACCAGATCTCTGTGTGTTCTGCCTTTCAGAGAGTGCCTACTTGAACTTGACCTCTGAGCAGAACCTCCTCCAGGAGGTGAGCTTGGGTGAGAAGTTCAACCTCAAAGTCAAGGTGGAGGCCTACCCGGCTCTGCAAGGCTTTAACTGGACCTACCTGGGACCCTTCTCTGACCAGCAGCACAGCCTCAATTTTGACATCATCGAGGACACATACAGGTATCACCTATCAACTCCCATCTGCACAGCCCCACAACCAGTTGGGGAATGCTTCAGCCAGTGTTCCGGACACTTGGGTCATGCCTTAACCTTGCTGTGTGACCTTGGGTAATTCCTTCCCTTTCTGGGTCTCACTTTCCCTGATTACGTATAACCTCGATGTCAGTCATCGTGTGTTGAAGATTTGGATCAAACTGGCTTACCCTCCTGTCCCACATCCTTGGGAAATCCAACTCCCTTCTCAGAATTCCACCATTTCTTGGGGGTGTGCATTCTCGTGGTCACTCAGAAACCCTCAATCTCATTTTTTCTCCTCTTCCGTGGCCAATCCAGATGTAGACAACAGGCCCCCACACCATGATTTCCACTCATATATACACTCTTAATAGTGACTGCACAGGATATCTGCCACATACACAGGTTTGGGGGGTACAGGGAGTTACCATTGCACAATCACAAATACTCAAATTCTTTAAAGGCCTGTGGTCACCCATTCTGAGGATTTTTCACTGGCTACTTTTCTCCAGGGGCTCAAAACTCCTCTCAGAAGGTGCAACCTGACTCCACATCCTCTCTCCTTTCTTCTCTCATCTCTCCACCCCAGAATCCTGTTTATTCCACATGCACAACATTTTATAAATTAATTTTTTCCTGTCGCCTTATGGACTATGTCCTCACGGACTTACCTCTACCACCCAAAGTGGCCTACCTTTTATTAGTGGTCATTTTCTAAACAAAAAATTTTCCTCCCGAAGGGCAACGCTGATAGCAGGTGTTAAAATAATCATTTCTTCACTCGGTTCGATTAGAATGAGAAGATGCAGCTCGATCAAGTTGCACACCACAACTTCCCCTCCCACACTCAAGACACACATCCCCAATCCATTCTCTTCCTAATCCATTTTTTTTAAATGAACATAACCTCAAGATTTTATTGTCTTTGTAATGAAACAGATGAAGCTTAGAACTGGATCACTCGGCTGTTGGTCTTCTTATCTCCTCCCAGTTCGAAATGCGTTTATCTCTTAACAGCCAGCATTCTCTTAGATCTGCAGTTGGTCTCAGTGCATTCAACCCTCAATACAATCTTTGTAGTTTCAGCCTTCTTCCAGAAAATCAACTTAGTCTCTGCCCACCTTATCCACTGTTTCCTGTAGTAACTCTGCTGTCCCTGGCATACAGAGAATGCTTGCCCTTCTTGTACTGTGTCACCTGTGGGGTCGGACTTCTTTCAGAAAGTCCTGCAAGTTTTAGGAACTTTCACCATGTTTGTGGGAGTGCTATCAGCACGAAAAGCCCTAATCCATCTTTGAACTCTTTCCCGTGGAGTCTAAATGCAGCCTCAGAGTCCTTCTCAACACAGCCCCTCGGGCAGTATTTCCATCCTAGTTGGGTCATGAGAGGAGACCTTTTTGCCATCCCTGGGTTAGATATTCCACAAACCTCTGGGGTGTTCTAGTACCTGAAGCCCAGACCTCATCGATTCCTGGACTCTCACTGGTCGATAATCAAAAGCAACAAGGCTGTTGCCTGGTCCTCATCTTCCTCCTCTCTCCCTTCTGATTCTTTCTGACCAGGGTTTCTATCTGCCTCTAGTCTACAGCAGAAGTTCTGAAGCTGCAGTCTGTGTCCCCGGTAGGAAACAGGTACATAGATAGGCTTCAGGGATCCACAGCTACAAAGACTGTAGAAAAGAAACATGGAGACCCCCTAGAACACAGTAGTCTAGGGCCATCAGCGCAGGGACTGACAAGCCTAGGCACCAAACAGCCCTTGTGAGCATCACTGAATTTTGGCTTCTATGAGATTGTGTTCATAATGGTGACTTTCAGTCATCAAAAAAAGTTAAATTCTTTTCAGTTTAAGGGATAAATGTTATCTACGTTGAATTATCTCAAAAATTGACATGCATAGAGGGGTGCTGTACCCGAAGATCTGGCTCAATGAGCCTGCCCTTTGACTGCCATGGATTTTATTCCAGTTCTGGCTACAGGTATTTTGCTGTAATTTGCTGTAATGTAGTTATTTAAAAAGGCCTCATTGAGATATATAGGTCCCTGGGTGACACAAACGGTTTGCTACTAACCAGAAGTTTGGTGGTTTGAATCCACCCAGCAGTGCCACAAAAGACAGGCCTGGTGATCTGCTTCTGTAAAGATTACAGCCAAGAAAACCTTGCAGAGTGCAGCTCTACTCTGTAACACATGGGGTCACCATGAGTCAGAATTGACTCAACGGCAACAGGGTTAGTTTTTGTTTGTTTGTTTTTAACTGAGATATAATTCACACACCATACAATTCACCCATTTAAATTAGAAGTCCATGGTTTTTAGTATATTCACACATATGTACAACCATCACCACAGTCAATTTGAGAACATTTTCATCATCTCAAAAAGAAACCCCATACTCATTAGCTATCCTTCTTCTAGCCCCGACTCCCCCGTCTCTCAGCCTAAACTACCGGTAATATACTTTGGTCTCCACAGATTTTCCTGTTCTGGACTTTCATGTAAATGGAATCATACATGTGGTCTTTTAGGAATGGCTTCTTTCACTTAGCATGATGTTTCCAAGGTCCATCCACATTGTACCACACATCAGTACTTCACTTTTTTTCATGTCTGAATAATATTCCATTGTGTGGACGTGCCACATTTTGTTTCTCCATTCATCTGTTAGTGAGCCTTTGACAATTATGAATAATGCTGCTATAAACATTCAGTTACAAGTTTCTGTGCAGACATATGCTTCATTTGCTATGATTTTTTAAAAACTTGTTTATTATCTAAAGAATACATATTGATGATGGACAAATTATAAAATAGATATCAAGGAAAGAATAAAATAAGAAAAACCTGTGATCTCAATCAGCCAAGAAAACCTTCTGTTAGTTTTTGCTCGCAGGCCTTTTTGGTAATAAAAAAATCCTGTTGCCGTCAAGTCGATTCCAACTCATAATGACACTATAGGACAGAGTAGAACTGCCCCACAGGGTTTCCAAGGCTGCAATCTTTACAGAAGCACACTGCCACATCTTTCTCCCATGGAGTGGCTGGTGGGTTTGAACCACTGACCTTTCTGTTAGCAGCTGAGTGCTTAACCACTGCACCAGCAGGGCTGCTTTTTTGGTAATAAAGGAAATCATTAAATTGAGTGCATGCAATACATATCCCTGTAATCCTCAGATGAGCTCTGGGAATTAGCTACTATCAGTATCACCCTCAGAAAAGGAAGCAGAGGATCAGAGAGGTTAAGTACTTGCCTGAGGTCACACAGCTAAGAAATGGCAGCACCAGCACTTGAACTCCAGGCTCTCTAGCCCCACAGCCTGGAACTCAGGGATGTACATCCTGCCCCTTGTCTCACTCACAGTCTCTCTCGGCAGGGTTGGTGTCTGAGGGATGACACCTGACTTGGGTGCTGACATTTACAGCAGGGATTGCTGCTGTCGTGAAGGTGTAGCTCAGTGATGGTGGTAAAGCAGGTACAATCAGTGGGTGCCTGTGAGATGCGCCAGTGTCAGCTCTTTACAGAAGTCACCTCTGCTAAACCTCAAGACAAAACCACTTTATAGACAAGAAAGCCAATTAAGGAAATAGGGTTAGTGGTTTCCCCATGCCTGAAGGCACCCAACTTAGGTGCCCTGGGTATGTTATCAACAATAAAACAAACTCCTCACAGCTGTTGTCTGAACACTGATGTCCTGGCAGGGGCCATGCCGGGGCTGAAGTTCACCCCAGATTGCCTGTTCCAATCCTGCAGGTACACCTCCACCCTCTCCCTGCCCCGCCTGAAGCCCTCTGAGGCTGGCCGCTACTCTTTCCTGGCCAGAAACGCGGGAGGCTGGAAAACTTTGACCTTTGAAATTATCCTTCGATGTGAGTGATGGGGTGGAGTTGGGGGCATGGATCCCCAGTGCTGCCTGGAGAGATGGGCTCGACCAGGGGAGGGGGTACTGGAGGGGCTAGGCCGAGCAGACTCAGTGGGGGATGGTGGGGTGAAGGGACTTGGGACCTCTGATCTGATCTCTTCCTCTTCTGTACCTCCTTTCCTCCTCAGACCCCCCAGAGGTAAGGGTCATGCAGACCCACATCAATGGCTCTGATGCCCTGGTCTGTGAAGCCACTGGGTACCCACGGCCCAACGTAACGTGGCTACAGTGCTGGGGCCACACTGATAGGTAAGTGGACTTGGCCCAACTTCCTCCTGGCCTGAGGGTCTGGGGCAGGGCTGAGCACCCCATTTGTGGGAGGGGCATGCCGGGAGTCCTGCCCTGGGTGCTGGACACCCCACAACTTTGAGCCACACTCTGCTCATCCCAGATGTGAGGGGGCCCAGGAGCTGGTCTTGGAGGGCACGCACCCTGAGGTTCTAAGCGAGGAGCCCTTCCATAAGGTGACTGTCCAGAGCGTGCTGGCCATTGGAAGCCTGGGACACAACATGACCTATGAGTGCAGGGCCCACAACTGGGCAGGGAATGCCACCCAGGCCTTCTGGCCCATCTCTGTCGGTGAGTCTACCCTCCCACTCCCCTCCAGGCTAGGATGGGCCCAGGAAAGAGCCCCCAGCCACCAGGGAGCCAGGGCCAGAGGTCCAACTGGAGCAGATTCCAGCAATACCGGGTTCCACCTCTCTGGGCCCAGCTCCAGGCCCCTCTTGCCTGCCAGGTCCCCTGAGGCAGTGAGATGGGGACAGCTAGAGCCCTGTGGGCTGCACTGTTGGGGAGAAGAGCAGAGGGGGCAAACACAGGTCCCGTGAGAAGGCAAGTGCAACTTAACCTGGCCACCTCGGCTCATATTCCTGCACTTTCATTAATTCTTTCAAAACGTGTACTTGGCATCCACTGTGCGCCAGGCACCTGCTCGAGGCAGGGGATCCTATGTCTCCCTGGAGCCTGGAGTCTGATCAGGGAGACGGGCAACAAGCAAGTAAAGGGGGCAACAAGCCCCACCCCACCCCCGCCCCGGGCCAGCCCTTGAGGATCCCCTCCACCTCCCCACACCGCTCCCGCCCTGAGCCCCAGTCTCATCCATTCAGGGCCACTGCTCACGAGGCTGCGTGGGCTGAGAGGCAGGCTGCATCTGCCCAGAGGAAGGGGTACCTTTTTCTATTTTGCCCAAAGGTTCCAGATGGGCTAGTTCTCTGGTTCTAAGAGGCTGCAGCTGCAGAGAACTGCAGCACTCTCAGGCCTTTAACAAATAGCTTTCAGCACCCACTGGGTGCCAGACCCCAGTGAGGCTCTCTGGGTCCAGGAAGGGCAGAAAGTGTCCCTGGCCTCAGCATGGCTCTGAGGTGGTCACTCATGTGCCCTAGCTGCTGGCCTTGGACCACCCGTGTCCAGGGCCGGACCCCGCACACAGCTGGCTGTGGCTGCTCTGAATCTCCCTCCTGCTGATTGTGTTAAAGTAATAAAGCCAGGCTTTTATTGATGCTTACACTGGGCCAGGCATTGTGCATTCTCTCAGTTAGCTCTCACAGCCCTAGGAGATAAATCTGATTTTCCTTCCAGTTTTGGACATGATAAGCCTGAGGCTTAGGGAGAAGTCACAGACTCAGTGTCATATACCTCCTGTATTAGTTTCCGAGTGTGGCAGTAACAGAAATACCACAAGCGAGTGGTTTGTTGTTTTTTTTTTTGGCTTTAATAAAGCGAAATTTATTCTCTTACAGTCTAGGAGGCTACAGGTCCAAATTCAGGGTGCCAGCTCCAGGAGAACATTTTCTCTCTCTCTGTTCTGGGGGAAGGTCCTTAGCATCAATCTTCCCCTGGTCTAGGAGCTTCTCCATGAAGGAACCCTGGGTCCAAAGGGACAAGCGGGTGGTTTTAAAGGACAGAAACGTATTTTATCACGGTTTAGGAGACTAGAAGCCCGAATTCAGGCTGCCGGCTCTAGTGGAAGGCTCTCTCTCTGTTGGCTCTGGGGGAAGATCTCTTTGAATTTCTGTAGACCCAGCCTTCCTTGATTCCTAGGCGATTTCCACATGGTATGTACCCTTCTCTGTTCGTGCTTGCTTCTCTGTGTCTAATCTGCTCCTTTTGTATCTCAAAAATCAGCAGGTTTAAAGCACACCATACACTGATATGGCCTAATTAACATAACAAAGAAAACTCTATTCCCAAATGGGAAAACATCCACAGGTATGGAAGTTAGGATTCCAACACGTATTTTGAGGGGCACAATTCAATCCATAACACTCCTAAGTGGCAGAGGTGAGATTTGACCTCAGACCCAAACCCTTGACCTGGGTGTTGTTGTTGTTATATGTCGATTCTGACTCATAGCAACACTACAGGACAGAATAGACCTGCCCCATAGGGTTTCCTAGGCTGTAACCATAATTCACCGGAGCAGATTGCCAGGTCTTTTCCCCCAAGGAGCAGCTGGAGGGTTCGAACTGCCCACCGTTCAGTTAGCAGCCAAGTACTTAACTGTTGCGCCACCAGGGCCCCTTATTGACCTGGGTAAGGGGATGGAAATTATGTCATTTAAACCACTTCTAGAGAACTAAGGCTATGATCCAGGGAAGAGGAGTCCCAGGGACCATGAACCCAGCTTTCAGACCCTGCGAAGAGCTGTGTGGTCCCAAAGGGCACACGGGAAGCTGCAGGGAAGACGCGGGGGAGGCTGATCTCAGTCCACCCTCTAGGAGGCCTTTCTGACCCAGCTTCCCAGAGTTGTAGGGTGAGAAGCCCCTCCCGCAGTCAACGGGGGGTATGTATGCAAGCAAAACAGCTGGATACTAGACCAAGCTGCTGCAGAGGGATTCCTTGTAGTGGTGGGGATGGGGCTGCATGACCTCAGGTGTACCCCTGCCAACCCGAAGAGACTGTGATTCTGGGCAGTGTTTGGAGTTGGGGATGAGCAGAGCTGGAAGGGCTGTCCTCCCTGCCCCTGTCTGGGGTGGGGGTGCTGCAGGAGAGGCTCCCTGAGGTTCCGGGTGCTTCCTGGTGACAGGACAACTTCATTCAGTCAGCGAGCATTCTTGAGCACCTACAGCATTCCAGGCAGTGTGCTGGCTTGATCTCAGTGTGGGGAGGGGGTGCAGAGGCCCCCCTGCCTGCTCACTGCTCTGTCCTGTCCCTTCCAGAAGCCACTGTACATCGCCTTAAGGAGCCCCTCTTCACACCGGTGCTGGTTGCCTGCATGTCGGTCATGGCCTTGCTGCTACTGCTGCTCGTGCTGCTTCTGTACAAGTACAAGCAGGTGAGCAGGTGGCCTCGGTGGGCAGGAGTGGGGGCAGCTTGGCACCCCATGAGCCAAATCCAGGACAGGACCAGCAGGCTGTGCAGATCCACAGACACTCATTCTGTCAGTCAGCCAGTCAGCCAATAGCTCTCTAGTGAGCGCCTATTGTATGCCAACATGATGCTAGGCTCCTGGTGAGGCAAAATGCAAGGACTTCTGAGGGGTTTACTGTCTGGTGCAGGAGACAGTCACTAATCAAAAACCATGCAAGTGAGGGCGTGGATTACAGAGAGAGAGAGATGTTATGAGATGAACGGGAGAATGGAAACATGGAGTTCTGTCCCAGGCTGGGGGCTCCCTGGCACCCAGCGCAGACCAGATGGGGCTAGGCACACACATAGGACATCCACAGGGCCAGGCTTGTGTCTCACCTCCAGTAGTGAGTAGTCTAGTGGAGGAGGTAGAATTATTTAGTGTTATTAATCAAAGCTGCCGTTTATTGCACATTGCACATTTAATGTGCAGCCTGCCACTTTGAGGGCTCAATAAGCGATAGCGTATTTAGGGGCATTTTTATAGAGTTTGGAGCCTGGATGGTGCAGTGGTTAAGAGCTATGACTGCTAACCAAAAGGTTGGCAGTTTGAATCCACCAGCCACTCTTTGGAAACCCTGTGGGTCAGTTCTACTCTGTCCTATAGGTTTGCGACAAGTCGGAATCGACTCAAGGGCAACAAGTTTGGTTTTTTATAGAGTTTATCATCTGCATCATCCCATTTAATGCCCTCAACACGCACATGACGCAATCAGTGTCACAAAACAAGCTGTGTGTAAATTGTTGAATGGGAAACTAATTTGCTCTATAAACTTTCACCTAAACAACAATGAAATGTTCAAACAAATAAACAAAAACAAGCATGTGATAGAGACAGTATTATTTACCCGTTTTACAGAGTAGGAAGCTGGGATCCCCAGAGGTTGAGACAGTTGTCCCAGTCTATGGCTGGTAAATAATAACCCTGAGGGACTGACTCCAAAGCCATATTTTTTTACCATTATGTGGAACAGCCTCTCTCTGAATCATCTCATTTTATCCTAGCAACCACCCAAAGGCTGGAACTATAATAGTATGCATTTTACCAACAAGGAGACTGAGGCTCAGCAAGGTTAAAGAACCTGCCAGAGGGAGTGAGGGGTGTTGTGGAAGCAGAGTCCCAGGCACCTCCCACCCAGCACCCAAGGTCTGGACCACGGGCAAAGTCCAGTGGGATCAGCTTCTAAGAAGGGCCAGGCTAGATGGCTATAGGAGATCAGAGGCAGTGGTGGGGCAAGGGAGACTGGATGGAGGAGGGGGCATGGTGAGATGGCCTTGAAAGATGGGAGGTATGCAAGTGAGATGTATGGAAAGAGTATTTCTGGGGAGGGGCTGTGTGTGCAAATGGGGTGGAGGGCAATATCCGGGAAAGCTCCAGAAATGTTAGTGCCTGGATGAGGAGGCAGAAGGGGCTGGGGCCAGGTTGGGAGTCTGAGGGGTGAAACCCCATCCTGTAAGTCTAGGGCCATCAATAGGCTTGAACAAGGGAGTGATATTATTTCAGGGTAAATAACCCACATTGTGGGCCCCCTTTGTTGCATTTTCTTCCCCACACTTGCCTTGGGGGTTTTATTGTGGGAATAAGATTTGGAGTGGGATTGGGGGCACATAATCCCAGGGGTCCATGGGGGCTTGGGCTGTCTCTGCTCGTGCCAGCACCCAGCAGGAGGAGACTGTTCCAAGCATAGCCCCCAAGAAAACAGCCCCATATCAGGACTTCTAGCTCTGACACTGTTTTGTCATGTGACCTTGTTGAGTCACTGCCCTCTCTGGGCCTCAGTTTCTCCACCTGTACAATGGGAATGGGTGGTCCTTAACAGCTCATCCATCCACCTGTGACATTTCAAGACCCTACTGATGGTCTAGTATATAAGAGCCTAGGGTTGGGAGATGAGTTTGAGTCCAAATTCTGCTTCTGCCAGTCTCAGGCTATGGAATCCTGGGAAAGTTTGCATCTCTTAAGACTCTGTTTCTCCATCTGTAAAATGGGATTTTAATGGCAGCCAACCCACCAGA
Organism: Trichechus manatus latirostris; assembly: GCF_000243295.1. NCBI lineage: Eukaryota > Metazoa > Chordata > Mammalia > Sirenia > Trichechidae > Trichechus > Trichechus manatus. The sequence continues at coordinate 1,077,056 of NW_004444066.1, forward strand.
CGGTCATGAGGATTCAATGACATAACGTGTGTAGAGGATTTAGCCTGGTGCTGGGCATAGTGGAAGCCACATACCCTCATCCCAGAAGGGAAGTGGGCTGGGGAACCAAAGTTAGCTCATACATTTTGGGATTGAAGGGACGTCTGAGGTTGGGCATCTCCTTGACCACACACCCAAAGTTCTCGTCGACCTCCAATAACAAGACCTCGCTCCCTTGTTCCTTCTTTGAGCAGCTCTGACTGTTGGAAAGTTCTCCCTTATATGGAGCTAAAAACTGCCTCCAAGTCACCCACAGAGCAGAGGTTTCAGAGAAGGGCCGGGTCCCCCTCGAGCCCTTTCTGTCTTCGGCTGAGCAGCCCCCTTGGCCATGGTTTGAAGATGTCTTCCCTTCTCTCCATGGTACCATTTCTGGAACATTCATTCCCAGTCACCAGTTCATTTCCTACCTTGTAAATTCAACTGCTGCTAAGCCATCTAGAGGCCAGGGAAGGAGGGCATGCCATGGGACAAGACGTTAAAGGTTCTAGATGGCCATTCCCCTGCCTCAGGACCTGACATCCAATCCTCCTGCTTTGCCCCATGGGGTTCTGAGCCTTGGCCCTTCGCTGGGGGCTCAGCCTGGCCAGTCCTCACTGCCTGTCTGTGGGAAGGGTGTTTCTGCCTCAGGGCTGAGTCATCGCCTTTGTAGCCTCCAGGGAGACCACAAGGGGGGCCCAGGGGGAAGAGAAAAGGGCAGGAGTCAGCAGGCTGAGAAGAGGAGGGGCGCAGGGAGGGCAGGGGGATGGGGAGGAGGGAAGAGGATGGCAGGCCGCTTGAGAGGCTAGGATTCTGGGTCCAGAGCTGAGATCTGAGGGTCGGGGTGCATTGGAGATAGACAGGGGGGTCCCCCGAAGCCTCCAGTGGGAGTTGTTCATGTCTCCACCTTCCCATGACAGAGAACTCCCACCCACTCAGAATCAGCAGGCCAAGGTGGGGAGGGTCCTTGATGACTGCATCCCCACCTCAGTTCCCAGGGGGTGGGTGGGTGTGGGGATGGGCCCAGGCGTGTTATGAGGAGTACATGAGATGACGCACGTTGAGTGCCTAGTCAGTGCCCTGCTCACAGGAAGTGCTCATAGCACTGCTATCATTACGGTCACACTACATTATTAGGAAATCTGGCCTGGGGCGGCCCATCCAGACCTTTCTCTAATGGTTCTCTTGGGAAGGGGGTGCCCCTCTGTGTAGAAGCCCTGGGAGCCACACTTGAGATCAGCTTGAGGAGGTCCTTTCCAGTGATAGCCCAGGCCGGCCTGGGGGCTGAGCATCCAGCCCTGGTGGTGGACAAGCAGAGCAGGGGAAGAGGGATGGGGAGATCCGAGACAGGAGGGAGAAGGCTCAGTCTTCCTCCAGGTACAGCATCTAGAATCCCAAAATCTGAGATTCCAGCCAGACAACCTCTTGCTCCTTTGATCCCCCACTTCCCCCAACATACCCTGCCCTGCTGGAGGCAGGAGGGGGCTGACTCAGGCCCAGCTGCAGAGGGACAGAAGAAGGAGAAGTGGTGAGGAGAGAACACAGCCTCGGCCGCAGAGGCTGCTGGAGATGGAAGTGGCCAGGAGAGGTCAAAGACGCCCCTCCTCGCGCTGTCTGTGTCTCCCTGGTTGGAAGGGCACCCACATGCAGGGCTGGAATCCTTGGAGACTCTGAAGTTCTTTATGTCCTATTCCAGACTATTCTCCCAAGCCATGACATGGATGTTTTTAAGTTTACCTGCAGTCTTCCCTGCTAATCAGAACTTGGAAGTTCTCCCTTATGTCTAACTGTGGTCTTTCCTCCCAAACTACCATCTGGAAGTTCTTACTGATAGCTATCTGGAGTCTTTTCTCCTAACCTGGGTAAGACCTGCAGCCGTAGGCCACCTCGCCACCCTAACACCCATTCACACACGTTTAGCTGCCCTGGAGCTGTGGGTGCTCAGGAAGGAGCTCAGCTACAAGCACAAGCCAGCTGGTCCCCATCCCCAAGGCCTGACCGGAAAGCAAGTAGGTCTGCTGACCCAGGGCCTTAGTGTCCTCTACCACCCGATCCCAGCTTCCACTTTCTCCCTAAACTCAGTCTTCCATCAGCACTTCTCATGGGCACCGCTGGCAGGATGCCCCTGTACAGCTGCCACCCTCGGTGGGAAACAGAAAGGCAGCGCTCCTGTTTCCCAGATCCGGGCCCTGCCTCGCTGGCTACATGGAAAACCTGAGAAGGAACTCCAGTCTTTCCAAAGGTCCTGGTCCCCGAGATGCTCACTGCCTACTGGGCATGATCCCTCTCTACTTCTCTCTCTCTCTAGTTTAAAAATGTAAAGTCACACCTTGTTACTTCCCTGTCTGAACCCTCAAGGGCTTCTCACTGCAGTTAGAATGGAAACCGCACACATCACAGCCCACAAGCCCCTCGAGCCCCTCGAACTTCCTATCCCATCCTTCAAGCCACACTGGCCGCCCTCCTGTCCCTCAAACTGGCCGGGATCTTCTCAGCTCATGGCTTTCACATTTGCTGTTCAGGGTGCCTGGAAAATTCTCCCTCCTGAGTACCATGTGGCTGGCTCCTCTTCATTGTTCAAGTCTCACCTCAAAGGTCACCTCCTCAGAGGCCTTCCCTAACTTATCATAAATTGTACTTCACCCTCATCACTCTCTATCCTATTTAAAAAAAAAAAGAAATTCACTGTCCAGTTGATTGAATCCAACTCACGGCAACCCCATGTGTGTCAAGTAGAATTGTTCCACAGGGTTTTCAATGGCTGTAATCTTATGGACGGGGTTCCTGGGCAGTGCAAACGGCTTGTGTTTGACTCCTCACCTAAAGGTTGGCAGTTTGAACCCACTCAGCGGTACCATGGAAAAAGGCCTGGAGATCTGCTTCTGTTGAGATTACAATCCAAGAAAACCCTATGGAGCAGTTCTACTCTGTAATACGTGGGGTCACCAGGCAACAGATTTGGCCTTTGATTTAATCTTATGGAAACAGAATTCTAGGCCTTTCCTCCAGAGTACCACTGGGTAGACTCAAACAACTAACCTTTCAGTTAGTAGCTGAGGTACAAACCATTTGCGCTACCCAGGGACCTTCTGTTCCATTACTCTATTTTCTTCACAGCACTGTTTGAAAAATCCCTACATATATATTTACTTGAGGTTAATACCAGTCTCAGCTACTAGAATGCAAACTCCATGAGGGCAGGGACTCTGTCTTGTTAAACTTTGAATCAGCAATGCCTGACACAAATAGGTGCTCAGTAAAATACCTGGGTGGATGAAGGGGTGAGAGGAAGGATAGGTGAATGTTGGTATGGATGAATAGATCTCAAGTTCCACTCTCCCTCCTGGCTCAGGAATGACCAAACTCCTGTCAGGGCCCTCAGAGGTATCCCCCACAACTCCTTCGATACACAGGTAGGGAAACTGAGGCTCAGAGAAGAGAAGGTCACACAGTAAGGCAGAGTCAGAGCTCGGACTAGGCCTTCAGTGGAGTGTTCATGAGACAACCTTGTCCTTTTCACCACATGTCAGGCTGCCCCCAGCCTTCTCCAGCCCTCCTCTCAGGGGATGAGATCTAGGATCCTCTGGCCAGACCTGGCTGACATATGCCTTCTTCTCTTCCACCTCCCCCCGCACCCCCGACTCCGCCTGCAGAAGCCCAAGTACCAGGTGCGCTGGAAGATCATCGAGAGCTATGAGGGCAACACTTACACCTTCATCGACCCCACCCAGCTGCCCTACAATGAGAAGTGGGAGTTTCCCCGAAACAACTTGCAGTTTGGTGAGATGGGATCTCAGCACCATTTATGCCCTCCCTGTCACAGGGCCAGTGGGGGCAGGGTGCAGGGAGTCTGTGGGCCCTTAGAGAGAAGGCCCTTTGGTGCCCAGGGACCTAAGAAGCCTGTGTATGTGGTAGGTAAGACCCTCGGAGCTGGTGCCTTTGGGAAGGTGGTGGAGGCCACGGCCTTTGGTCTGGGCAAGGAAGATGCTGTCCTGAAGGTGGCTGTGAAGATGCTGAAGTGTAAGTCAGGGGAATAGGTTAGGGAGTATTGGGGAAGGGGTGGAAAGTGGGTATGACTTTTCATCATAAGAGGCATCACCCCCATTTTCTGCCTGTACAGAGGCTGGGGTTGGAGGTGAGGACACTTGGCTTCTCTCATGAGCTCCAGGCTCCCCTGACTTCTGGTTCTGAGGAGGTCTGGGTCAACCTTTGGGTGTGGAGGGGCTTCTGGCTGAGCCCCAAGGAGGCTAGGGTGCACACAGGCCACCTGGGGCCATGGCCTGGCCGCGGCTTGACATCCTGTCACCCCAAGAGCAGCTCAGTGACAAGCCCATCTCTCTCTCCTCTCTCTAACTCCCAACCGTGTGTCCATTCCTTCTCCTCTTTGGGCCTCTGGATTCCTCTGGGTCTCCCCTGCTTCCTCCCCTGAGTTTCTGCATTTGGGTCTCCTGTCTCTCACTGTGACTCTCTGTGTTCTTTCCTCTCCTTATCCGTGGGATCTGTGGTCTTACTGTCCAGCCACGGCTCACGCTGACGAGAAGGAGGCCCTCATGTCGGAACTGAAGATCATGAGTCACCTGGGCCAGCATGAGAACATAGTCAACCTTCTAGGAGCCTGTACACATGGAGGTGAGAGGCCCTGGCAGGGGAAAGAGATCCATGGCCTTGGGCCTCTCGGAGTGTATGAGGGCTCCAGGGCCACTTCGCTCCATCTTCTCTTTCCCATCTCCTCCAGCACCCTGCCTTAACATCCATAAATCCCTAGGCTAGACTCCCCAGTGAGTCAAAAGCTACTTTTGGGGATGCAGACAGTTCTGTGGAGCTCTAACCAGTGGTTCTCAGAAGTCAGTGGACATCAAAATCGCCTAGAGAGGGAGATAAAAGTGCAGATTCCGCAGCCCTGCCAGGAGTCTGATTTTGTGGGTCTGGAGTAAAGCCCCCAAATCTACCTTTTAAGTAGCCCCCACCCAAAGATGCTTGGACAAACACTCACCCCAGGGTCCATAGCGGTGTCCTAGGAGTTGTCAGGACTCTAAATCCATCCTCATCCTCTTCACCTATAACAGCTTTGCTTTTATTTGCCCTATGTTGCACCACCATAGATTCCCATTGAAAGGAATTCCTTGGCTAAAACCAATTTTTAAGTTCTGCCTTAGACATATGGGGTGACTGAGGCACAGAGAATGGAGAAACCTGCCCACAGAGGGTCAGGATTAGAGCTCAGGTCTCCTGAGTCCCACTCTGGGGTGCCTCATTCCCCCAGCCTCATGTTCCTGTTCACATGTCCGGAGGGAAGGAGGTGGGAACAACGGGTGAACCCACACCCCACCCCCACCCCACTCTCTTGGCTGCTCTAGGCCCTGTCCTGGTCATCACTGAATACTGTTGCTATGGCGACCTGCTCAACTTCCTGCGCCGAAAGGCTGAGGCCATGCTGGGACTCAGCCCGGACCCAGGCCAGGACCCTGATGGGGTCACTGGCTACAAGAACATCCATCTGGAGAAGAAATGTGTCCACAGGTAGTGCCCTAGCAGAGGGCAGCACTGGGAGGTGGAACACCTGGGTCTGCCCCCAAAGCTAGCTCAGGGTTGGGTGTGGGTATGGCCCTCACACTCCTATCTGTGCTATGGGGAGCAGCCATCCCAGGTTATATGGGCAACTCAGCATTTCTTACTATTTATTCCCATCATTCCACAAATATTTGAGCACCAGAAATATGCTGGGAGTTTGGAGGGCAAAGATGGGCAGCTCATGGCTTGGTGGTGGTTGTTGTGTGCTGTCAAGTCGATTCTAACTCATAGTGATCCTAGATGACAGAGTAGAACTGTTCCATAGGGTTTCCTAGGTTGTAATATTTACGGGAGCAGATCGCCAGGTCTTTTCTCCCATGGAGTGACTTGTGGGTTCAAACTGCCAACCTTTTGGTTAGCAGCCGAGCGCTTAACCATTGAACCATCACCTTACTATCTGTAAAAGATCAGATTTGCAAGTCGTGAGGCTAATCACCGCATGTCTCCCATGGCACGTGCTGTTTAGGGGCTGCAGGGCAACCATTCCACTGAGAAGCCAACGTCCCCTCCCTGCTACAAAGAAGTGGGGCAGAATCTGGGGCTTGTTGGGTGAGAGGGGACGAAACAGCGGGATTAGCTGTGTGACTGTGGCCAAGTCCCTGGCCCACCTGGGCCTCAGTTTCCCCAGGGAGCCATAAGGGGGTTGAATGAGATGGCCTCTCAGGGCCTTTCCGGCTTTGCTATTCCGTAATGCTGTGATTCCTGGAAACCACACAGAAGCAGATGGACGGAGCCACATGGGGAACCAGAGGAGGAAGTGGCGAGTTTTGTGCCATACATGAGTCAGGGCAGAAGCACAGCCTGAGCTAGAATTCTGCTCTCCCAACTCCTGGTCCAGGACTTACTCACCTGAACCACACTGTTCTCTGGAGGTCTCAGTCTTGGGGGCTTGTGGGGCCTCAGAGCCAGGCTGCTAAGGGCTGAGACCAGACCAGAATGGGCAGTATTCTGCACAAGGGCCCCTATCCTGCCACTGTCAGCTGCCAAGCCTGTGCAGGCAAAAGGGGAAGGAAGCTATTTCTCTCCATCCTTAAAAATGGGGACCCAACGGGCCTGCTTCCTCTTCTGAGTCTCTGACTCCCCCTCTGTGAGGGCGGATAACACTGGGCCTCTGCAGGCTAGAGCCTCAGGCCAGATGAAATCAAAACAAGAACCAGAAAAAGGAATCACTTCCATTGTGGAATCTGCAGGTGGGGAAATGACTCGAGGCAGGGTGCTTTCAAAGTCAAATGGCATGTCAAGCAATCCTGTCAATGGGATCCCAGGTTACATTAATAGAAGTATTGCTTCTAGAACAAGGGAGGGGATGGTTTTGCCATGATCAGACCATAAATAAAACACTGGGTTCTCTTTCTGGGGACATGAAGAAAGGAGCACATCTCTATCGCAGAGGGGGACAGGAGGGTAAGAGGTGTCCAGAAATGTCTGGTTGGAATATTAGGAGTAGTGGCTATTTAATCTAGACCAGTGCTTCTCAGACTGAAAGTGTGGGGGTGTAGGCATCACCCAGGGGCTGGTAGAAATGCAGGCTCTCAGGCCCAAGCAGCCCTGCTGAATCAGAATCTTCATCGTAATTCAGATGATTCATATGCATGTTGATGACAGTGAAAGAAGCATTCCTCTAGACCAGTGGGTCCAACCCAGGCTGCACACGGGAACCACCTGGAGAGACTTAAAAAAGGCCAATGACTGGGTTTTGCCCCTGGAGATTCTGAAGTCATTGGTCTGGTGTCCTGGGCATGTGGGTTGTTAAATGTTCCCCAGACGATTTTAATGTGAGGTCAGGGGTGAGAACCCTGGTCTAGAGAAGAGACAGCTCAAAGAAGGGGCCCTAGAGTATGTTCCAATCCCTGCAGGGCTGTGTCAGGGAAGAGGGAGCCAACTTCTTCTCTGTGGTCCTTGATGGTAGAGCCAGGACCAGAAGGAGGAACATCCCAGGGGCAGATTTGCCATAGGAACAATGAAGAGGTAACAGGTAGAGCTGCCAGAAGATACTGGTTGTAAGCTCCTATTGCTGGGGCTGGTCAAGCAGAGATCAATGATGACTTAGATAGAATGTGGCAGAGGGGATCCTTGTCAGGAAGTGATGTTGAAGTTGATCCCAAGGTCTCTTCCCTTCCCTGCTGCTGAGGGGCTGGGTGAGATCACAGCTTGAGCTGGGGCAGGGCAGCGGTGGGGACTGACCCAGCCTCTGGACCCTCTCTCCTATGTAGGGACAGCGGCTTCTCCAGCCAGGGTGTGGACACCTATGTGGAGATGAGGCCTGTCTCCACTTCATCTTCAAATGACTCCTTCTCTGAGCAAGGTAAGGAGGTGCCAGTGTGGGGGAGAGAGGGGGCGCTGGGGGCTGGGGCCAGGGAGGAGCAGGGGCATGGTGATGCGGCCCTGAAGCCTCTTCCCACCGCAGGCCTGGACAAGGAAGACAGGCGGCCACTGGAGCTCAGAGACCTGCTCCACTTCTCAAGCCAAGTGGCCCAGGGGATGGCCTTCCTCGCTTCCAAGAATGTGAGTCAGACCCGGTCCCTGCATGTGGCCACCCAGGCCCTGCTAGAGGGAGGCTGAACCCCTGTAAGGCTTGATGGGTGAGGATGAGGGGAGGAAAGGGGAGTGTGTGAGGGGGCAAGGGAAGAGCCAGAGTGCAAGGGAGCAAGTAGCAGCGGCCACAGGGCATCAGTGGGCTGCAGGAATGAGTGGGAGAAGGGGTGCCCAGGGTTCCTTCAGGAGGGGTGGCACCCCGACCCAAGCAGCTGCCTGTGTCCCCAGCATGCAGAAGGCTGGGAAGAATACCATTTCCATGAACAAGCTTTATCCATTCACTTTTACTCAAAAGCACATGGTCTCATGGGCTGTAAAGAAATCCTGAGTCTCTGCTCAGGCCCCAGAAGCAACGACCTCTCATGCTGTAAAATGGGGATGATAATGGAACCTCCCTCACAGAGTTGTTCTGAGGATACGAGATGACATATAAAATACACTCAATCCAGCAGTAGGTGCCCAGGGAGTAGGACTTTTACCATCACCCTAATAGCACAGACTTGGGAGTCCTGGGCTTGACTGCTGGCTCTGCCACTTGCTATGGGACTTGGAGAAACTATCTTCTCTGAGCCTCAATTTCTACGTCTATAAAAATGGGCATAATCACAGAATTGTTTGAGGATAAAACTGGGTTACAAGTACAAATGCTTAGGGAAGGGGCTGGCATAGAGTAAGGCCGTGTGGGTGGCAGCTCCTCACAGCACGAGGGGCTCATTGCTTCTAGAGCCTGAGCGGATGTCCTGGCTCTAAGCAAGCTCCTGCTGCTCATGGACAAAGGGCATGGCAGCTCAGGTGACGGTGGTTTCTAAACATTAAATTGTCTCAGATCCAGGCTCTGACAGAAGGGTGAAGTCCAGAGTAAAGAGCTCAAACTGATGCTCTCCTCTGAGGGGGACCCCAAGGCCTCTGAGGCCCTCCCTGCTCCTCCCGCACCTTGGGCTCAGGTAGGGCAAGAGCTCAGACTAACCCCGCGGTGCTTCCCCCCAGTGCATCCACCGGGATGTGGCAGCCCGAAACGTGCTGTTGACCAGTGGGCATGTGGCCAAGATTGGGGACTTTGGGCTGGCTAGGGACATCATGAATGACTCCAACTACATTGTCAAGGGCAACGTGAGTGCTGGGAGTGGGTGGGCTGGGCTGGGGAGGGGGCGGCGGGCTAGGACCCAAGGTAACAGGGAACTGCCGTGCCAGGCCCGCCTGCCTGTGAAATGGATGGCTCCAGAGAGCATCTTCGACTGTGTATACACGGTTCAGAGTGACGTCTGGTCTTATGGCATCCTCCTCTGGGAGATCTTCTCACTTGGTAAGCCACTGGGCCCAACCTCCGTGCCCTGTACCTTGTGGGGGAGGACACTAGTCAGGGTTGCTTGGTGCCCAGGACAGAGCAAGTGCTGGTGGGACCGAAGGGGTGGGCAAAGGCTGAGCTAAAACCAAGAGCCGCAGCTCCCACGTGAGCCAGGAAGACCTGCCACCCAACACACGTCACTCGTTTCCTCTGGGCTGTTCCCGTATTTGTGACTCTGCTTGTGCAGTTTCTGCTAACTAGAAAGCCGCTTCCCCTCTCGTCTGAGATTTATTTTTGTTAGGTGCAGTCAAGTCAATTTTCGACTCTTCGTGACCCTATGGGTTACAGAGTAGAACTCTCCCATAGCTGTAATCTTTACGGGAGCAGATCGCCAGGTCTTTCTTTCATGGAATGGCTGGGGGGGTTTGAACCGCCAGCCTTTTGGTTAACAGCCAAGTGCTTAACCACTGCACCACCAGGGCTCCTTAGCCTTAAAAATGCAGATGGAATTATAATTAATGTCACTGAGTTGTACGTGTGAGAAGAATGTTGAAATGGCAAACGTTTTGTTACGTATGTATTTACCACAATAAATAAACATACCTCCCAAGGGGACTTGACTACATCCATAGAGCTTATTAAAAAAAAAAAAAAAGATGCAGCTTGAGTTACCCTGCTAGCTCCCACTTCCTGAGGACTAGCCCAGGGACTCACACTCTTTAATTCCCTAACCACCTCTGGTGGTGCAGGTATTCTTGTTGGCCACATTTCAGTGACACACAACTCAAGTTTTGGTCTGACTCCAAGGCCTGTGCTGGAGCTTTGTACTGCGTGAGAAGGCCTGGGTGAAGGCTCCTCACTTCCTACAAGCTTAAGCCCTTTGCACAGCGTCTGGCTGTTCTAGCACCACCACCGTTCAGGTGGTACCCCTGGCACCTCAGCTTCACTGACACGTGTACGTGGAGGAAGGTGAAGTCTTAAGCTGGCCTCTCATGTGATCTTGGCCTTTGCAGGTTTGAACCCCTACCCTGGCATCCTGGTGAACAGCAAGTTCTACAAACTGGTGAAGGATGGTTACCAAATGGCCCAGCCTGCGTTTGCCCCAAAGAATATGTGAGTGAAGGGTCTCGGGGAGGGAGGAAGACAGCCTGGATTTTGAATTTCCTTGGAAGGGGATAGAAGAAAGTGTGGCCCTGGTCTGTCCCTCCAAAAGGTTCTGGGGTCAGGCTTCATCTCCCCCGCAATGGACTCTTAAAACAAGCCAGGTTCTCCACTAGTTTCCTAGGTTGCCTATGGGGCGGGGGAGTGTTCTACAGAACAGAGTTTTAACTGAGAAGTGAAAATGGGGCTGGTCCGATGACATTTAACTCAGACGCTGTTATTACAGTGACCCAGAGGAAGGCTTTTTTCTTCTGTCCTGGTGATCTGTGATTGCCAGCCTTTCAGAGCCCACTAGCTGGCCAGGCACTGCAGTCTGACAGGTGACTCAGCACAGCTGACCCACCAGGAACGCCTCACTCACTCCCAGCCCCAAGCCGACCAGCCTCTGCACGGGCCAACTGGCCACTAGTTCACCCACTGCAGCTGTGTGCTCGGTAACGGCCACTCCTGCTTCCACCCAGCCACTCTGCTGGGGTAGATCCACCCACCCGGCTAACCAGCGCACCAGCCTCTCACGCTCTCCAGCCAATCCCTCAAACCTACCTGCAGACTTCAAGATTGTCCCCTTTTAGCACATAAGCTTGGGCAAGATACCATCTCAGAGCTTTCTTCCCTCATCTGTCAAAACTGGGGTGATGAAAAGTACCTTTCTCCAAGGTTACTGTGATTAAATGAGAATGCACACGGAGGACTTACCACAGGTCTTGTGCTAGGCTCACTTCTGACCTGGTTTGGAGAACTCTGCTGAGTAGGACTCTGTTGGGGGCAGGGGAAAAAAATCCCCCGACCCTGGGGAGCCTCTCACAGGCACCCTGTCCTGTCTCCAGATACAGCATCATGCAGGCCTGCTGGGACCTGGAGCCCACCCGCAGACCCACTTTCAAGCAGATCTGCTTCCTCCTTCGGGAGCAGGCCAAAGTGGACAGGAAAGAGCAGGTGAGTAGGGCCAGGCTCAGGGCAGGGGTTGCTAAAGCAGGCCAGGTTGGGCCCGATGAATAAGGGCTGACCATTTCCTGGCCTCCCCTGCCCTCAGGACTACGCCAACCTGACCAGCAGCAGCAGCAGCGGCAGCAGCAGTGGTGGCAGCGGCAGCAGCGAGCCAGAGGAAAGCTCAAGTGAGCACCTGGCCTGCTGTGAGCAAGGGGATAGTTCCCAGTCAATGCTGCAGCCCAACAACTACCAGTTCTGCTGAGGTGATGACAAGGAAGTACTGCCTCTCCCCTCCTCTAAGCTTCGACTCCTCCATGCGTGGGCAACATGGGGAGAACATACAAACTCTGCCCTTGGTCATGTCACTCAACAGCCTGCCCAGCTCTGAAACTCTGCAACGTGAACAACTCATGGGAGGTCGGAGGACCCCACTTCTGAAGCCTGGGCCATCACTGCCAGCCAGCGGCTGGGGGCTGAGCCCCCATCCCCTCCCACACTGTTCTCAGTGCTGCCAGCCTCATGTTTGCTATGCCAACTGGTAGAACCCCCAGCTCACTCTTAACCTTGTACCCACTTCCAGGAACCCCTTTCCCTGGTTCCCTCATGTCTCAATGGTTTTGTCCCTAACCAGTCCTCAGGAGCTGCCCTAGTACTGAGAAAACGAGGCCCCTCAGGACTGCACAGACTGGCAAAGTAGGAGCCCCCTCGCCTGACCGGATAGAGCAGCAGGAGGGGGCTGGTGCTCAGAGGCTGCATTCAGGTCAGGCCCTCGGAACAAGCGGCTCCTTTGGAAGAATCTAACAGTACCTCCTGGTCTCTGCCCTATAAAAGCCTTCACCCCCACCTCTACCCTGCCTGGATCTGGTACTGCTGTAATGAGCCACGTGGCAGCTAAAAGTTAGGGGTGTTCTGCCCACTACCCCATCATGCTGGGCGGGAGAGCATAGGACCTTGGCGTGTGGCTGGCCACACTAAGCAAGAAGCGCGTGCTCCCCCAAGTTGACTCATCATAACTAATGGTCACGCTGCGGGACATCTCCGTCGACATTAAACTAACAGCATTAACAAAGCTGGCTCTCTGGTTCTTTGTGCCACACCAGCCAACCCCCTAAGACCTCCTTCCTTCATGTGTAGTGACGAGCTCAGCACCTCTGGAGCTCAACTGCACTCTGCCCCACATGATGACCATGGAAATGACTCTGGCTTCACCCAAACCAGATAATTTAATAAACTTTATTCTTGTCGGGGAAGAGGGAGCGGAAAAAGCCACCTACTCCGCTCCTTTTAATAAATTAAATAACACACGGCCAGTTCCCGTGCCCTAAGCAAACCCTGGGCACTTGAGCCAGTCCCGCTGTTTCCTTGTGGCCCAGTCTGCTTCCCCTTCATAGAAGGGAGTTTTTCCTACTGCTGCCAGGTTGTGTCGTGACTAAGGGCCACATCCCCTCTGTTGTGAGGGTTCCATGGCCCAAGAGGATGCAGGGTGCAGCAGTGGCAGCCAGGGAAAGGAGTGAGGGGATCCTCTTCCCCAAAGCTCAGGGCAGAGAACAGTTCTGGAAAAGCTGTGGCTGTCTCTCCCTTCAGCTTCTCCCAGATTTGGGTGCAGGTTAAGAGCAGACTGTTGAGAAATGCATCCCTCCTCTGGGGAGAATCAAGGGCCCAAAGGAGCCCCTATAGCTAATGAGGCCCTCAAGGCCCCAAATCAAAGGCAACAGGCTAAGGAACGAATGTGGCCACAGGGGCTGGAAACAGGGGCTCCTCAGTGGAGGGAAGAGATGCCTCAGCAGCCTCCCCATCTAGTTCTCCCAGGACCTCCACCCCATGACCCACAGCAGGCCCCAGGGAAGCCACTAGCTGCCAGCCTTTCCCTCAGCCTCCCTTCCCTTCTGTTGAACAGACTATGCCCCCTAAGTGCTCTCTCAGGGCCAGTGAAAGGTTTCCTGGTGCTTCTCCTGACCCCCTAGGGGTGGTGGGATTCAGGACCAAGGACCCTGGACCCCACTTTGCTCAGGAAATGGAAGCTCTTTGGTCAGTCCCAGCAGTCAGAGGCCCTCCCCACAGGTGAACACTTCCACCGGTTTCCTGGATACATTTACCTCAGGCAAGGCCCTTACTATGGCTTGAGATAGCTGGTGCAATCCCTGTACAACAGCCTGGCTTATTCTGCCGCTGCGGCTACCTCCTCTTCCTCACCCTCCTCCTCTGTCTCTGTCTTGATCTGAGCCACCCCAAGGCGGTAGAGGGTGTCCCGGATGACCACCTCGCCAGGCTGGCAGCTCTGCACAATGTCATGGATCTGCCGGTTGACAATCTCGCGGCTGGTGAGGAAGTCCATGAGGCGGTTGTAGAGGTAATAGTGCGTGGCACTGTCAAAGGCAATGGGCCGCTGGCGGACACTGTTTGGTCTGCTGTCTGCGATGGAGGCCAGGATGGTTGCGTAGGGTGCCAGCTCAGGGCACAGGGTTAGGGAGTGGTGCCCAGCACTGGGGTTGCCAGGACTGGGCTGTGTGCCTGCATGGACAATGCGCCGTGTGGCCGTCTTGGTGACCGGGTGCTGGACAGAATGCTCAGTCTCCGTCATGTCCACAGTATAATGCTGGTCCAAGAGCTCTGGGCAGGACACACTCTAGAAGAGATATAAGAAGCCACCTGCTAATGACTAAGGCAGAACCTGTGTGGTGGATGAGAGCAAAAGCTGTGTGGTCAGACAGCCCTGGTTCAAAACCTAGCTTCACCACTTACTGTGTCTCCTGGGGCAAGTCCCCTCTCTCCCCCGCCTCTCTGTGCCTCCATTTCCTTGTGTGACAAAAGGGACAGTAACAGTGACGGCATACACTCAGAGCTGATGTTGGATTACCTGAACTGCTGTGGTTATTGCGACTTGTCGATTCAGGCTGCGGGCTACAGTGGAAGTGGGGAGGGACTGGTTCTGACTGAGGCTAAGACACCTTTCTGGAGTCCCCAGGACAAGCTCACAGAGCCACTGAGCCCAGGGAGTAAGAAAAAGGTACATGATGACAATGCTATCTCCTCCAAGGCAAAGCCAGAGAGGCCTTACCCTCCCATAATGCACCCTGACAGGTACTCACTCATTTCTTGAGTACCTGCCTCTCAGTAACAGTCCTAATGTCTCTTTCAGCAAAGGGCACCGCTGGCCTTGGAGGGCCAGAGCCTCTCTGTTAAGAACTGCTGGTACAATGTACCAAGGCTCATGACAGGGGCTCTGCCACTAACTTGCTGTGTGACCCTGGACAAGTCCATTCCCCTGTCTGGGCCTTAGTTTCCCCTTTGAATAAAAGGAGAAGGTTGGGTAAGATAAGTGTTTTCTAAACCCATGTGTCTCTAGATCACAAAAGATATGCCATGCAGTATATTCATGGTCACATCGATTTAAGATGGGTTGAGTTCAACAGTGCACTCCAGGGCTGGCTGGGGCCTTTAATATGTCAATGGGCACATGACTCTCCAAAACAGCAATTTTCTAGGCTTATCTAGAAGGCAACCCTTTTTACCCTAAGGCACCTGTGCTGGGGATAGCCTGACTTTTCTAAGCAACATGCTGTGGCCTGACTCATGGGGGTTGGCCAGTAACTATTTGTGGAATAAATGCTGGTTCCAAAGCAATAAGGCAAAATATGGTGCAGAAAAAGGATGTTGGGGATGCCTTCCTGAAGAACCAAAGGGTGAAACATGGTCAGCCTGAGAGATTTATTCCAGTTCCTCAGGAGGTACTCACCAGAGGTGGCTCCATGGGGCTGGAGAAACAGCCCTGGTTCCTCCCCCACATCTGGCTGGTCAGCTCTGGGTAGCAGAGGTCAGCACACAGGGCCACTGGTGTGGCCATGTCTACCACGTAGACAGGTGGCCAATGGCGGGAAGAGGCAAGCAGATCTACATGGTCGCGGGCACTCTCGCCCCGCACAAGGTACTTAGAGCCACAGATTACCTGGGGTGGAAGGGGAGGACACAGCACAGGGTTAAGTGGCAGATCTGAAGACCGTCCTCACTCCCTTCTTCCCAGCAAGAGCAGCAAACAGGTGTCATGACTGAAGCCATGACCACCCTGCCGGAGCCATGGCATTATGCTCCCCTCCTACTCATGTCCCTAAATGAAGTAAATGAAGCCACCTTGCCCTCCTATGAGAGGAGCTGGAAGCACCCTGTCTGCAACTGAGGCAGAGAAGCACCTCAGAGGGCATCTGCTCCAAACACCCCCCAACACATCATCTACCAAAGCATCGCCTAGTCCATGACTCCCTATCCTGGCTGCACAGCACCCTCACTAAGAGCTGGTTACAAATGTAGATTCCGGGCACCAACTCAAACCTAAGGAATTATCAGGGCCTGTGGGGTGGAATCTTAAGCATTTGGGTTTTTAGCAAGCTCCCCACCAGACCCTGAGGTGCTGCCAGATGCGAGCCCCTGACGGAGTCTACTAAACAACCCCACTGACAGGGCGCCCAGCCACCATACCACAGCCGGGCAGCTCTGCGTACACTGGAGAACTCTACCTGACTCTATCTCCCTACCTTCACACGTCCTCATCGCCCCCCACAGCCCTGAGCTCTAAGCTCTCACACTCCTATGAATCTTCAACTGCTCCTCATAAGATAGTCCCCAGTCATATGCACACATCGTCTGAGCAGTATCAAGCTCTGAGGCAGTATCAAGCACCTCCCTCAGACACAGGATTTTGTTAAAGGAGTTGGTCACCTGATTCCCTTTTAAGCAGCCAGGTTACCCTGCTGGCCCACGCACCTCAGTGCACTGAAGGCTCTGTTAGGCCAACCTCTCCCCACTCAGTGCTTGCTCAGTGGACTTTCTGCCCCCAGTATCTTCCTGGGCCTACACCATCATATAGCACAACTTGTCCCCGAGCTGATCTGGTGGTTACCCACTGTTACGGGTTGAACTGTGTCCCCCCAAAATATGTTTTAAATCCTAACCTCTATGCCTGTGGTTATAATCTCATCTGGGAATGGACTTTGTTATGTTAATGAGGCAGGATTAGTGCAGGGTGTATCTTGAGCCAATGTCTTTTGAGATATAAAAGAGATTAAACAAGCCAGCAGAGAGAGATGGGGTAAGATAGATAGATGCCAAGACACATGGAGATCTCCAAGGAATTGGGAAGCAGAAGCTGAAGGGACAGGGACCTTCCTACAGAGCTGACATAGAGAGAAAGCCTTCTTCTAGAGCTAGCTCTCTGAGTTTGGACTTTTAGCCTCCCAGACTGTGAGAATAAATTTCTGTTTGTTATAGGCATCCATTTGTGATATTTCTGTTATAGCAGCACCAGATGACTAAGACACTGGCCCACACCCTTCTACAGGTAGGCAGAGTGAGCTTCCGAAAGCCAAAACCAGACCATGTCACCATTCCCATTCAAAACTGTCCAACAGCTCCCTTATTACTCTCAGAATAAAATCTAAACTGCTGCTCGGGCCTATAAAGCACAGCATGATCTGGCCTCTGCTGACTCCTCCCACCTCCCTCCTCTTGGCTCACTATGCCTTCCCACCTTAGTGATTTCTCCTTCCTTTGCCTGGAACATTCCTTCCCTGGCTCATCACTAGGGCCCCTATCCATCCTTCAGGTCTGATTTCTCTGGCTGACCCCTAGAGAACAGGTGCTTCCCTGTTACTTTCTATTTCAGGCCCTTGTCTATTTCTTCAGAGCTACTGCCACAAGCTGTGGTTACTTTATTCCCCCACTAAAATAGGAGCTCAATGACACTGGTGGTTTAGTGGTAGAGTTCCCGCCTTCCATGCGGGGGACGTGAGTTTGATTCCCAGCCAGTGCACCTCATGCGCAGTCGGTGAAGGCTTGCATGCTGTTACGATGCTAAACAGGTGTCAGTGAAGCTTCCAGACTAAGATGGACTAGGAAGAAAGGCCCAGAGATCTACTTCTGAAAATCAGCCAATAAAAATCCTATGGAAAACAACAATCCAATCCGCAACCCATCGTGGGGATGGCACAGGACCAGGCAGCATTTTGTTCTGTTGTTCATGGGGTTGCCATGAGCCGAGGGCCAACTCGATGACAGCTAACAACGTGAGCTCACCCCTATATCCTCAGCAGCTGGTGCAGTGCCCAGCTCATGGTCAGGAGATTAATACTCCTGATGAATGACACAGGTTGCCTCCCTAGCCCACAGGTAGGCACCAGGCCCATGGGCAGCTACTCCACAGGCTGCCCAGTGACCTAAGCCTGGCCATTAAAGGATAAGCTGGATCGATCAGATTCTCTTTATGGGCAGTCCGACCTGGGACATCCTAAGAAACTAGACCAGTAAGCAGCAGAAGATGCTAGAGCCTGAGCTCAGCTACGAGGAGTCAAATAACAAGCCAAGTGATGAGAGGAAAACAGAAGCTGACACGGTCTCTGGAGTAGCCTTGGTTCGCGGCATCCCTCAAACTCTCAGGTATTTTTAGAAATAAACAAGACAAAACAAACAAAACAAAGCCTTTTCTCTTCTTGAGGCAATCTCGTGTGTCTATACCAATAGCTCTCACCCAGGGTGAGTTTGTTCCCCCAAGAACACTTAGAAATGTCTGGAGACATTTTTGGTTGTCACAACTGGGAGGAAGGGGCTGTGCTACTGGCTATCTAACGCACTAGAAGCCAGGGATGCTGATAGATATCCTGCAATGCACAGAACAGACCCCGCAAAGAACTACCTGGTCCAAAATGTCAACAGTGCTACTCTCTGGTCCAAAATGTCAACAGTGCTGATGTTGAGAAACCGTGGTCTACTCCTTGCAATCAGACCCAAATCCCATCTCATTCCATGTCATCCCATCCCTCCCCTACTGCCATAGGTTACAATCAGTTTGCCTTCCCTATGAATGAAAAGCAGGAAAAGCTGCTCACAGTCATCTCTGTCCTCAGGGAAACAAGTAAACCTGACATGAACAAGTTCACCCTAAGCTCTCCTTTGCTACCCTCTTACCTGATGGGGGCACACTTTGTAGATTTTACCCCCTGTGAGATGAGGTGGGGGCTGTCTAGCTCTGGCTCCATTCTGCACAGATTCGTAGAGGGCCAACAAGGAGAAGCAGAGCTGGTCCTGGGGTAAAAGGTCAGATAAAAACCAGGGGGTGAATGCTAAGGGACCAGGCCAGTGCTCAGATCAACTGCTCACTTCAACACCCAAAGCAAAAGAATAAACTATTCAGGGCCAGAGTCAGTTTTGCAGCCTCCTCAGCTTAGCCTCCTCTAGGTACAGATGGGGACCCTTAGGCCTGAGTCCTTCCTACTTAGCTGTTAGCTGCAAAGAGGAGCTAACATTTTAATTTGGACTTGAAGGAAGCAGAAAATCCTCAACAGCCCAGAGGCATGAAGTAAACAATGTAAGAATAAAGCACACACACACACTCTCTATGTATGTAATAGCATCCATTTTCTAAGACTTAAAAAAAAAAAAAAAAAAAAAAAAAAAACCCACTGGCATCAAGTCAATTCCAACTCATAGTGACCCTACAGGACAGAGTAGAACTGCCCCACAGAGTTTCCAAGGAACAGCTGGTGGATTCGAACTGCCGACCTTTTAGTTAGCAGCTGTAGGTCTTAACCACTGCACCACCAGGGCTCCAGTTCTAAGAGGTCGGATAGGTGATAACCAGACAGGTATAAAGTGCATTTCTCACAACACCCTCGTGAGGTCAGTATTTAACAACAACATTACTTCACAAATGAAAATAAGGCTCAGAAGGGTAAAGAGCTTACCTAAGGTCACACACAGTAAGCAGGAGAGGGAGGCTTCCTGACCCCCAAGTCTAGGTCCATTACCTTGAACAGGAGGAACGGGAGGGAAAGGCCTCACATGCTGCCATGATCTGGCTACTCTCTCCGAGGCCTCCTTGACTGCCAGCACCCTCTGTCCAACACAAGGGACCAGGTGACCCAATTCCTGCCCAGAAAAGTGGACCAGCCAGCCTGCTCCTAAAGTCCCTATCTCTGCTGCTGTCCCTGACACTCACCTTGGAGTCTTCTGCCCCAAAGGGGATGCCACAATGGCCCAGCAGTTGCCGCAGCTCCTCCTCACTGTAGGAACCAATCTGCTCGAGCTTGCAGGTACCCTCCTGGAGCAGCCTCACCAAGGCACTACCATTGCCTGCAAGAGATGACAGTGCTGAGGGGAGGGTGCTACTGCCAGCCAACAGAGGTCACGGGTAGCCCCTTATGCGCAAGGATGAACAGAACCAAGGGCTTGGCCTATGCAACAGCAAGGAGTGGAAGCAAGCTCTGCACTGAGCACTTCTTTGGGTGCTAGGAGAGGTGGAACTCATGGCAGGTCTATGACTTCCACAGGTATCTGTGATTTCTCAGAAATGGCTTTGTGCTCTGGACATCTACAAGTGAGATATCCAGCAGATGGCCCTTGCAAAGGACCCGAGTATGGGTCAGCTTTTAACCCAAAATCTCCTGAGGTTTCTCAGAAGCAAGTTAAGCCCACAGCTGCAGCACCAAGAGCAGCAGCTCACGTTTTAGAAATACTCTGTACAGGCTGTGTACCTGAGCCCAGATAATCAACAAGCAAACAATTCATTCCTGGGCCTTGAAGCAGCAAATATGAGGTGAGGTTTCAGTACCTAATGTTGGAAAACTCTGTTTGAGAACCACTATTTTTTAAATTGTGGATCCCAACACATTAAGTACTCATGAAATCAATTTAGCAGGTCATAGCCAGCATTTTTAAAATTAAATAGAAAATAGAGTGTGCTGCACTTGGAAAAAACAAGTACTGTTTCGTGAACATTTTGTTTGAGTTATAAGCATACATACGTACATACATATGTGTATCATTCCCAGTCATGACACAAAACCTGTTTCTTACCGCGTTACAGTTTAAAAAAAGGCAGAAAGTCATCACCATAACTATGTTACTAGCTCACTTAGTCTTCACAACAACCTTGGAGATCAGTAACATTATTTACAATGCTCTCTTTGTAAATAAAACAACAGAGGCTCAGGGCAATGAAGGGACCTGCCAGAGGTCACACAACTACTGAGTGGCATGGCTGGGAATTAAACCCAAGTTGTCAGAAACCTATGCTCTTAAGAGCTAGTCCAGGGTTGCTCAACACATAATCCACAGACCACCTGCAAAGCCACCTGAAAGACCTGCTTAAAAGGTAGATTCCTTGCCCATCCTCCCTCCTTTCAGGTACTCAATGGCAATCTGTGGGCTTGGGGCCTCCCCGTCAGCATTTCTCTCCAGATTTCCACCACTCAGTGTAGACCCTCTCAGAATGCTGACAGTGAGCTGTGTGTGCCCTGTCCCACATTAGATGGCTGGCAGGTCTTGGACACTTTGCACTATGACTTTAACCTCTAGGAGATTTTGCCACAGATTATCATTATCCTTCCATAATTCTGCGTCATTTGTGCTGTCTTGCTATGGACAACATCCCAGATTCTTGACTGGGCCCTTCCCTCACCCCAGTCAGCCACCAGGTGGCCTTACCAGGTGCTGGCTGCACATCCAGGTTTTTGTCTTTCTCAGTGTTGACGACCACAGCTCCTCTCATGAGTGGTGGGAAGAAGGGGGCAATAACAGAGGCATCAAACTTGGTGATAGGGATGCTGGCAGGGAACGCCACCTGCTCAATTACCTCTGTCTCCATCGTGGCCCAAAAGTCCTCCATGTTTACCTCACTAGAGCCCAAGAACTCAGGCCAGGTGAACTAAAAGGTCAGGATAAAAAAGGTCAAACTGTGGTAGCCACAGAACATTAATAGCAGAATAATCTTCACCTCTTCTTTATACACATGGGGAAACCAAGGCTCTACTTCTGAAGAGGAGGAGTCTGACAGCCATGCACTGCAGGGGCCCCCCAAAATCTGACTTAGTACCCAAGTACCTTTTGGCCACATGTCTTTCTCTCCTACCACAGTACCCTCAGGCCTGAACAGTCCCTAAGCCCGTTCCTGCTTCTGTATCTTTATTCATGCCAGTTTCCCTGCCTTTCAAGGAAAGGGGAGCTACAGTGGTTAACTGCTAGGCTGCTAACCAAAAGGTCAGTGGTTCAAACAAACCCACCAGACGCTCCAAGAGAGAAAGATGTAGCAGTCTGCTTCCATAAAGATTACCGCCTTGGAAACCCTATAGGGCAGTTATACTCGATCCTACAGGGTTGCTATGAATTGGAATCTACTCGATGATAATGGGTTTTTTATACAAGCCTGAGAGATGTCTGAGATGGACTATTAGAGGAAGGGACAGAACAAGAATGAGTACACAGGTCTAGTTCCACAGCCCAAGCCCTTAATTCCTATACCCTGCTGGCAGGAATACTTCCCACAATCAGAATTCTGTTCAGTGAAATTCATCTATCTTCCAAGGCCCTGTTAATCCCTCACCTCCTCCAGAAAGTCCTCCCAGACCATGTCAGCACACAGCTACCTCCTCTATCTTACTCAGCACCTACTTATCTACTGTAGGCATCTAGCACTTGTGCTATTAAATTTTTCTCCTTGTCTGCCTGCTTCTATGTGTGACCCTGATCATGCTACCTCCATTGCTCATTTGGGCTACTTATTAGCAATGCAGGTATCTGTGCTCCACCTCAATCTGTTATGGCCATGAATTTGCATTTACGAAGATTCTCTAGGACAGCGGTTCTCAAGGTGTGGTCCCTGGACCAGCAGCATCAGCATTACCTGGGAACTTGTTAGAAATGCAAATTCTCGGCCCCTACCCAGACTTACTGAATCAGAAACTATGTGGGTGGGGCCCAGCAAGCCCTTGGTTTGAGAACCACTGCGCCACACAACCACCACCCCTATCTGATTCCTCTTTGTTCCTACCTCAACAAGGTGCTTGGTGCATGGTGTGAGTATAAGTCACAACCCTGCCACCACACTTTTACAAGGCACCTGCTCAGGGAAGGTGGCCAACTGAGCCCACCTGCTCCACAAAGAACATGGGGACAGAAAATGCCAGCTGAGTATGCTGCATGCATGATCTGACATGGCTACTGTCCTCTACACAGCCTCTGAGTGGAGGGCCAGGCAGTCTCCCCAAACACAACTCCATGTTTAAGTTTTGTAAAAAAAACAAAACAAAACAAAAAACTTCCTGTTTTATTTCACGGACTTCAGCATACGCCCGTCCCCACCACCACGACATCCCCCTCCACACACAAAAGAAGGGGAAAATAAAGAAAGCCCTGGCTTCTGAGAGAGAAGTACCTGGTATCAAAGAAGGGCAGAGACATGCATACTGAGAGTGAGGGAATGCTACTCCATTTTGTGAGGAAGGAACCTTGATGGGGCAGGTGCCAGGCTGGATTAGGAGATGTGAGCTTGGCACGTAGGTAGTGGGCTTCTGTCTATTCTGGAAACCAAAAAGTTTCTCTGTGGCCAGATCTGATCAGAAAAACCAGAGCTCAGAGTCCCAGGAGGTACTGGTAAGCACGGCAGAGTGTAAATGCTCAGGCTCTTGAGTCAGACAGACCAAGGTCAAGTCTCAGCTCTACCCCTTCCTGGCTGGGTGGCCTTGGGCAAGTCTTCCTGGGCTTCAGTTCTCTCATCTATAAAAACCCCACAGGGTTGTGGTGAGAATTAAGTCATGTAGTAAAACACTTAGAACAGAGTAAGAACTTGGCATATGTAATAAATCCTCACTAAATCGTAGCTGCATT
This sequence comes from Trichechus manatus latirostris, assembly GCF_000243295.1. Classification (NCBI taxonomy): domain Eukaryota; kingdom Metazoa; phylum Chordata; class Mammalia; order Sirenia; family Trichechidae; genus Trichechus; species Trichechus manatus. Next base: position 1,100,202 of record NW_004444066.1, read on the forward strand.
ATTATCAACATTACTATTAGACAGTCAGATTTGAATGCATCTGGAAATAGCCTCTTGATGAGAAAACACACAAAAGCACAGTTCACATAAGCAAATTTTCTGGTAGCAGTTCATTTTATTTGTAAGAATACTTCACTGGCTCCAGGAAGTATTATGCTTATTCTTAGATGTCTTGTTATACACCACCATGCTTCAAGTAGAAATTATCATTTGCTCAATATACACTTTTTTTTTTTTAAATTGGGAAGAAAAGGAGAGAAATATGCATTAAATCCCTAAAACACGCAGCTGGCCATGGCAAAATGCTCTTCTGCGAAGTTCCACACCTCCCCAGGGGGTAACCCGTGAGATGCAGTGCTGGTGCCTGAAGAGTCACTTCCTGCCCCAGTCCTTTTGCTTACGAAGGCAGAATTCAGAGATGGAAACCTTGCACTCCAGTGCAACTCCTAGAGTACTCATGGGGCTCTCAATCAACACCTTCACAGTGCAGACCGGACCTCTTAACATGATCATGGCAAAAGTTACAGACTTCCTTAAGATTTTTTTTTCTCTTAATTCTGTACCAAGTAAAGGAAGATTCCCTACTATTCCGAGTTTGCGAAGAGTTTTATCATAAATGGGTGCTGAATCATACTGAAAGCCTTTTTTACATATAATGAGATAATTACATGGGTTTTCTCCCTTAACCTATTAAGCAGTGAGTTACATTAATATATTTGCTAATATTGAAACAGTCCTTGTGGTGTAGTGGTTAAGAGCTCAGCTGCTAACCAAAAGGTCGTCAGTTTGAATCCACCAGCAGCTCCTCGGAAACCCTACGCGGCAGTTCTACTCTCTTATAGGGTCACTATGAGTCGGAATCGACTCGATAGCAATGGGTTAATGTTTAAACAACTTTGCTTTCCTGGGATAAATTCAGCTTGGTCATGATACATTACTTTATGCATTGCTGGATTTGGTTTGCCACTATTTTGTCCAGGACTTTTACATCGATTATTCACGACTATAATAATGGTCAATTTTTCCTCTCTTACATTAATAATGTCTAGTTTTATTTCTAGGTCACTCTGCCTTTATACAATGAGTTGGGGAAATATGCCTGCTTTTGCTATTCTTTGCCTATGACTAGGATCATATATTTCTTGAATATTTGTTAATATTAATCTATAGTGACCTGAGCTTTGTTTTCTCTTTGCATTAATTTTTTTTTTACTTAAAAACCTAAGTCAGATCAGGTAATTTTTTTCCTCAAAACCCTCCAATAGTTCTTCATTTTGCTGTAAGGCCTTATACGGGTAGGGTCTGGCCTCCTGCAGCCTCTCCGAAGTTCCATATCCCACCACTCTCCCCTCATCCCCATGCTCCTGCCACACTGGCCTCCTTGTTGCTCCTCAATCAGGCCCAGAAAGTTCCTGCCTAAGTCCCTGTTCCCGTTGCTCCCTTAGCTGGGAATCTTTTGATCTGAAGCTACATGAGCTTCAGATCTCTACTCAAATGCCACGTTATCAGATAAACCTTCCCGGACTACCTCAAATAAAGCAAGACTTCCCTTTTCCACCACAGCTTTCTCTTTCCCTTATCCTCTGTAGCACTCAGCACTACCTGATACACACCTGGTTCCAATCTTGCTTCCCCCAAACCAAAATGTGAGCTCCGTGAGGACAGAAACTTTTTTTTATCTGCTCTTTCCTAGTGCCTAAAATGTGCACCTAGTTCACGCTCAGTAAATTTGCTGAATGAATAAGTAAATAAACAATGCTTCTATTTCCTCTGGCCTTCCCTATATAAAACCCCTAGGCAGTGGCAGGGAAAAGCCACTTGCCTCACCCAGGACAGGACTGGAGCCCCAACTGGCTACCTGCCCCTGGGGACATCACGCAGGAAGGCAGCTGCCAAAGTGTGAGGACGGTTCTTCCGAAGGTGCACTCACAGTGGCTGAGAGGCACTTACCTCCACACTCTTCAACGCCAGCACATTCTCTTCACTCCTCTGGGCCATTTCCACTTTGGGGGCCACGCCACAGATGCCACAGATCATGTCATTGTAGTCTCGGACAGTGAGGCACTCGAAAGCCCAGTAGCCACTGCACAGCAGCTCCTGCAGCTGGCTCAGCTCCTCTGAGGTCAGAGTCTTCTCTGGAAGGAGAGCAAGAGCACTGAGAAAGTCACAGAAAAAGACTCTGAGGCCACTAGGGGTGAACCAGCAAGAGTAGCAATTCCGAACGATTGCCTCTCCCCCAAAAAACTCAAGAGTACTAACTATTCTAAGGGGGAGGTACCCTAGCCTTCAAAGGCTCAGCTGGCAACTCAAAGAGCAATTCCAAACATAGTTATGACTGCCACGTACTAAGCAACTACTAGGTATGAGACACTGTGCTGACAGCTTTAAATACAGTCTCTCGTTTAACTCTCACAACCTTATAAACCAGGGGCTAGAATTAGCCTCATTTTATAACTGGAGAAATGGAGGCACAGAGAGTAACTTGCTCAGGGTTACACTGCCACTAAGTGACAGAGCCAATACTCGAACGCAGGCTGCCTGGATCCAGAGCCTCTGCTCTATTCCATCTGTCCTCACATCAGGCAAGACACAGGGGACTTGGAGTCCCTAGGAATGGGATAGGAAAAAACAAACAGATGTAAGGATAGCCAGGGGAAAAGTAATTCCTAGGTAGTAAGGAGGGTGGCCACTGCCCTCGTGTCTCAGCATAAGCCTTGGGACTGGCAGCAGACATCCAGAAGCTGTGTATTCAGAATGAGTGACTAACAAGCAGCGAGGCCAAGTATACTACAATCAGAGGATGTGCTTCTGAAAGTCAGTTTTGATTCCTTGCTAAGGGCTCCTGGATGCATGCAGAGACTTGTGCTTTCCAGAGTTAGTTTTGCATTTGTAAAACTCAAAAGGAATAGTGCATTAGGAGATCAAGAATGTCTCTTTTTCAAAATATCAGACTTTCCCCCCAAAGGATTCTTTTAACCAAAGCCCATCACAGGGAATTCCCTGACCTTGGGAAGGAATAAACCTTTACCTGTCTGCTCCTGCACTGACTTCAGAACAGCACTGATGGACACTCTGGGATCCTCTCCCAGCTTGATCTGGTTTCGGACTGCAAAAAGCAAGTCCAGGCTCACTAGCAGCCTGTTCCCCACATTAAAGAGACCTGCCAGGTTAAAAAGAGGCAACAAGGAAATTCACTGTAACATTCATCATCCACTATGACAAAAAATTGGAAACAAACTAAATGCCCATCAGTAGGGAAAGAGTTAAATTACGGTGCACTCAGAAAATAGGAAACTACACATCATTAAAAACAAGGTAGGCCTAAATGCTCTGATATGAAGTTGCCCAATATGTTGTTTACATGAAAACAGCATATACTGAAACAGTATGTATAACAGAATCTTTTTTTTACGTAAATCCAACAATTCCCTACCAGTCCTCAAGACCAAGAGGGTCACTCTTCTTCTACTTTAAACAACTGCACCTTGAGAAAAGGCCAGGAGCATCCTTTAGCTCAGGAATATGTAGGGAACATAACAAAGGCTAGATCATCCCTACACCAAATCCTGCAATAAAAGAATCGGAGAAATTTAAGTATAGTCAATTTAAGTCAGATAAAAGAGGATGATTTTATATGGCACAAAAGCAAATTTTGGAGTGTGTGTTTTCCTTAAAGAAGGTATAGAGGAGTGGTGGGGAAGGCCTTTCTAAACATGACACCAAAAGCTGAAACCACAAGGGAGAAGGTAAAAGCCGATTATGTACAATTAAAACAAAAGGAAAAAGCAAAATAACATTTGTGTTTAAAAAAAAAAAAAAAAAAAACACCATTAACAAATTTAAAAAACAAACTGATAAACTGATGGAAAAGTTTTAGAAATACACAGTGGTAACAGCTGCAAAAAAAGAAAGAAAAAAAAAGGCTACATGCTATATAAATATATATGACATTTTAAAAAAGACAAAACTTGGGACAATGGAGAGCAGACCCAAGTGGTAGTCAGGGGTTAAGGATGGGGGAATGGGGTGGTTTGACTATAAAGAGATAGTGCAAGAGAATGTTTTTGGATGATGGAACTGTTCTGTATATTGATTGTTTTGGCAATTACACAACTCAACACATTTGTCAGAACTCACAGAGCTGTACAACAACAACAAAAGTAAATTATACTATTTGTATATTTAAAAGAGAAAAAAACAAACCAAAAAAAAAAACACTCAAAAATTGTAATCCTGAAGGCTGCCCTATACTGCAGGGAAATGGGCACTTCCGCTACTGGCTGATAAGAGCACAAATTAGCACAAACTCAGACTGGCCATACAAACACTTATTAAAAGCAAAATTCAAAATGAGGCGCCATAATGTTCTGAAGAGGAAGCGAATAAACCCTTTTTCAGCTTCAGCACTCTATTCTTCATATGAAACTCAAGATTTAATCGAACTCTCACAATGGCTGGTACGTGGTTAAGTGTTTGATGCTGAGGAATGAATAAAGGGGGGAAAAAGGGATGAATACATAGTAATTCCATTTTTGAGCCTGCTAACCTGCTGCCATCGAGTCAATTCCGACTCATAGCAACCCTACAGGACAGAGGAGAGCTGCCCCATAGGGTTTCCAAGGCTGTAAATCTTTACAGAAGCAGACTGCCACATCTTTCTCCCACGGAGCAGCTGCTGCGTCTGAATTGCTGACCTTTTGGTTGGTAGCTTAGCACTTTAACCACTGCACCACTGGAGTTCCTTCCACTTTTGAGCAAAGGAAAGAATTAAGGATGTACACAAAGACTTCATTATAAATAGGACTACAGAACGACCACCACACACCCCTTAAGAATGGTAATGTATTTCTGCACTTGCTGGCATAGGAATGTCCACGATATACCACTAAATGTAAAAAGCAGGTTCTAAAACAACATCTAGCACAAACATTCTTTTGTACAAAGAAAAAAACTATACACGTTTAAATCCTTCCACACTTTCTTATACTCTGCACTGGTTTTACATGTGATTTTATGTATGGAATAAACTCATCTGAAAGACGGGACAGCACAACGCTAAGTGTTCATCTCCTGACAGTAGAATCGCTATTGATTTTTAATTTCTTCTTCTTACCTGCCTGCATTTTCCAGTTTTTCCACTATGAAAATCTGTTATTTTTAAATTAAATTTTGTTTTCAAGATCTCAGATAATGGAGTCCTAACACTAGAGAGGAAAATGCAATCTCTGGCGCTGAGGCATTCAGGAGGAAAACCCCTCCTCTCCAGTGCTCAAAGGACCAGCGGTCTGACCCATGGAGGCTGTTCTCAAGGCTGCTTTGGGGCCCTGTGCAGGAAGAAAAGGCTGGCACCCACCTGTGTAGATGTCCATGAAGCTGTGCAGGGCCAGACAATGGGGGTTCAGACACATCTTCACCTGGGCAGTCACCACCTGCAGCCGGTTGGCTGTCAGTAGCCAGCACTCCTGGGGCCCAGCCATAGAGCTAGTACCAAAAACATCACATCAAAAAAACACGGGAAATTCTTAATGCCATTCCAGGGCTCAGTGACCAATGACAAAGTTCTTAAAGACTTTAATGCAGCAGGCAAATAAAGGTGGTGGAGCTTGGGTTCCAAGGTTTCCCAGGTGGGTGTTGTCACGCAGGTTGAATCTGGTCTGCGGAACACCCTCAAAGTTAATATAACTCTCAACTTATTAATAATTTAACCAATCCCACTTAACCCCCAAACCCAAACACTATGCTGGGTGGTCTAGACGTAAACTAAATCCTAAATTGGTAACAAACACTTTCAGGCATTTTCAACAGAGATAACCATAATAATTAATAATTATTATCATTATTACTTCAGCAATTGGAAAGGTAAAGGAAACCTAAAAATATCAGAGAATAACACCTTCAAAGGTTATAGCTTTAAGGAGTCCAAAGAAAGCAGTATAGGGGCTCAGAAGAATGAGACAGCTAGGGGCACAATAAGTCTAGAAGGGGTGCTTACTTTTGTCCCCCTTTGAATAACGAGCTGCTACAGAGAAGGCACTGCGTGGATGGAAACTCGTAGTAATTCGACCAAGAGGTTTGCTCGATGGTGACTGTCTCCTCACTCACACTGGACAGGATGAGTCGAGAGCTGTTGAGTTCATGAATCAAGGCGAAGACCTCAGTCAGCTCTGACTCGTTCTCAGGAATCTGCAGGACTTTGCGCAGCAGCTGCAGCGTGGACTGGCGCTGGATCTCCCTCTGGGCTGCACTCAGGGGCTCCGTGGCACTCAGCACATCTGGAAGTGGTGAGCTTGCCTCCTGGGAAGAGTGGATGAATCACTAAGCACGAGGGGCAGAAAGGGTTAGCATCAGGTCAAAATAACAAGAGACTGCAAGCAGCAGAGGGATGGGCCCATGACTGAGATGGAAAACCTCAGTTCTTGACCAGCTCAGCTACAGGTGCTTTCTCTCTCGCGGACTTAGTTTCTCTTTCAGTAAAATGAGAGGTTTATATACACCTCCTGGTAATGGATTCAAGAGTTAGCTTCCATGCATAAGGTATGAGCTTTAGGGGCTAAGAGACTTGGGTTTGAGCTCTGGCTATGCCACTTAATAGCTGTACATGTATGACCAAAAGCAATTTACTTAACTTTTCTAAGCCTCAATTTCCTCATCTGTGAAATGGGGATAAAAAACACTACTAATCTCACAGAGTTGTTGTATGGTTGAATGAGATATTACAAGTAAAGCACTCAGCACAGTGTCTGGGATGCAATGAATACTCTGTGAACGGTGGTTTTGATACAGAAGCAAATAATCTGTATTGTAAGCCCCTGCCCCAACAAACACCAAGTCTTTACTTCTTTGCAGCTTTTGGGTAAAAGATAACTCTACACACCAGTCAGAAATTTCCAAAAGAAAGGTTCTAAGACGATGGTTAGAAACAGGTCCTTCTCAGATGGGACCCTTTTCAATGGAGGCTCCTCCATGACCCATTTCACCAGTGCTGAGTTAACTATGCCCCCCTTCAGGTTCCCAGAGTACATCCCCCCTTTACTGCAAATTCAATGTCTCACAGTTCATAAACTGTCTCCCCTCTTCAGTGAGGAGGGTTGCTGCTTATTCACTGATTCCCAATACTAGCACGAGACCTGGCACACAACAGATGCTAGTTCACAATTACTGGACGTATTATACATTGCTTTGTAGAAGTTAATTATAATCAGAAGCTTTCAATTAATTCTGTATACCTATGATTATTCTTGTCTGTCTCTGTAATTACTTGGTCACTTATCTTTCTCCCCCACTAGACTCTAAGCTTTTCAAAGGAAGGAGTCATGTCCTATTCATCTTTGTATCTCCACAGGCCTGGGCCATAGGAGGCATTCAACATATGCTAGCTGAAGGAATGACTGAATGATTGGCTGCAGAAGAGCTGACTAACACTAGACAGAGCTGCCCTGGGAGGTTGTGTGTGCCCTGTCATGGCTATACTGACCACGGGCTGGAAGACAACTCGGCAGGAATACTGTCCTTTGACTCCAAGCCAGAAATAAAGGATGGAAAGGACTGAAGACCATTCCAGCCCAGAGATTCTGTAGCCTTAGTTACAGCAGCTCAAGACAAACTGCTTAGGAAACAGATGGCCACCAGGGGGCTCCAAAATGCAATAAACAAAAACGCCCCTGGATTTCAGACCAGTGTTTCTTGGAAAACAAAATACATCTAAAGTTTAAGAGATTAAAAGGTTAGAATATGTCTGAAGATGAGGGAAGGTCTGAAAGTGAGGATTCTAGAAGCTACCAGTCAGCCAAAGAGAGAGGTATATAAATAATAGTGGGATTTGAAATCAACTGGCAAGAGGCCCCTAAACAAAACTCCTGCTGGACCTGGAAAGTTAAATCACCTCATCATTACTCTTAGGAGTCCTGGTGGTGCAGTGGTTAAGAGCTTGGCTGCTAATCAAAAGACTGGCAGTTCAAATCCACCAGCCACTCCTTGGAAACCCTACGGGGCAGTTCTACTCTGTCCTATAGGGTTGCTGTGAGTTGAAATTGACTCAACGGAATAAGGTTTTTTTTTTTAAAAATCACTACTCCTAGAGCTAGAAGGTAACATCCATTTCCATACTCAAACCACACAAATAAGCCACAATGAAATGGAAGGAGAAAGAAATGTTCAGAGCATCTACCTACACCAAACTCAATTCCATCCCACAATTACTGATCAACACATTGTATATGCAAGCTCCAGGGTTATACCTGCCCTAAAAGATTGTGGTCTTGTGAGGGAACTAAGAGAGGATTCAAGGTAGGGTATGATCAATACTGTGGAAAGAGGAGCATAATAAGCACACGGAGAATCCAGGAGAGAAAGCTCACTTCAGCAGAGGGGACCTGATAGAGAAAAAGGAAACATGACAGAAGCTATGGACCCATTCTCCAAACATTTTCAGGGGTTTACAGACTCCTTGAAGCTCAATTCTGGGTCTTCTGAGAGTAATAGCCCCAGATCTAATCCACCCTGTTCACCTTGTTTCACCAATGGGGGAAACTTAAAGCTCAAGAGAGGGAAGGCTTCCAACTCAGGCTCACTCCCAGCCATGTCTCCTAATTCCTAGTCCCAATGCTTTTTTTCCACTAAGCCCTCAGCGCCCACACTTTGGTTCCACTTCCCCCATTATCACAAGAACCGTAACTTCAGAACAATGCCTCAAACATAGAAACAGACGTGGAGACCAAGAGGTGAGATTCATTTGCCAGAAAGGCCCTGCCCCATGTGTAAAGAAACTTTTACGCTTGAAGCATTTGTCCCCATCTTTCTAGTCCTGTCTAATCCCAAACCCCCATATATATCCCTCCTGAAGTAACATTCCTTCTGGGCCTCTTCCTGGTTCAAGGACATTCAGTGGGATCCCACTGCCTGAAGAACAAATTACCCAGTCTGTCATTCAAGACCTTCCGTGATGTGGTCCTACTATGCCTTTCAAGCCTTATCTCCCATAACCCTCTGTCCTCTCTCCACCTCTACTCCTACATACACCTTCTCTTCTAGGCAAATGGAACGCTCACCAACTCCCTACTCTTGCTTGTCCTTGAGTACCACATGCCTTCCCCTTCCGTCCAAATCCTGCCAAGGTCCAGCTTAGATCTGGAATGGCCCAGGCTCAATGTCCTGGATCCTGGCCTGTTCCACGTGCCATCCCCCTCTCTACAAGGCAGATCAGTAACATTTCTCTTCCTACCCCCATCCTAGTCACTCCACGGACTGCCTTAGATGTTGTCGCTTTCTTATTCATTTAAAAAAAACACTTGTGTGTGGAAATTTAGAGGACCTTTGAAAATGCCTGTTTTTCCTGGTTCTAGTAATAATAAGAGCTCTAAGAAGCAATGCAAAATGTGTTTCACTATCCAAATAGTTTGGTCCAACTTCAGAGAGCAGGCTTGCCAAGACTGCTAGAAATACAACTTTGTGGTTAGCAGAAAAGCTTTGCAAGGAACCTGAGAGAGAAACAGCGATCTAATCTAGAAAGTCTTGGAACTGGAACCCTCTAACTATTTACTGAAAGAACAGATCAACTTACAGTTCTTCCACCAGACCTCAGAGCTGAGAAGATGCAACCCTTTCATCCCTCTGTTCTTTTGAATCCTATTTTAAGGCCCGTGCTGCCATTCTCCTTGGTGAATAACCCTTAGTCCACAGAGATCAGGGCACCTGGCCTACCCCCTCACCTTAGCAATGGGGACAAGGAGGGCCAGAGAGAAGGTACTTGCCCAGGTTCAGAACCTATAACCTGGTTCCAGTTCTGGTGCCCTAACTACTATGATAAACTTGTATTTCCACTAAAACAGATGGCTAACAGAGCTCAACATCAAGGCCAGGGTATGTGTTTGGGAAAGGCACTCACGACAGCCTTGGTGGTTTTCTCAGTCCGGTCTTTGGCAAGGTTAAAACCACAACTGGGACAAATTCGCGGTTTGTGTCGGTTGGTGTAGACATAGCTACAAGAGGGGTTCTTGCACTTTCCCCGGCCTCTCGATGTAGCCAGGCCCAAGTCCTAAAAAAAATAAAACCAACATTTTATAAAAGGTTTAAGTTATACCTCGGCAGAGCCAAGAACCAGGATGACCAGCCATCAGTAAATCTGAGAAGACAGTAACAACTGCAAAACCAGATTTAGCCTAACCCCCAAAGAGCCTTGAAGGTACATTCCTTCTCTGCAGTTATCCCCTTCAATTTTAATACAGGCTATATAATCTGTCAAGTCACTCCCCATCTGTAAAACAAGTGAGCTGACTCTCAATGTCAGAAATTCAAATACCTTTAGAGTCCAGGCATTGAGCCTGTTGTAACAAGGAATGCTAGAGAATGTGGTGAAATAGATTCCAAGCACTGCCTAAAGACAAACAGAGATTTCTGGACAACTTAATCCCAAAGCTCTGACATCTATGCTCCTAAAACAAGCTACTGTCCTAATCAGCTGAAGAGAAGGTCCCCAGTAGTTCCCACCAGATCAGCTATAGATAGTGGCCACAGTAAGATGCAGCAGGAGAGTGGTCTCCTATAGCCCAGATAATAGAGGGTGAGGGTGTGGAGGGCACGGGGAAGGTAATTAGGTCATTAGAAAAGGACACCTGACAGATCTCCAGGATGTGAGACACATTCCTAGGGATCGGGCCAGAACTAGGTATTAACCCACCATATTGTGCTGTCTTGTTCACTACTGATATAATCTCCAGCATGGGGCTTGACACAAAGTAGGTGCTTAATAAATATTTTTAAATGAATAATCTTTTTTGAACCTGTCTGCCTTTATCAGATGAGAATTTTTTAAGCATATCAACCCCAAGTGTTAGTGAGAATATGGAACAGCACAAACTCATAAGCTACTGGTATGAGTAAAAATTAGTGGAATCAATTAGTAGCACAATTTGATAGTAGCTAGCAAAGTTAAAGATGTATACTCTTCCACTCAGCAATTTCATTTCTAGGTATTTACTCTAGTGAAACTTTTTTTTTTAAAACAATAACCCTCCATTCCCTCCCAGCCCCCGAGCACTTGGTAACCACTAATCTACTTTTGCCTCTATGCATTTGCCTATTCTAGATATTTCTTAGAAGGGGGATCATAAAATTCTTGTCCTTTCGTGTTTGACTTACTTCACTTAACATAATGTTTTCAAGGTTTATCCATGTCGTAGCATGTATCAGAACTTAATTTCTCTTTATGACTGGATAATATTCCATTTATGTATATAACACAGTCTATCCATTTGTTGATGGACACTTGGACTGTTTCCACCTTTTAGCTACTGTGAACAATGCTGCTGAGTTTCCAAGCGTCTCTTTGAGACCCTGCTTTCAATTCTTTTGGGTATATACCTAGAAATAGAATCGCTGGGTCATATGGTAATTCTATGTTTCACTTTTTGAGGAACTACCAAACTGTTTTCCACAGCAGCTGCAGCATTTTACATTCCCATCAATGGACAAGTGTTCCAATTTAGCCATATCCTTGCCAACACTTATTACCGTATTTTAATAGCCATTCTAGTGGGTGTGAAGTGGTATCTCAATGTGGTTTTGATTTGCATTTCCCTAATGACTAATGAGACTGAGCATCTTTTCATGTGCTTATTGGCCATTTGTCTATCTTCTTTGGAGAAATGTCTATTCAAGTTCTTTGCCTATTTTTAAATTGGTTTATTTTTTTGTTGCTGAGTTGTAGAAGTTCTTTATATATTCTGGATATTAAACCCTTATCTGATACATGGTTTACCAGGCGAGAAATTTAAAAAATCTAGCTGCTCTCTCAAAATCTGTTTATCTTCCCCAAATCAGCTGGAGAACCAGCCAAAAGGATACCTTAAGGATCAACAGAATTAGAAAATGTTAAGAGTGAGAGAAGCCCTAAGAGGCTATCTGTATCGATGCAGCATTTTATAGATGCTGAAACTAAGGACTAGAAAGGAAAGAACTTTGCCCATAGTCACATGGCACATTAGAGGCAGAGTAAGAACCACTTTTGGACTAGGTCTTTCAACTGTCTAGTGTTTATTCCACTGCTCCATGCTGCTTACCCTGCAAAAGGACAACCCCACAGTCACACATTTGTTTACTGGGTGTTAATACATGTTACGTTAAAAATAAAAGGGGAGGAAAAAGGGGAAACCCTGGTGGGAAATACTAGGCTAAACAAAGGAACTAAGAAGCTTTACTAAAGGACTTCTCTAACCCTTTAAGATACCAGTATTGAATGTGGCTCGCTTTTAGACAGCAAAAGTGTAATGTTTCCCAAACTCATCTGTGGAAGACGCTTTGTAGGCTGAAAGATTCAAAGACTGGTGACTGTTAAAGTTGGACTGCATTCTCATCTCTGAATACTCAAAAACAATATCCTAATCTCAGCTGGACTACACTTTACAGATCTCACTTGGAAAAAACATAGCTGATTCACCAAGTAGTTATCATCTGTATCACTGACAGGCTCTTCAGCATCAGTGATCTACACCTTACCCTGCTCTCACCTCCAACTACCCCTCCCCTAACGCACCCTCAACCACATAATCAAATCAACCTCTGTATCAACCCACCACCTGGTCACATACTTACCAGCGTGACAGTACAGCTGTACTTATATGGAGGAAACATGTCAGGCTTGACCTCTACAACTTTCACCTGAGATGTCCTATGGGCTGGGCCATTTGGTAGCTGTGAATCAGAACAAACAACTTAGTGCTTTTGAACCTCAGCCCAAATCCTCAGGTCCCGTGTCCTGAAACAACTTGAGGAAATAGTTTCTGGGGGAATTTTGATAGAGATATGTTTCAAATGAGGCTTTTGGGCTGCGAGTCAGCAGTCACTCGGCCCACCAATGGATGAATGTCACTTTCAAGTCCGGAGGTTGCAAGCTCTTCTGTGCAGCATCTAACACTGTACATTAGAAACACTATGGACTGATTTACAAACTATTATCAAGTGATAAAAGCACATAATAGATATACATACAAATCTATGGCTGAATAACGCTGGCACAGAAAGAAGTCTGAAAGACTATTTACTAAAATGCCAGGGGGATGAGAGGAAGATTATGGTTGTCTTCCCCCCTTTCACCACTGTCTGTAAAATTTTCAAATATACATAGATATTACTTACATGATGAAAAATGAGAGAAAACATAAAGGAAGCATACTAAATTAAAAGTAATTATTTTGTAATTCTGAATTTAAGTTGATTTTCCGAATATAGGATTTTATGTAACTTATTGGTTTAAGACTGGCAAATAAGCTTGTGGCTTTTAACAAAAACCTCATGGGGCCAATCAAAAGAAGCCATTTACAGAGAAGACTGGGAGTTCACACAAGTGACAAAATAGTATACAGGAAGTGAATCTATGGGCTGGAAATCTACAAAGCTGCTGAAGCTGATTCAGTATCTTCCTTTTACACTGCAAGATCACACATGCACCCAGAGCTGCTACCACCTCTGGGTGACAAACATAAGAGCCCTCAAAGTAAAAGCCAGTTGGTATTCTTGGCAGGGAAAATGTAGTACTTTCAAACAAAGGAAGTTACCTCACAAGGCACATGGCAAGAGAGACAGCAGACTGATTTTCCTACAACTTAATCTTTGGCAGTGTTTTTCAAAATGCGGCTCAAAACCCACTGAGAGGTCGTAAAATTAATTTAATAAGCTGAAACCAGCATTTTGTAAAACAGAAATGGAAACTACCAAAATGACTGCATATAAAAAGGGAAGAGCTACATTAACATTTAATGTGCATACGTGTATGTATGTATGTGTTCACTGGACTGTGATATAAAAATGCGTTTGCTACTATGGGTCAGGTCATTGTCAAAAAAGTTCGCAAAATACTGATCTAGGAAATTTTGATCGTAACTATTCTAGCCACATATGACAAAGGAACTAAAATAAATAAATATGGATGTGCCTGAAGTTATGGATACTTCCTAGATACAACCAAACACCTCACAGGATTGGTCTACTGGGTTTGAGGGCTTAGAACCATAGTCTTGTGTGGCAACTCAGTCAACTGGCATAATATGGTCCATAAAGACAATGTTCTACATCCTAGTTTGGTAAGTAGTCTGTGCGGTCTTAAAATCTTGCAAGCAGCCATCTAGGATACAACTATTGGTCTCTACTTATCTGGAGCTAAAGCAAAAGAAGGAAACCAAAGACTTGAAGAAACAAGTCTACAGAACCAATAGTCTACACGAACAATGACATCACCTACCTTGAGACCAGAAGAACTAGATGGTGCCCGGCTACCACTACCAACTGTTCCAACCAGGGACACAATAGATGGTCCTTGACAGAATGGGAGAAAAATGTAGAACAAAACTCAAATTCCTAAAAAAACAAAGGCCATGACTTACTGGACCAGTGGAGACTAAAGGAACCTCTGAGACTATCACCCTTTAAACTTGGAACTCAAACCACTCCCCGAGGTCACTTTAACAGCTAAAAGACGGAGCGGCTCATAAGATAAATATCACCTGTGAGTACTGTGCTCTTCTAAACAATCATTTAAATGAGACCTAAAAGTCAACATTTACACAGATCGAAGATGAGAAGGTAAAGGGGGACAAGGAAGCTAGATTAATGGAAACAGACCAACCAGAATGGAAATAATGAGAATGCTGACACACTGTAAAAAGTGTAACCAATGTCACTGAATAATATGTATAGAAATTGTTAAATGAGAATCTAATTTGCTATGTAAATTTTATCCAAAATCATAATATTAAAAAAAAAGAAAAAAAGAATGTGCTTGAATACATGGAACTTTGACAAACCAGACTGTCAACAGTAGTTCATTCTGGGAAGCAGGATCATGAGGACTTACTTTCTTCCTGCTTTACCTGAAATTTCTACAACAATCATGCATTCATTTTTTAAGGAAAGCTAAAAAGAAGTCTTGCTAGTGCAATGGTTAAGCACTTGGCTGCTAACCAAAAGGTCAGTGGTTCAAACCCACCAGTGGCTTCACCAGAGAAAAGACCTGACATTCTGCTCCCATAAAGACTATCACCTACGAAACCCTAGGAAGCACTTCTACTCTGTCCTAAAGGGTCACTATGAGTCAGAATTGACTCCACGGCACACAACAACAGTAACGACAAAGAGGCATGTGTGATAACTAAATGCATTATTCAATCCTAGACTGGATCCTAATCAGAAGGGAGGGAATGCTATATAGGACATAACTGAGTAAAACTGACAAAACTGGAATACAAACGATAAAGTACCGTATCAATGTTTCAGTAAGAGTATATCCCCATTCTTAGGAAATACACACTGAAGCATTAAGGAGTAAAGGGCGATATAACTTACTCTCAAATTATGTATGCTTTACACACTCATGCAGCTGTGTGGACACGTGGCCACACCCACACACCCACACACAGTAGGCAGGGAGCGAACATGAGCACAAATGATAAAGCAAAATGGGTTAATATGTTAACAACAGGCAACTCTGGGTAAAGAGTTTTTTTTTTTTTTTTAA
>NW_004444066.1:1115837-1131176 GCF_000243295.1 Trichechus manatus latirostris
TTCTCACTTTAGATGAAGGTTTACAGAACAAAATGGTTTCTCATTAAACAGTTAGTACACATGTTGCCCTATGACAATGGTTAACAACCTCACTACACATCAGCACTGTCCTTACTCAACCTTGGGTTCCCTATTGCCAGCTTTCCTGTCTCCTTCTGCCTTCTAGCCCTTGTCCCTAGACTGCTGTGCCTCATTAGTCCCATTTTGTTTTATGGGGCTGTCCAATCCCGGGCTGAACAGTGAACCTCGGAAGTGACTTCACCACCGAGCTAAAAGGGTGTCTGGAGCCCATACTCTTGGGTTTTTGGGTAAAGAGTATTTAGGTGTTCTTTGTACTACTTTTATTCTTGCAACTTTTGGGATAAGTTTTAAATTATTTCTAAATAAAAAGTTTAAAAACATGTATTCATTTTATAATAAGAAAAAAAATTACTTAAAAAATAACAGAGTTCAACAGCAAGTTTTGAAGATGCTACCCAAAGGAAAAAGTAGTTCTGGAAAAGAGGGGGAAAGAGAACAGTCTCTGGGAGTGACAGTGCTGACAAGAAGGCTCAGAGTCCCAAGGGTGGTAGCAATGAAGTAAAGGTCAGATATACTCTATGCAAAAAACACAGCAGAATCATGGGAGCCACGGAAAAGTGAAAAGTCTGAAAGGAGAAAACGGCTGCACAATATAGTGAAGATAAGGCCAGGCAAGGGGGCGACTTGGATTGGATGATCAGAGGGTCCATGGTAGGACCATTTCAAGATGCAGCATTTGTCCTGCCTGTAAGTGGACTGGACAAGCCTATGTGTACAGACCTTTCAGGTAAGACAAAATCTGGAAATCATATTATTATGGTTGAAGGGAGAAAATAAAATCACATGAAAGACTGAATAAATTTTATGCACTGTTAATCTCTTTTAAGAAAAAAAGATAAATCATTCATGGTAAACCACCTCTCCGAGACCTGCCAGTGTAAGAATTAGAGTCTGCCTTTTGCCTACGGCTTTAATATGCTAAATAGAGGGCCTGTTCTCAGAGCAGCTCAGACAGCTTCCACTCTGGGAAATGGTCTTACCTTCACCTCACCGGTGCTGGATGGTTGTTGGATGGGCTGGCCCAGTTGTTTCAGTGTGCTTGGCTTCAGACCACAAGTCCTCACAGAGGGAGTCTTATCTGAGATAACCAGGAGCCAAACCGGTGACTTAAGTGCATTGAGAGCCTCCCAGGTCCCTCATCTCCATTCTTAGCCCCATCCCTGACCCCCTCCAATCACACAGCCCCTCTGCCCAGGTTGTGTCCCAGTCCTCACCACTCAGGGGAAAGGCCTGCCTGGCCCTGGGCAGTCCCATGCTGCTACCTCGCCCCACACTAGCTGGCGCCGGAAGAATTGCTCTCATGGGTCTTGCTGCAGCCAGTAATGAAGGCTTGCCCCGTGCTCTGCCTTTAAGCTCTGGGGCTCTGGGCCCAGGGGTGAGGTCAACTCTGAAAAAAGAAGAAGAGAAATCTCCTGGAAATCCTGAACCAAGGGAAAGAAAAGCAAAGTGCAATCTCCAAATAGCATTTCATGACACGATGGTGTAGTGGTTTAACAGCCAAACTTTGGAGTCAGACCAAGTAATTTCTAACTGTGCAGTCTTGGACAAGTAATTTCACTCTTCCATTAACCTTAAGTTCCTAATTTATAAAATGCGATGGCAATAACCTATACTTCACGGGGTCATTATGAAGATAAAATGAAAGTGCAAAACAGTGCCTACAATGTGTAATACCAACAGCCACTGTTGTAGTTACAACATTTAACCTGCCTCTAATTACAGCAATTACTTAAAGAGTATCAGTCTCTCACGTAAGGGTGGCTTAAAGACTCTAGAGGACAGATTCCATGTTTCCTTCACCTTTGTAGCTCCAATGTTGAGCACAGGGCCTATACCACAGAAGGCCTCAATAAGCATTTGCTAAAGTGACTACTTAACTTACCCAAACAAAAAGGCCTCAAGTACACAGTTTCATTCTTAAGGGATACAGAACCAACTCTAAAGCATATTGTTTAAAAAAAAAAAAACAAAAAACAACCAAGATGCAAAAGTACGTGTTATGCTATCATTTCTGCAGAAAAGTGGGAAAAAGTACACACACATACGTGAGCAAGTATATAGCTTATGTGTGTGTATATCTGCTTATCTGTATTTGAAAGTCTCTCTAGAAACATAGGAAGCTGTGAATATTTATTGCCTCTGGAAAATGGAAATGGATGACTGAACCAAGTGAATGTATTACCTATTCAACAATAAATAAAAATCTAAAAATCATAAAAATAATATAAACCAGGGTTTCCAAACCATTTTAGGCCCATACATTTTGGGTTGGATAATTCTTTGTTGAGGGAAGGGGGCCATCCGGCACATTGTAGGATGTTCAGCAGTATCCCTGGTTTCTATTTACTAGATGCCAGTAGCATCTCCTCTAGTTGTGACAATTAAAAATGTCTCCAAACATTGCCTAATGTCTGCTAGGGCCAAAATTGTTCCCAGTTGAGAACCACTGATAAAAGCAAATAAGGGCCTTCAGTTACAAGAACACGACAGCCTCCGGCAAGGCCCTATGCGTAGAATCCAGTTCCCTCAAGGAGGGAAAGGGGGACTAAGACAGCCCACACTTATTGGCCTCCTATTTGCAAAGCTCTGGGCTATGTACTTTACATACAATCTTTCTCAATCAGTCTGTGATGACCGGATTTTTTAATCCCCAGCTCAAGATTGTTCAGAGGAGAAAACTGAAATCAAGAGGCCTGAAGTGACTATGCTCAATGTCCAACAGAAGCCAGGAACAGAGTTCTGTGTATGCAGAACTGAGTTTTCTGACCACCAGACCAGGACTCTTTCTGTAGGGTACCTTAATAAGGCTTCTCTTTCCAAATCTAGTATCCAGGATTAGTAACTCATGGCTGGTAACACTGCCCACAGCCTGTACCAGCACGACCCTAATAACGGCTTTAGGGAGAATGGAAAGAAAAGATCTATAGGGATTTGACAGGAGGGCATAGCTAGCAGAGTGTGGGAGGAAAGGCAAATCATTACATGTCTCTAAGCCTTAGTTTCTGTATCTCCAATACAAGAAACATTAGGTGGGCTCTGCTCAGGAATGCCGAAAGAACACGGGGTAAAACAAATACGTATTTCTAAAGCTGCTATTCTAAATATAGTCCAATTGGATATAAGCACGTTAGCTTACCCTGGCGGTTTTTTGGAAGAAGGGAGTAAACTGGAGTTGCTGGTCCCCTCAGCTGGCGGTGGTATGTCTGATCCAGGACTGTCATTCTCAGTTGTCCCCAGGGTGACCTCAGGCTGCACACTACTCTTGACGACCGGCGTCTTAGTGACTGCTATACCACGATTCCCAGGAACTTCCTTGACCAAAACACGAGCATCTGAGATGATCGTTTCCTCCCATTCATTCTCCTCACCCGCTTCTCTTAGAGGAGCTACACTTAGGAGCTGGCTTACGGCTTCCGAGTTCTCCAGTGTCAGCTTGGAGGCGTTCTCCTTAGGGGAATTCTGCTCGGAAGTGACGGGCTGTTGATTTCTTTTAACCACAGAGCCTTTGGAAGAGACACCAGAAGTCAACTCTACTTTGACTTTGGCTGGCTTCTCCTAGAAAAAAATAAGAATATCCATATGCATCTGGCATTTTATAATTGGCAACACATTCACAAATATACTCATTTGATCCTCACAATAATGTATGGGCAACAGATAAAGAAACTGAGGCCCAGAGAGAGCAAGAGGCTAACTTAAGTTCCCAAGTACTAAAACCGGCTTGAGTCTAAGTTTTCTGACTCCAGGTCCCTTTCATTAATAGTAAAAAACATCTGGGTTCGGACAAAGCTCTTTATTGCCCTCATAAATTTCTTACTGACATGCCTCATTAGATTTCATCAAACAAACGTTGGCATTTTTTAGTCTGACCTTTAATTGTTCAAAGCCTACTTCTCTGTATCAAGAAAGAAGTTGACATATTGCCATATGGGCCTAGAAGTCCTAAGGTGTTTACCTTGGCAGTCCCTTCACAAGATTCATTTAGCCCCAGTCTCCCACGAATAGACTCAAAGCTTCCAACTCCCTTGGGAAAAACCCTATCTTGTGTCCCAGATTCCTTCAGGTGAGTCTTAAGACATACGTGACAACACATATGCTACAAATTTCTCAGTGGGTTAAATTAACTCATATATATTAATTACAAGCTAGAAAACATTCAAACTCACTATAAATAGGAGCTGCTATCTCAGACAGACCTACTTTCGAAAATTCCTTGGTGCTTTAGCTTTCGTCTAATCAGCACTGCTATGAAAATAATAGTATTATTTATATATATACACACATACGCACTTAAAAAAATTTCTTTTTTTTTTAAAAGCAGTGGTGGTCTCTGGAATAGGTCTCAGAAAGCTTTTTTCTTCCATGTGTATAAACTAGGAGATGTGTATAAACTAGGAGATATACCGCATAAAAGCTGGGTTCGGTCTAGGCTCAGCTCCGCTCGTAGTTCTGTGATCATTTCCCCATTATGAAATGAGAGGGCTGGGCTCACTGTTTGTCAGGAGCACTAGTATATTTTGGGTGGCCAAACTCTTCACTGTGTAGGACTTCTCTGCACGGTGGTGAAGGCTTAGCATTTGTGGCCAATGATACTGAATGTCAATAGTATTTCCCAGTTACTGACTACCAAAAACGCCTACCTATTTCCAAAGCCCGCCCTGGGAAGCCTACTGCTCCTGGTTAGAAACCAATGACGGATGACCTTTAAGAGATCTCCAGTAAAGCATCCTCAGATTCTAATACACAATAGCTTATGAGGACATGAGTAAATATGGAGAAAATTTCCAAGCAAATCGCACAGAGCTTATTTATTGCAGGAGAGTCTAAGTCAGCAGAAAAACAGGAGATGAACTAAAGTAACCCCTGAGATGAAATCTTCGAGCAAAACACTGCCTTCTAAGTAGGCTATTTTGGATAAAAACTGTTTGCAGCAAGACTGGATAATTTAAGCAATCAGAGCAGAAAACTCTACCTGGTGATCTCACATTTCCTTAACTTACCCTACCCTTTTCAGATGTTACTTTCTTTCAAGATGGAAGGCAGATACTACCGGGCTCTGCGTGCTCAGAGACCTCAATTACCATCATCAGAGACCGCATGAGACCGAAGCTTTGCACTAAAGCGCCTTATACACCACCTTTTGCTCCATCCAACTCATTGGGAATTATGCCGCCCATTTCTTGGGCTAATTTTAGCCAGTATGAACACTACAACAATACAAGAAAAGGTGAGTCATTTCCTGAATGGCACAAACACATCTGGAGCTTTTACAAACTATTTATACTTACTGCTTCGAAAACCAGAACTCAAGAAATCTTAGACTCTTTAAATAGCATAGCAATGCCTGAGAAGTGTGAGTTAGTAGAAAAGGCACTGGTGCAGTGTGAACTCAGCGATTCACTTCTCTTGCATCTATTTTTCCTCAGCTAGGAAACTTCAAGAGTTGAACGAGATGACAAACAAGTACGTCTAAAATTCTAAGTGCACTGATGCTAAAATATTACTTTGTCTTCCTCACACTCATTCATTGTGTTCTTTTGAGATTTAGAAATTACATTATCTACTCTTTACATGGTAACTCTTGCAATAAAAACCTGCCGCAAAAGTAAAAATCTGACTCAGTAAGTCAAGAAGGAGAGCAAGTAGCTAAGAGGAAAAAAAATGTTTTCATGCCATAAGCTGGACCTCAGAAAGAGAACTATGGCTCAGAAGTTATTTCAATCAAAGGGGAGAAAAAGACATTAGATGAAAGAGAAAATAAAACCAAAGTAAGAACAACCTGAAGGAAAGAAGACTCTCCATGATATTTAGACACTTATTAGCATACGCAATAAGGTCATCTGACAGACCTGCTATGCACTAATGAAGAGGGCGACTAGGAGGATTCCAATTCCCACCCAACCGAATCTCCCTACTGTAGCCTGGAGAGCATTCTTCTGAGAATTAAGGTAGGAATAAACTGAATGGCTTCACAGAGGTACAACAGCAACAGAGAAGGTGGGCACAAGAAACCTGAAAAAACTCCTGTAAGAGACATTAGCACTAGGTCCTCCCTGACCCGTGAAACGATAACACTAATAGCAACAGCAGAGTTAATAATTATACTGTTTCCAATAATCACGATAGCAGTAAACATTTACTGAGGATTTAATATGTGCCAAGAACTGTGACATCTACTTTACATAATCTCATCTGACCCCTCCAACAATCCTGATGAGACAAGTACTATTAACATCTTCCACTTACAGATGAAAGGAAACCTAAACCAAGGAATGGAGGTGTAAAACAACTTGCTCAGTGTTACATTGCTAAAGACTTGGGAAGCAGGGATTTGAACTGAGGGAGCTGACTCTAGAATTATAGTCTTTCTTTAAAACTTTTTTTTTAGTTCTTGCTTGTTGTTGTCTTGTACCTTTGAGCTGATTCTGACTCATGGCGATCCCGTGTGTCACAAAGTAGAAATGCTCGATAGGGTTTCCTTTTACTGAAGTGGACTGCCAGGCCTTTTCTTCCGTGGTGCCACTGGGTGGGTTCAAACCACCACCTTTCAGGTTAGCAGTCGAGCACAAACCATTTGCGTCATGAGAGACCCTCAAAATCATTTTCTTAATTATTAGTCTATTCCATTACTCTTGAACTCCAAACTATCCAGAAGGCAAAAGTCACCATCCTAGTATTTCTCACAGAGGTATTTTGTGGAAATTGTCCCAGAGAAATTTAATAAGTATGCTGCTATATAAATTTTCTCTACACAGAAGAAAGTTTAGACCACACTGACAAGACAAATTCATTTCTTGCCTAAGCTATTTTCACAAAAACAATGCCCTCTCCTTCCTTTCCTACTTATCCAAATTCTATTAATCCTTCAGGTCCCATCTCCTGTATAAAACCTTTGTTGACCATTCCAGTCCTTATAAACATCTCTCCTCTCTGAACTACTTCAGAATTTACTGCCTATTCCCACTCATTTTGACTCTAAGTAATTTACAGTCTCATATTAAAAAATTGGCAAAAATACATATTTTATCCAGTTAGTGCCAAATACAACAGGTGACAAAAACCTGCACTGACCTGATGGCTGTGATACTCATTTATTTATTATGCACCTTCAACGGACAAGGGCTGTGGAGGATGCAAAGGTAATTAAGGTGCTCACACTGTGACATACACAGAAACCACTGCTAGATGATGATGGCTGCTAAATAAAGGCACAGGTGTTACAGGCATATATATATGGAAAGTCATTCATTCTGCCCTGAGGGAACCTAGGGATGTGTCATGGAAGAAATGATGTTTACAACGAGCCATGGAGCATGGTTATGCATTCATATCAGACATGAAAGGGAACAACCATCTAGCTTGGCTATAGGAGAGAGCCAAAGAGAGACAGACAAACAGACAGAGTGAAATATAAATCTGGAAAATTAGATTATGGAAGGCCTTAAATATCAGGTCAAGGACTTCCACTAAGGACTAAGATGTGAGCTATGCATCTGAATGACAACTAAGTACTGTGGAGGACGGCTTGTTAAAATTTAATCCTAACAGGAAATGAGTAAATTAAAATGGTGCTGTTATTCACAGGAAATTATACAGGACTTGTACATTAACAGAAAAAAGACAGGAAGAAAATACAGGTAGGCCCTGACTTATGACATATTTGAGATACAACAAACTGCACTTACGACCATCCTTTATTTTTTTAATATGTTATCATTATTAATACGTACTACCTACGATGTCGCAGCGCATAATTTCCTGATGTATCATTCTCAGACGTTCACTCAAGAATGTTGAATTTTATGATTTACTCTTCAAAACACTGCCATATAGCAGGCTATGGCCTGGTCTACAATGAAGCTGGTGTCAGTGTCTGGAGTTGTAACGGAAAGAAAGTTGAGCAACGTTCAACTCTTAACGACATATGACAACTGAACTGCACGTGTGCCTGACAGCTGTTACGACTCCAACTTCATGGTTACGAAACCGACACCAACTTCTTCGTAGACCAGGCCTACGGCATGATCTTATTCAGCATTTCGTACCATAAGAAGCATCAGTTGTTAATTTGAAGCCGAGGTGTTCAAGTTTCTCTAACTGTAATACCTGTACTGCTTATACCCCCAACAATATGTCTAGCAAAAGAAGCCATGCCACTGAACACTATAATCCAAAAAAGAATGTGAGGAAAGCTCTAGACATGGATATAAAGATTAAGATCATAAGACCTATGATAATAGAAAGTCAGTGAGGAAGGGCTGTCTCATTCGACTATTTTGATTATCATTAAGGATAAGAATAGGATTTTGGAGGCCGTTAAAAGGAGTGACTGGCACAAAATCAACAATTTTAACAGAGAAGAGGCGAAGGCCAATCCACGAGATGGAAAAGTGGCTGATGATCTGGACAGAAGACCAAATCCAGAAGAGGATTCCTATGAGTTTACTGATGATGAAAACCAAAGCATGCAGCCTTTCTGAAAACCCGAAGGAACAGCAAGGAAAAGATTACTGGGAGTACTTTAATGCCCCCAAGGGCTGGTTTCATCGCTTCATATGCAGATTTGGCTTACATAACGTGTGCATAACGTGGAGAAGTAGGAAACGCCAGTGTTGAAGCTGCTGAAAACTTCTTCAATGGGCTGGACGAGACGGAAGAGGAAGGAGAGAAGTTATCAGAAAACTGTACAGTGAAAACTTAGCTGCAGTTTTTTCTAAACTATATCAGGGGCTTCAGTTGCTTGAAAACATGGACCCAAACACAGGCTGCTTTGCTAAAGCTGATGCGTGGATTCAGGAAGCAGCGAGATGTAACTGCGAAATATATGAAGGAAAAAAAAAAAAAAGAAAAGGGCCATACAGACAACTCTCACTAATCTTCTGACTAGAAACATCATCCCCATTCCCAGGATGATCCAGAACCTTCCACAGGTGGAGTTACTACTGCAACTGACAAAATGCCAATGTCATCCAACTCTTCTTCATTGTTAATTTTAATGATCTGTGTATTTTTTTATGAATGTTATGTATGTATGAAAGTACGTAAGTTTATATGTAATGTTTCCAACTCCGAAAGACAAATAAAGATCATATTTATAAAGATACTGATAATAAAATGCAATAAGAACGGAAAAAAAATGAGATATTAGATTCATGTCAAAACCGACTTAAGATGACGGAGTTGTCAGAATGGAACTCCGTTGTAAGTCGAGGACTACTTGTACACCAAAATGTTAATAATGGTTTTTTTTGGAGGTCTATGATCACAGATGACGTTTTACCTTATTTTTTTTTTTTTTTTAAATAAATCATCTACAATAAAAAGGACTTACTTACGTAGTCAGAAAGTAAAAATAAATATTTTTTAAGTCATCTGTTCTTAAGAGCAAAAGGAAGCATACTTTGTGGGGCTTCCAGGTAGCAATGGCCAATGGACCTTACCTTTGGGATCCACTTCCCTCCTAGGAAGTTACCACATGTAGGGCACTTTGGTGGTTTGTGCCTGGTGACATATGTAAAGGAGCAACCTGGGCTGGTGCAAGTCCCATGGCCCCGGCGGGTGTATGTAGTTGTCTGTAATGGAAAGAGCAGGTCAGAATCAACACTACAGTCCAACCTCTCTTAAACTCTGATGGTCATTATAACCACAATAATGCCAGGGGGACACCAGCTTGTAGAGGACAGCCAACTCATGGTATAAAAAGCCACAGTCGGAAAGATCCTAAGATACAACTAGTTCACTATTCAGAAATGGAGAAACTGAATTCAAATGCGAGACTAGAGTTGCCCAAGGTTACACAGGTAGGTACCAGAAAAATAAAAACAGCATAGTTGCTATACTGAGGTGAGGTACCACACAGTGCTAAATACTCGGCCAGTATATCATTTAATGCTCTCAGCAATGTTATGAAGTACGTATTATCATTGAGGTCCAGAGTAGTTAAATGCTTTGCCTCAAATCACATAGTGACTCAAGAGGACAGCCAGACCTAAAACCCTGATCTCTCTGATTCTTGATCCAAGATTCCTTCTGTGCACCCAGCTGTCCTTTGGCGCTGAACATTTGCAAGAATTTGTTTCACATTCATTCTTGTCAGTTAGAAATCAAAGAACTTAGGACCTAAGTTTCAAAGATATAAAAATAGACCCTCAGTCACTGTAAAAATGAGCTGGAAATCCAAAAGTAGAAACCAAGTACTTTGACACTCAACAGAATTTAATTATTTGCATATGAACACTATATTCAGCCATCAGCTCTCACCATCTCCACTGATCTCCTTTTGAGCAGAATGTACTACAATGGGTTATTACATTTCAACTACAAACAGAAATTGCTCACTCACTAGCCATGCTCCATTTCTAGATTAATGCTGGAAAGAAAACATTTCCCTGTCAAATTTGTGCTGTCACTTGTGAATGTTTACTCAGCTATTAATCCCAGCCTCTCTAGTCTGGCCAAAAACACAAACTCTTCCGTTAGGGAAATAAGGTTGCTGCCACTAGGCAACCTTAGCCTGGAAGCCTAGGGAAAACGCGATTATGGTAGCGGCACCAAGTCACAAATGAGTGTGAAATGGTGTGGCACCAGGGGAAGATACCAAGCTTTGGGTTCC
The DNA here is from genome assembly GCF_000243295.1 of Trichechus manatus latirostris. Classification (NCBI taxonomy): domain Eukaryota; kingdom Metazoa; phylum Chordata; class Mammalia; order Sirenia; family Trichechidae; genus Trichechus; species Trichechus manatus. The sequence continues at coordinate 1,126,531 of NW_004444066.1, forward strand.
AACTTTGCCACTGACACACTGAATGATCTGGGGGTAAGTCACCTTAGCTCTTGCTCTTGGGTGCTGCGTTTCCACCTCTGTAAAATGGACACATCACCTGCCCGTGTCATTTCATGAATGTGTCTTGGGGAGCAAATGAGGTAAGGAATTAGGAAATATATCACTTAGTAAATTTTACAGGTTTGTAAGTGAATATTACTACTGGGATACAAAACATCTCTTATCTTTGCTCAGACTGTGGCCTAATATAGACTCTTCAGCTTGAACACCCCCAGAAAGTAGGGTAAAAATTTAAGTTAGGCTAATTAAATTACGATGAACTTGGAAATACTAACAGTAGCTTATAGAAATGACTTTAAAAAAATATAACAAGTGTTCAAGGCTGATGTTTCAGGCCTAAGTATTATTCACATAACACTTTTGTAGAAGAGCTTGTCTGCCACTTACTAGAGCATGAAAGAGCAGTAATTTCCAGGACAACAAAGGCTCAAGAGAAATAAGCAGTTTCTCCATGTATTAGATTATAGCAGGTGTTTCTGGTTATGATACTACAGCTTTCTTGTCAAAGAAAATATTATTTATCCATAGAAGAGGCTTTGGAAGATAAGACAGAGTGTGATAAATTAAAGATGAATACTATTAACCCTAAAGAAACCACTAAAATAACCAAAACAAAGTTCATAACTAACAGGCCAATAAAGGAGATAAAATGGAATCACAAAAAATACTCAAAATTCAGAACAAAACAGAATAAACAAACGAGACGCAGAAAAAACAAATACTAAGATGACCGATCTAAACATAATCACATCGATAATCACATTAAATGTAAACTGTCTACCCCAATTCGAAGGCAGAGACTGTCAGATGAGCCTTGCTTTTATATCCAAACTACATGCTGGCTTCAAAAAAACAGCACATTAAATATAGAGATATAAATAGGCCAAAAGTAAAGGATGAAAAAGATAAACATTGCTAATAACAACCAAAAAAAAAAAAAAACACTAAAGTAACTATATTAATATCAGACAAAGCAGATTTCATAGCAAAGAATACTTACAAAGATAGAGAAGGTCATTTCATAACAATTAAGGGGTCAATTAATCAAGAGGACAAAACAATTCTAAATGTTCATACACTTAAATAACAGTGCTTCAAAATATATGACACAAAAACTAATGGAGCTCCAAGAAGAAATAGAGAAATTTATAATTATAGCTGGAGACTTCAATATTGTCTCTCAATAAATGCTAGAACAAGTAGATAAAAAATCAGTAAGAACATAAAGAGCTAAACAATACTAAAAAACAACCTGACCTAACTGACATTTACGGAACACTCCACCCAACAGCAGAATACACATTCTTTTCAAGTTCACATGGAATATTTATCAAAATAGACCTTATTCTCGGCCATAAAAGAAGTCTCAATAAATTTAAAACATTCAAGTGTTACAAACCAACAAAGTTCTGACCACAATGGCATTAAATTAGAAATCAATAACAGAAAGATATCTGGAAAATCTCCAAATATTTGGAAAGTAAATAATACACTTCTAAATAACTCAAGGGTCAAGAAAGAAATCAAAAGGGAAATTACAAAGTATTCTGAATTAAATGAAAATGAAAACATAACATACAAGCATTTGTGGGAAGCCATTAAGGCAGTGGTTGGGGGAAATGTATAGCACTAAGCACCTCTATTAGAGGAGAAAGAAGGTTGCAAATCAATGATGTCAGCTTCTACCTTAAGAAACCAGGAAAAGAAGGGAGAAACCCAAAGTAAGCAGAAGGAAAATAATAAAGATCAAGGCAGAAATCAATGAAACAGAAAACAGAAAAACCATACAGAGAAAATCAAGGAAACAAAAAACTGATTCTTTGAGAAGATGAATAAAACTGATAAATCTCTAACCAGGATTATCAGGAAAAAAGAAGGAAGATCCAACTTACCAATATCAGGAATGACAGAAGTGAAATCACTACAGACTATACAGATACTAAAAGGATAATAAGGAATACTAGGAACAACTTAAGTCAATAAATTCGACAACTTAGATGAAACAGACAAGTTCTTTGAAAGACAAACACCAAAGCTCACTCAAAAATAAACAGATTATCGGAATAGCACTTTATCTATTAAGGAAATTCAATCTGTAGTTAAAAACCTTCCTACAAAGAAAACTCTAGGCCCAGATGACTTAAACATTAAGAAAGAAATAAGGCCAATCTTAACAAACTATTCCAGAAAATGAAGAGGAGGAAATACTTCCCAACTCATTCTATGAGACATGCATTACTCTGACACTAAAACAATATAAAGATAATACAAGAAAATAAAATTAGAGACCAATATCCCTCATGAACATAGATGCAAAAATTCAGAACAAAATTTTAGCAAATCAAATCCAACAATACACAAGATCAAGTGGGACCAAGTGGGGTTTATCTCAAAACGCAAGGTTGGTTTAACATTTTAAAAACAATTTACTAACAAATTTGAAAACCTAGAGGAAATGGACAAATTTCTAGAAACTCGCTACCTACCTAAACTAACACAAACAGAGGCAGAACAACTAAATAAACCTATAACAAAAGAAGAGATTGAAAAGGTAATTAAAAAAACTCCCAACAAAAAAAAGCCCTGGCCCAGATGGCTTCACTGGAGAATTCTACCAAACTTTCAGAGAAGAGTTAACACCACTACTACTAAAGGTATTTCAGAGCATAGAAAAGGATGGAATACTCCCAAACTCATTCTATGAAGCCTGCGTAACCTGATACCAAAACCAGGTAAAGACACCACAAAAAAAGAAAATTACAGACCAATATCTCCCATGAACATTGACAAAAAAATCCCCAACAAAATTCTAGCCAATAGAATTCAGCAACATATCAAAAAAATAATTCACCATGATCAAGTGGGCTTTATACCAGGTATGCAGGGATGCTTCAACATTAGAAAAACAATCAGTGTTACCCATCACATTAATAAAACAACAGAACCACATGATTTTATCAATTATTGCAGAAAAGGCATTTGACAAAGTCCAACACCTATTCATGATAAAAACTCCCCAAAAAATAAGAATAGAAGGGAAATTCCTCAATATAATTAAAGGCATTTATACAAAGCCAACACCCAACATCAACCTAAATGGAGAGAATTTGAAAGCATTCCCCTTGAGAATGGGAACCAGACAAGGATGCCCTTTATCACCACTCTTATTCAACATTGTGCTGGAGGTCCTAGCCAGAGCAATTAGGCTAGAAAAAGAAATAAAGGGCATCCAAATTGGTAGGGAAGAAGTCAAAGTATCTCTATTTGCAGATGATATGATCTTATACACAGAAAACCCCAAAAAATCTGCAAGAAAACTATCAAACTAATAGAAGATTTCAGCAAAGTTTCAGGATACAAGACAAACATACAAAAATCAGCTGGATTCCTTTACATCAACAAAGAGAACCTCAAAGAGGAAATCACCAAATCAATACCATTTACAATAGCCCCCAAGAAAATAAACTACTTAGGAATAAATCTAACCAGAGATATAAAAGACCTATATAACGAAAACTACAAGACACTACTGCAAGAAACCAAGAGAGACCTGCATAAGTGGAAAAACATACCTTGCTCACGGATAGGCAGACTCAACATCGTGAAAATGTCAATTCTACCCAAAGTGATCTACAGATACAACACAATCCTGATCTAAATTCCAACGGCATTTTTTAATGAGATGGAGAAACAAATCACCAACTTCTTACGGCAAGGAAAGAGGCCCCAAATAAGTAAAGCATTACTCAAGAAGAAGAACAAAGTGGGAGGCCTCACACTACCTGATTTTAGAATCTATTATACCACCACAGTAGTCAAAACAGCCTGGTACTGGTACAACAACAGATACACAGACTAATGGAACAGAATTGAGAATCCAGACACAAATTCATCTACCTATGAGCAGCTGATATTTGACAGAGGCCCAAAGTCCATTAATTAGGGAAAAGACAGTCTCTTTAACAAATGGTGCTGGCATAACTGGACATCCATCTGCAAAAAACTGAAACAAGACCCATACCTCACACCATGCACAAAACCTAACTCAAAATGGATCAAAGACTTAAATATAAAATTGAAAACGATGAAGAGTATGGAAGAAAAAATAGGGACAATGCTAGGAGCCCTAATACATGGCATAAACAGAGTACGAACCATAAGTAACAATGGACAAGCACCAGAAGAGAGACTAGATAAATGGGAGCTCCTAAATATAAAACACTTATGCTCATCAAAAGACTTCACCAAAAGAGTCAAATTCAACCTACAGACTGGGAAAAAATTTTTGGCTATGACAAATCCGATCAGCGTCTAATCTCTAAAATCTATAAGAGACTGCAAAACCTCAACGAAAAGACAAATAACACGATTAAAAAATGGGCAAAGGATATGAACAGGCACTTCACCAAAGAAGATATCACGCGGCTAACAGACACATGAAGAAACGCTCACAATCATCAGCCATTAGAGAAATGCAAATCTAAACTACAATGAGACACCATCTCACCCCAACAAGGCTAGCATTAATCCAAAAAACACAAAATAATAAATGCTGGAGAAGTTGTGGAGAGACTGGAACACTTATA
>NW_004444066.1:1132979-1147603 GCF_000243295.1 Trichechus manatus latirostris
AGATGGAGGAGAAAAGGGGGGTCCAGAACTCAAATTCTAGTATGAAGACCAGACTTAATGGTCTGACTGAGACTGGAGGAACCCCAGAAAGCATGGCCTCTGGATTCTCTATCAGCCCAGAACTAAAACAATTTCTGAGGCCAACTCTTTAGACAGGGATTGGACTGGACTGTGGGACACAGAGTGATTCTCATGAGGAGTGTGCCTCTTAGCTCAAGTAGATACAAGAGACTAAACAGGCAGCTTCTGTCTGGAGGTGAGATGGGAAGGCAGAGAGGAGATGGCTGAATGGACATGGGGAATCAGGGGTGGAAAGGAGGAGTCTGCTGTCACACTATGGGGAGAGCAATTAGGGTCACATAACAATGTATGTATAAATTTTTGTATGGGAAAAAATAAAAACAATTTAACATTTGAAAAACAGTAAAATTCACCATATAAACAAGCTAAAAAAGAAAAACCTTACGATCATCTCAATAGACACCAGAAAAGCATTTAACGAAATCCAACAACCATTCTTGATAAAAACTCCCAGCAAACTAGGAAAAAGGGAACTTCCTAAATCTGTAAAGGGCATCTATGGAAAACTACAGCTAACATCACACTTAATGGCAAAAGACTAATGCTTTCCTCCTAAGATAAGGAACAAGACAAAGATGTCTGCTCTCACCACTTCTATTCAATACTGTATTGGAGGTCCAAGACAGTTTAATAAAGCAAGAAAAAGAAAGAAAAGGAATCCAGATTGGAAAAGAAAAAGTAAAACTGTCTTTATTTGCAGATAACATGATCATCTATGTAGAAAATCCAATAGAATCTACAAAAAGTCTACCAGATCAGAGAAGAGTTGATACCAATTCTACTCAAACTATTCCAGTTCATAAAAAAAAGGGAGAGAATACTCCCTAATTCATTCTATAAAGCCAGCATAACCCTGATACCAAAGCCAGGCAAAGATACTACAAAAAAAGAAAATTTACAGACCAGTATTTCTCACGAATATAGATGCAAAAATTCTCAACAAAATTCTAGCCAACAGAATACAACACCCTGTCAAAAAAATAATACATCATGATCAGGTGGGATTCATACCAGGGATGGAAAAGTGGTTCAGCATTAGAAAACCAATCAACGTAATTCGCCACATAAATAAAAGAATCACATGATCATCTCAGTTGATGCGGAAAAAGTCTCTGATAAAATCTAACACCCTTTGCTGATAAAAACTCTCAGCAAAATAGACACAGAAGGGAAATTCCTCAACGTAATTTAAGGGCACATATATAAAACCTACAGCCAACATTATTCTCAAAGGAGAGAGACTGAAAGTATTCCCCTTGAGAATAGGAACAAGATAAGGATGCTCATTATCACCCCTCTTATGCAGTATTGTGCTGGAAGTCCTAGCCAGAGCAATAACGCAAGAAAGGGAAATAAAGGGTATCCAAATTGGTAAGGAATAAGTAAAACTATCCCTGTTCACAGATGGCATGATCCTATACATAGAGAATACCAGAGATTTCACAAGAAAGTTACCGGGACTAACAAAAGGGTTCAGCAAAGCAACAAGGTACAAGATGAACATACAAAAATCAGTTGGGTTCCTCAACACTAATAAGGAGAACTCCAAAAAGGAAATCAAGGAAACAATACCATTTACAATAGCCCCCAATAGGATAAATTACCTAGGAATAAATCTAACCAAGTATGTAAAAGACATATACAACGAAAACTACAAAACACTACTACAAGACACCAAAAGAGAACAACATAAATGGAAAAGCATTCCATGCTCACAGACTGGAAGACTTAACATTGTGAAAACGTCAATACTACCCAAAGCAATCTATAAATACAATGCAATCCCGATCGAAATCCTGACAATATTCTTTAACAAAATGAAAAAATAATCTCCAGCTTTATATGGAAACGAAAGAGGCTCCGAATAGCTAAAGCAATATTGAAGAATAACAAAGTAGGAGGCCTCACACTTCTCGATCTCAGCTTTACTACACAGCCATTGTAATCAAAATAGCCTGGTACTGGTACAATGAAAGACACATGACCAATGGAACAAAACTGAGAACCCAGAAGTAAATCCATCCTTTTTTTTTTTTTTATTGTACTTCAGGTGAAAGCTTACAGAACAAATAGTTTCTCATGAAACAGTAGTACACATATTGTTTTATGACATTGGTTAACAACCCCACAACATATCAACCCTCTCCCTTCTCGACCTTTTTTTTTTTTGGTGGAAACATACATAGCCAAAGATACACCATTTAAATCCATCCATCTTTGGACAGCAGATCTTCGACAAAGGGCCGAAGTCACATTTAACAAGGAAGAAATGGTCTCTTTAACAAATGGTGCTGGCAAAACTAGATATCCATTTGCAGAAAAATGAAACAGGATCCATACCTCACACCATACACAAAAACTAACTCAAAATGGATCAAAGACCTAAATGTTAAAGCTAAAGCTGTAAAGTTTCTGGAAGATAACACAGTGACAAAGCTAGGGATCTTAATTTTTGGCATACCTACACTATCAAACACAACTAAAAATGCACAAGAAACAGAAGATAAACTAGATAACTGGGACCTCTTAAGAATTAAATACTTATGCTCGTCCAAAGACTTTACCAAGAGTAAAAAGAGAACCTACAACTGGAAAAAATTTTTTGGCAATGACATATCTGACAAGGGTATAATCTCTAAAATATACAGAAAACTTCAACAACTTAACAACAAAAAGACAATCCAATCAAAAAATGGGCAAAGGACATGAACAGACACTTCACCAAACAGGACATTCAAGTGGCTAACAAACACATGAAGTGATGCTCCTCAGCATTAGCCATTAGAGAGAGGCAAATCAAAACTACAATGAGATAGCATCTCACCGCTGCAAAAATGGAAATGATCAAAAAAAGAAAACAACAAATGCTGGTGAGGTTGTGGGGAGATTGGAACCGTTACACACACCTGGTGGGATTGTAAAATGGTACAACCACTAGGGAAAACAGTATGGCGCTTCCTCAAAAAGCTAGAAATAGAAATACCTTATGATCCAGCAATTCCACTCCTAGTTATATATCCTAGAAATAGAAGAGCAGTGACACAAATAGACATATGCACACCCATGTTCACTGTAGCATTACTCACAATAGCAAAAGATGGAAACAACCTAAGTGCCCATCAAGGGATGAACGGATAAACAAACTGTGGTACATACACATGATGGGATACTACACAATGATAAAGAATAATGAGGAGTCCAAAAAATATCTTAAAACATGGATGAATCTGGAGAACATTATGCTGAGTGAAATAAGTCAAACACTAAAGGACAAATATTGCATGATACCACTTTTATAAAAAGTCAAGAATAGGTATATACACAGAAAACAGTGTTCTTTGATGGTTACCAGAGATGTGAGGGGGAGGAAGGGGGAATCACTTACTAGATAGGAGATATGTAATAATTCTGGTGATGAGAAAGGCAATACACAATATGGGCGAAGTCACTACAACGTGACCAAGGTAAATGAAGACACTGAGTGGTACACAAAAATAAAGGACAACTATGGTAAATGCTACAATATATACTATCTTGCAACAACAGAAATAACAAGCAAAAAATACATAAGTGGTTAGACAGGTAGATATGTAGGCTAAACGGGTGTGGGAAGGTGTATGGGAGTACACACATGTGCATGTAAAGGTATATTTGTGGACATATGTATATACATGTTTGTATGTGCTGCACATATATTCATATAAACAATGAAACACATGGGGTGGGGGTGGGGGGTCACAGTTAAGGAAACTTCCTAGACGTATCTAAACACCTTGTGGAACTGATTTACTGGGTTTGAAGGCTCAGGACCACAGCCTTGTGGGACAACTAGGTCAACCGGCATCATTTAATTCATAAAGATAATGTTCTACATCCTACTTTGGTGAGTAGTGTCTAAGGTCTTAAAAGCTCGCAAGTGGGCATCTAAGATACAACTATTAGTCTCTTCCTGTCTGGAGCAAAAGAGAGTGAAGAAAACCAAAGTCTCAAGGAAGTAATTAGTCCACAGGACTAATGGCCCACTCAAACCACAGCCTCTTCCAGCCTGAGACCAGAAAAACTAGATGGTACCTGGCTACCACCACCAACTGTTCTGATTACAGACACAATAGGGAGAAAAATGTAGAACAAAACCCAAATTCATTAAAAAAAAAAAAACAGACTTACTGAACTGGTAGAGACTAGAGGAACCCTCAAGACTATTGCCCTAAGGTACCCTTTTAACCTAGAACCGAAGTCACTCCTTTCAGCCAAGCAATAGATTGGCCTATAAAATAAACAGTAACACTCATGAGGAATGTGCTCCTTTAAATAATCAACCATATGAGACCAGTCAACATTTACCCAAAAGCAAAGATGAGAAGGCAAGATGGAGCAGGGAAACTGGATGGATGGAAACAGGGCAGATGGAGTGGAAATGGTGAGAGTGCTGAGGTGTACGAATTGAACGGGAATCTAATTTGCTGTGTAAACTTTCACCTGAAACACAATACTCAAAATAAGAAAGTCTCCCAGAACTAATAAGTGAGTTTAGCAAAGTTGCAGGATACAGATCAACACAGCAAATAAATCAACTATATTACTACATACTAGCAATGAACAGTTAAAAGTTTTTTAAAATTAAGTATCATTTATTATACCATCAAAAAATACAAAATACTGAGGGATAAATCTGAGCCCAGGTGCTGCAGTGTGTGATGGAAAAAATACCAACTGAGAATCAAGCGACCAGGGCTGGAGTGTTTTGCAGTCTAGGGACCTGAACAAGTTCGTTCTCGTCCCAGGGCCTTTTTCCTAATCTGTTCAATAAAACAGGATTGAATTCAGTATGTGGCTTCTCAATTTTTCTAAATCATGTACTCTTCTGAAAATCTGGTAAAAGCCCTAATATCTACCCCAGAAAAATGCAGAAAAGTGAGCATATACAGTGAAACCTGTGAGAGCCAGAACTCAACAGGACTTCCTTGTTTTCCCAGGTCTCGCAAGCTTTCCGCCTTTGACAGGGTGCAGTTTTACCACTTTTCTCTCTCTCCTTTTAGCGGAAAATATTTGACTTTTCCTTCTCTGACAGGTTTCTGCCTTTCACAGGTTATACTGTAATCTGAAGAGAGTTAATGGCTCCTGTGGCACCCCATCCACAGATTCCCAGTTAAAAACACCTGGACCAGATAATCCCTGAGACCACTGCTAGTCCTAGTGTCCTAAGGTTCTAAGACTTTTAGAAAACTACTTGGAAGAGAATTCTTGCAGAGCCCTAACTGCCATCAACTCCCCACACACTGACCAGTTTGATGGAGGTGGGGTTCTCCACAACTGGGTAGGCAGGCAGAGGCAACATGATGAACTGTGTGGCTGGCGCAGATGAGCTATTCTCACCGGAGTCCTGTGGGTACACAGAGAGAAACAAGTTTCACTGAAATGGAGTAAAGAACACCCAGGGCCACCCATAACACTGGAAGCTGGATCAAGTCCAATAACCACATACACAACGTGTTTATCGAATGTGCTTATGAAAAGATAGAGAAATGAGTCTATAATTATCTCAAAATAAAATGTTTACTCAAGAAAACAGAGAGTACCACGACCACAAGGGAGGTACTACCATTTTACTGATGAGAAAACTGAGGTTCTACAAGACTTAAGAAGATCACATAAACAGTTAACGAAAGAACCCAATTCTTCTGACCCTGTCAGATGCTCTTAGTGCCCTATCAATCTGCCTTAACCAGGCCAGTGGCATGCTTTATAGCATCAACTGAACCAACAAACAATAAAAGAAAAGAAGGCAGGGATAACTTTTCTAACCCCTCCAGGCCACAGGGGCTACAATGCTGGTTCTTTCACCTCTCAGAGGATGCCATCCTACCCAGGGTAACAGAGGTGAAGTTACACACTAGGGCATGGTGGCAGCTCCCCCAGGGAGGACCTGCGGAACTAGAGTGTGGGATCACTGAAATTTCGCCTCAACTGGCCATGAGGCTTAGCCACTGGACACTGGTCTCCTCTTTCTCAGATATTAGTCCTATCAATCTGGCCTTGAAGAGAACGTCCTTCCTCCTACCCACTCTGTGCCCAAGACCTTTTGAAAATTCCTGTATATAGTTCAAACTGCCACTGTATTTCTTGAAATAGTCTCCAGGAAAAATAAACCCTGACTGATGCTAACAGTCTGAAAGATCTTGGCTTTGACTCATGGATCGCCCAAATACCATTTTCCTTCTCCTGCTAATGTACCTTATATGCCACCTCATGTGAAGAAAGTTCTGGCTAAACTGGGCGAGAAGGAGTTGGTGAGAGTACCTGAGAAACTGAAGAGGACTCTGGAATAAGTCCGGGGCAAAAAGGCTCTAGAGGACTGCAGTCCCACTAGAAGTGGCACACTAGCCCTCTCTGTTAGCACTGCTCCCGAATCACAGTGCATGGTGGTAGCCACCTTTTTAGTAATCCAGATAAAAACAAGACATCAGTACCAAAGTCACTTACCCTCATGACTGTTACCACGGACACGCTCTCCCCAACCGGGGGTTGGGGCACAGCCAGGCTTCTGGTGGGGAGGTCTGGTGAGCCATTCACTAAAGTTTCTTCAATCACCAGGCTTGTCTGGTAAGGTTGGTGGCTCTCTCTTACCTCCAGGGAAGCTTCCTCCAGAAGCACATCCTGGCTGAGGATCTCCGAGGTGGCGATCTCCTGTACAGCACCTGGCTGGGCAAGGGCTCCCACCTCTTCAGCCAGGGCCTCCACAGCCAGGCACTGCTCTGCCATGCCTGCATGGCTGGGCACTGTCTCTGGGGCAGTGTTGGACACAAGAGGCGTTCCTTTAGAGGACATCTGGTTCTGGGCCACACACAGCTCCAGCTGAGGGCAGCTCCGGTCTTCCTGCAGACTGCTCTTGGGGATGATGATGTAATCTGACCGGGGGAGGATCTTGCGGAAGCCTGGGATGTCCGGAACCACAGCAGTCAGTGTAGACAGCTTGGAGTTCTAAGGATGAGAAAGCCAAGAAGGGGGAAACAAGCAGACAGACATGGACTAAGACCACATGGATATATATTTATAAGACCATTTTTTTTTTTTTCCTGCAGAAAGGCTCTACTCTCTTGACCAAAGACTGAGACAGGGTCAATCTCTGAAAACAACAATGTCATCTTGACTTGAATCACACTGTAGGCAATGTAGTTTACTTGCTCAATCACACAGGAAGTAGAAAACAAGGACTGGACTCTGGAAAGGGAACTGATTTTGGCATCTGAAACCCTGAGCTGGAACCCCAGGTGCGGCAGTCTTGAGCAAATCCTTTCTCCTCTTTAGGGCTCAGCTGCCCCATCTATAAAACAAGAGGGTTGAATCTGGCTATTTATGAGTTCCTGTCCAGCTCTGATACTTCAGGATTCCAAAGTAGCAGAAGACTGAAACATTAGAAGGTATAATGCTCAATTAAAATCACAAAAAGCACAAAAATCAACAGGCCGAGGCAAAACTCAATACAGCAAGCAAGAATCTTGGCATCACTGGTTTCTTCCAGACTTACACGGAAGTCAATGAACAGATCACAAAGATTTTGTGAGAGTGCATGTATAAGAGAGAGTTTATCGGATAAGGGCCTGAATATATCAGGGAAGAAAATATGAATATTAACAATGACCTAGGACCTCAATGAAGACCCTCAATGAGATGGACTGACACAGTGGCTGCAACAACGGGCTCAAGCATAACAACAATTATGAGAATGGCACAGGACCAGGCAGTGCTTCGTTCCATTGTACACGGGGTCGCTGTGAGTCAGAACCGACTTGACAACACCTAGCAACAACAACAGGACTGTAAGGTTCAGAAAATGCTTTCAAATCCATGATCTTATTTTACCTTAAAAAACAAAACTATTAAGTTGGGTCCTATTGAGTCAGAATCAACTCAACGGCAATGGGTATTTAAAACAAATAAGGAAATTGAGGCTGAAGCTCAGGGACATAAAATGACTTTCCCAAAAACAAACTTAGTTAAGTGGCCAAGCTGGGACTGCAGGCCAGGTTTTCTAAGGATCAAGGAGACCAGGTACTAGAAGTATAACCCTACATGGCTGACTGGGACAACAAAGGGAGTTCAGGCATGAGAACAAAAAGGTGTTTTTGTTTTGTAAAGAGAAAATTACCTGATAAGGAATATAGAAGTTCAAAGAGAACAGTTAAGTGAGAACTAAAATTAAATGGAACAAAAAATAATTTCAGAAACATCTTTAAAAAGAACACTGAAGTCAATTACAAAAGAATCATTAAATGAATCAAAAGCAAGAAGTCAATAAGATTACTTACAGCACAAAGAAAGCACTCAGAAACGAAAAGTTAAAAGAAGCACTTAAGTGAAACATGAGAGCAGAGAGACTGAATCCTTTACAAAGCCTTTATGGAAGAGGAGATGGCAAAACAACATTCTTAAGTCACCCTTTGAAGCAGACAGGTCAGGAAAACAAGACTAAATGCTATAAGTCCATAGGACATTCTGGACTTAATCAACAAATCCAAGTACATACAAACCAGAATGGTCTGGAAGAATGCACAGGCCTGCCATTTTGGCAGGAAACCTGCAGAACTGTTGAGAAAGCCTGCCTCAGGGCTCTGATGGGCTCCCAAGGCATGCAGGCAGAAGTGTCTCACCTTCACACCAGGCAAATCTGGGAGAGGCCAAACACAGCACATAAAGCTTCGCTCAGGCTTGATACATTGCAGGTGCTCAATAAATGTTAACTTTTCTTACCACATGGTCACTGGATATTTAATCTATTAAAGGTTGACATTCATGGACCAAGGAAGTATATGCCAAGAACTCAGCTAGGTGTTTTACATTAGCTATTTTAAATATTATGAGTAGATACTATTATCCCCATCTTACAGATAAGGAAACCAAGGCTCAAAGGTTAAGTGATTCTGCCAATGTCACTTAGCTAGTTACTATCAGAGTGCATCTATTCATGCTCTGGGTGGTAGTGGCAGAGATACTGTTAGACATAAATAAGTATATGGATAAGGAAGAATCATTGCAGATGAGATACTGCTGACTTTATAATGGGAAAAGCAAAAGGAGTATGTATACTTTTCCTAGACTACCTTCTTTCTGCCACAGGAATTGTTTCCCAGACTCATTGTTTATAAACAAACCATCTAGAGAGGGAATACAGAGTGGAATCTCTGAGGATATAGGTAACACAAAGTTCTTGCGGGAAGAGGAATGCCAAGCCAATAAGGACAAAATAACCTAAATGGTATGACAGATGGGCTCCAGTAGGGGCGAACACAGCCTTTTCTGCTGTAAAATAGCTGTTGCATTCCTGAAAAACCTCTGCTCTGCATTATCAAAAAAGTAGAGACAACTGTTCAATTGAAAAAATGGGTTGAGGTTAAAAGATTTCAGCCTGCAATAACACGGTTCCGTTTCCTGCAGAAATTTCACTTTAAAAAAATGCAGTCTTAGTAATTGTCAGTGCATTTTGTTACTGTGAACCAGAAATAACAAAATGGCTGACAAACACAAACCTAAATGCTTCCTTGTTTGTTCTTTAATTCAAGGCTTAAAAAAGCCTTGATCTCCTCTATCATCTTGGGCCTTGACCTTGCATTTTTGCTTCTAGTGTAGTTTACCAACCACCAGTGGTAACAAAAGAATGGGATACTTCACAATGCAGCAGTATCATCTGTATTATCATCTAAACATGCAAGCCTATAATTCCTGATTATGTCATAACTGATAGCAGTCCATAGAATACAAATCAACTATATTACATTTAACTTGTGCTATGAAAACTCATGGTGTAGGAGAAATGCCTATATAGGATAAAATATTAAATACTAGCTACCTACAAGGATAAAGGATCCCAGCTTATGCACAGATCAGAAAAGGAAACTAAGGCTCACTGCAAACAACCATCAGAAATGTCAACTCCAGGTACTGCTGCAGCCAAGCAAGACCAGAGAGTGCAGGGCATCACTGACATGGAAACAGACCATATCACACTTAAGAAAAACAAAATGACTCAACCCAAAGTTTTCCTATGGAAAGAAACAGAAACAGGAGAATAGGAGATTGGTCTCCCCAAGGCCTTCAGCAGTAAATCAACAGAGAAATTAGTGGAGAAAAAAAATTACTTACAGGATCCAAACCTTCTTTCTCTAGTTTGGCTTTCTCCAAGTAGTAACTCCTTTCCGCCACACTGAGAAGCCTCCAGCTCTCACTAATCTTCTTATTGATCTCAGACTGAGGGAGATGGGGAAGCTCCTGCTGCACTTTCAGGTAGATGTCATAATAGTACAGGAGGTAAGCAGACCTGAGGAAGCAATGACTTCTTAAGGATTTCCCTCATTCAATCAGTAAGCACTACAGTGTTAGACTTTGGGTTGTGGAAAAAAAACAAAAAAACTGTCATGGATTGAATTACGTCCCCCCCCCAAAATGTGTGTATCAATTTGGCTGGGCCATGATTCCCAGTATTGTGTGGCTGTCCTCCATTTTGTGATTGTAATTTTATGTTAAAGAGGATTAGCGTGGGATTCTAACACCCTTATTAAGGTCACATCCCTGATCCAATGTAAACGGAGTTTCCCAGGGGTGTGCCCTGCACCAACTTTTATCTTACAAGAGATAAAAGGAAAGGGAAGCGAGCAGAGAGTTGGGAACCTCATACCACCAAGAAAGAAACACCGGGAGCAGAGCATATCCTTTGGACCGGGGGTTCCTGTGCAGAGAAGCTCCTAGTCCAAGGGAAGACTGACGAGAAGGATCTTCCACCAGAACTGACAGAGGAAGAAAGCCTTCCCCTGGAGCTGACACCCTGAATGTGGACTTCTAGCCTACGCGACTGTGAGAAAATAAATTTCTCTTTGTTAAAGGCATCCACTTGTGGTATTTCTGTTATAGCAGCATTAGATGACTAAGACAAAAACCAAACCCGTTGCTGTCGAATTGATTCCAACTCACAGCAACCCTACAGGATAGAGCAGAACTGCCCCATAGGGTTTCCAAGGAGCGGCTGGTGGATTTGAACTTCCGACCTTTTGGTTAGCAGCCAAGCTCTTAACCACTGCATCACCAGGGCTCCTGGTTGTGAAGAGCTAGATACAAAACCCAGCTTCTCACTTCAAAGCATCTAACTAGGAACTGAAATCAAGCAAAAAAACACTTAAATAACACTCTCAGAAGATGTATGGGAGGAGGGCAAAATGAATGGTAAAGACAGTGAGTGGCTGTTCTCTTCAGAAACCTGGAAGCAAAGGTTTGTTTGGTTTGCTTTTCCATAGACCACCCTTTCTGTGGGAATGACTGGTTTTTAAAACCCAATATATACAAAGAAAGATACATGCGTCCTGTCACTCCACTGTCAGGGAAAGGTTGCACAGGATGGTTATCACTCACTCTTTACTCCTCTACACAGCCTTTGGTCATCTCACTGGTCAACAGCACCTTCCCCAGGACAGGAGAGGAAAGAAAGTAGAACCATCAAAGTGACCCGATGCTGGTAGCCTTAGCAAGAAGTTTGGAGTGTTCACAGATCAGTGGGGGATTAAAGCTACAATGTGGATATTCTCTATAGATATCATTGGCACTAGTTGTAATTCCATAATTTTATCAATGTCCTATTTTAAATATTTAAACAACAATGGTAATAATAAATAATGCAGTTCTTTTGTATGTAGCTTCTACCATCTGTGTGGTACAATTTTCTATGACAGCCTAGAAATACGACCAAGGCCTGGCCAGGAATGGCAAAGGCTGGCATAAATTCAGCCACTTTCCCCTCCCCACCAGTCCTGAGACTTCAACAATCGACGTGACGCTCTCTCTCAACAGATCTGAAAGCAGTCTGAAAAATCCTCCTCAGCAACTTCTGCTTATGAGCATCCCTGACTACCTCTCAGCGTTTTTAAATGCTAACAGTAACCAGAAAGTGTTAACTAACCTGGGTTTCTTGGCCTTTTCTCCATGTATTTTATACTTTTTCTTCTTCTTGGGTGGCCCAGGGGAGGTATAACAGTAGGCTTCCTCAATTTCCTCCATCACGACAGTTACCTCAGTACCATCATATGATGCATCCATGGCTAGAGGAGAGGAAAGTCAAACATAGTTTCAGGAATCTACCCTAAAAGGGGCAGCAACCTCCTGATCAACCAATCTCTTAACCTCTGCCAGGTCTTAAGGCTTAGCCATTTCCCAAACTCAGAGGATCTTAAGAAGAACCCGAGGTATTTCTTAGACATATAGATTCCAGGGCTCCACTTCAGCCCTTCTGACTCAGAATCTCTAGAGGACATGGAAATCTGTATGCTAGTAAGTGCCCTAGGAGATTCTTTTGACCAGGCAAATTTGGGACAACCAGCTTAGACAGCCTTTTCATTTATATTCCCTCACTGGATACTCACAGCAATCCTTCAACTGAGAGATTTATTAGCTCCACATCACAAGTATTCCATGATAACAGGTAAAAAGAATACTTGTCTAGAAGTCAGAAGTTTTGACCCCTTCTTCATATATTTCATCACCCTAAGCAAACTGCAGAAACCCTGGTGGCAAAGTGGTTAAGTGCTACGGCTGCTAACCAAAAGGTCGGCAGTTTGAATCCACCAGGCGCTCCTTGGAAACTCGATGGAGTAGTTCTACTCTATCCTATAAGGTTGCTATGAGTCGGAATTGACTCGACAGCAACGGGTAAGCAAACTGCTTGAATTGATTCATTCAGTTATTGATTCAAGCATGTAGTGTCTACGTGTAAGAGATGTCTTTATATTCTGCCAGCATGAGTGATTTGGGGCAGGTCCATTAGCTGCTTTAGGTTCAGTTCTCTCTTTTACTTATAAGAAGAAAAGTCTCACCCACTTTACCACAGATTTACAGTGATAACATGCAAAGAATACACTAGATCTAACTCTACTTGAGGATAGTCAGGTGTTACACAAATAAAATGGTTCATTATTTAAAGATGAATAATCTGTGGCTGAGATGCTTAATGACCTGCCCAAGGCACCAGGCCCCAACAGGAACTGAAAAGACATCGATTTTTTGACTCAAAAATTCAACTCTCTGGGCCTTCTTTCATTACACGACACTGCTACCTACCTCACCTGGCAACCCTCTAAACCAAGGATATTCAATAAACTTTCTGTGATCATGGAAATGTTCTATACCTGTGCCTCTCAATATGGCAGCCACTAGCCACATATGGCTATTGAACACTTGAAATATGGCTAGAGTAACTGAAGAACTGAGTTAATTTTATTTAACTGTAATTAATTTGAATTTGAACAGCCGCATATGGCTAGTAACTATGACATCAGACAGCACAGGTCTAAAGAGTTACCTGACAGACCAACATTAGCTTTTTGGCACTAGCCTAAGAAAGAGAGGATCTACTAACGGCTTTTATGTCTAGGAAAAGGCAGGCACAAAAAAACTGAATGACTAGTTTAAGAAGAGTCAGCTTATCTGTGGCCAAGTTCCAAGCTGAAGTTTTATCCAGAAAACTTAATCCTCTGAGGGAGAAAGGTTTCCAGAAATCACTTTCACACTAAATATGTGTTTTCAGAGAGGGAAATACATAGTTGCTCCTGAAAATCTGTCACAAAGGAATTTAGGATTCTGGGAAGAAGGAGCTATGGTAGTAAACACAAGACTGATTTGTGTAGTATAAACCACACTCACATTTTATTTAGACCTCACTCCACAAATGATAAGGTATAATGAGGAAAAGCTGTAGAGTCAGGAGATCTGGATCCAAGTCTAAACTTTGTATAACCATGTGACCTTGGACCAGTTAAGTCTATTTCCCACTCTCTAAATTTCAGTTGTTCTTCTGTGAGATAAGCTGAACTCAATGGTTTCTAACCTTTTGGAAGCCAAGAAACACTTGACAATGTTGTGAAAGCTAAAATACCCTTCCTTAGAAAAATGCAGACACACAACATTTTACCTATAATTTTAAAGATCTACTACAGGTTGTTATTGTTAGTTGCTGTCAAGTTGATTACAACTCATGGCAACCCCATGTGTTGCAAAGTAGAGCTGCTCCAAAGGTGATCTCTCAGAAGGTGATCACCAGGTCTGTCTTCCAAGGTGTCTGAGTGAGTATGAACCACCAACCTGTCAGCTAGTAGTCGAGCACTTAACCATACTCCAGGTTAAGAACACATTATCCTAAGGGTTCTTCTAGTTCTGTATGATCTCTAAATGATTCCTTTTCCCACCGGTGGGGGTGGGGGCGGTTTGCAATCTGTCATAGGACAACCCAGCAAGGGAACACAGCCTTGAACTGGGTAAGAAACAGGCCAGCTAAAAATAAGGGAGAGTAGAGTTCAAAACAAAGTTTACTTTTTTTTTCCCTTAATAATGGACTTCTCAACCCTTAAGAGCCTTGTGGAAAAGAACAGTAACCACAGGAGACTATCCGTAAAGAATAGCATGTAGGATTTTAGTACCCACAACAAAACAAATTATGAACAATTTGGGGTGGGGGGAAGGAAGGAACAACCGCGTGTGTGTGTGTGTGTGTGTGTGTGTGTCTGTGT
>NW_004444066.1:1147703-1180542 GCF_000243295.1 Trichechus manatus latirostris
TGTGTCTGTGTCTGTGTGTGTGTCTGTGTGTGTGTCTGTGTGTCTGTGTGTGTGTCTGTGTGTCTGTGTGTCTGTGTGTGTCTGTGTGTGTGTGTGTCTGTGTGTCTGTGTGTGTCTGTGTGGGTGTCTGTGTGGGTGTCTGTGTGGGTGTGTCTGTGTGGGTGTGTCTGTGTGGGTGTCTGTGTCTGTCTCTACCTTGTTTCAAGCCTGGATCCAAATACAGCAATGCAAAGAAAAGGATAATATACAGGTCAAAACCAAGGGCAAAAGATCTGGGTTCTAATTTAGATTTCATCATTTAACAGCACTAGCATGGAGCCCTATGACCTTGGGCAATCTACTTACTCTAAGCCTGTTTTTCTCATCTGTAAAATAGGATTAAAGGCAGTACTTGAAATTTGCGAGACACATTCACTCTCCTATCAGATCCTCCTCGGAACCTTATGAGATGACCTTTGATGGCTCAGCCATGTGTACGGTTTGACTCCGGGCTACTTCATTTCCCTCTCCGGGTCTCAAATGTCCCAAAGGATTGCGGGAGAGAGAAACAAGGCTCGCCGGTCCTATTTTGGGGAAAAGGCCACAGAGGCTCTGAAAGCCGCAGCACCCAGCCCAAGGTCGCCCAATGGGGTCCACAGCGCGGCCCTCGAGAGCAAGACTTACCCAGAGGAGCGTGCAGGCCACGCGGCTCACATTCCCGAAGGCGCTCGGCCCGTGGGCTCGGTGAGGGGTCTGGCCCGCGCACTCGCGCTCCCCTCCGTCGGCGAGACGCGGCTCCAGTCGTGACAGCGGCAACAAGGAAGTGGAGGCGAGGGCTCGTGCGCGCATCCCGGGGGCTGGAGGAGCCCCGGCCCCGCGTCCCCGCCCGGTGACACACGGCGCGGAGTCGCGACAGCCCCTCTCGCTCACCGCCTGCGAAGTCGCGATATGGGGTCGTAGAGAGTGGGTGGAGGAGCACAGGTTCGTCCTGCAGGCCCTTCACCGACGCCTGCCGAGGGCCCCGCGGGGCAAACCCCGGGGAGCCCGAGGAAGACAGCAGGGACACGGGAGTCGCCGCAGCACCGGTTCAGCAGCGGCAGCGGTGGCAGCAATAGCACACCTTGAATCGCCAGGGAGACCCGTCCCGGCGGCCTTTGCGGCGCACCGGAAGCGTCTGGCGGCGCGTGACTGCGTGTGACCCCCCCCCCCGCGCAAGCGCAACAGCCCAGCCTTAGCCGGGAGGCGGGCCCATAGGAACTGTTTAGAGGCGTTCGCTGAGGCGGACGGACCGCTTCCGGCCAGAGGTCCCGGGCGGAGGAGGAAGCTGTAGTTGCTGGCGGTTGCCCCCGGTTGCTCAGTCCCTGGTTGCTCAGTCCCGGGCACAGTCGTGGGGCATTCAGGTAACAAGGGCGGGGCTACGCCGAGCGTGAGGGATCGTGGCTCCGCCTCACCTCTCAGAGCCACGTTGGGCCCTGGGGAACCCCCAACAGCATCCTGTTTTCAGTACGGCGTTCATTGCCTGACCCCATCCCTCTTCAGTCTGTCCCCGTTCATTCAGATAAGGTTTCGTATTTCCTAACGCAGCATCAAGCCTCCCTCCTCATCCCGGTGATCTGCACTCAATCAGTTTCTCCCACCGTCCCACAAATAGTAATGACAGCGAGTTCCTGGAGTGATTCAAGCCGAACTAAATTACCGTGTGGAGAGGCTCCGGGAATCTGATAGGGGTTGTATGGTTCTTTCCCGCTGATGTCACAAATTGTTCCACACTGATAACACGTTCCTGCACGAACCTCTATCTTACAAACGTATTATCGATCTGCATACTACTCTCAGTCTACCGCTATACCTTGCCTTCTAGCCACCATCTCCTGCCTAGACAGATGGCAGTTCGTCCTGCCTCCACTCTTGTCCCTCTAAATCTGTTCTCCGCACAGCACCCAGATTGAGCCTTTTGAACTTTAAGTCTGATCATGTCACTCTCTTGCATAAAACCTTCCAGTGTTTTCTCCTTCACTTGGAATAAAATTCAAATTTCTCAGATTGACCTCCAAGACTGATTGGGCTTTTGCCTCTTTGTCTTTCCACATGTCTTCATAATACTGGTAGCACTCTATGGTGTTCAGAACACTGGCTTTGTTGTGAGCCTCCTTGGGTTTGAATCCCAGCCCTGCCACATGTAAACTGTATTAAGCATGCAAAGTGCTCAGCAAGTTATGTTTACTCAGTGACTGGTTTCTATCTCAGTAAGTACACCACCATCCACTGGGGTGCTCAATGCTCAAGTCGGAAATCAGTCCTCCTGCACCTCACATCAAGTCCATAAACAAGACCTGCAAAAACATAGCTCAGAAATGACTACCCCTCCCCAATAACAATAGGCCTTTGGAGGTCTTGAATTCTCTCTCATCTGAACTGCTTTTTCTCTGACACTCTTCAATTCAATTCCATTCTATACACAGCACTCTTTTTTCTCCTTGCTTAAAATCCTTCAGTAGCTTCTTATTGCACTCAAATTAACATTCAAACTGTATGTGGCCTACTAAGGCTAGCCTGCTTTTATTTTCAGATTTAGGGCCATCTTTTAGGAGAATGGACTTCATCCATTAGGTTCTCCACCCTGCAACCAAAGGACTCTTAGTGTAAATCTGATCGTGTCATTCCTTAAAAAAGAAACAAACAAACAAACAAAAAAAAAAAACCCTCCAAAGGCCTATTATTGCCCCTAGGATCAAGCTAGAATCCTTACTAGGCCATTCTGTGATCTGGCCCTTGCTTTTTTCCCCAAAACTTATTTTTTTCTTGACCATGCCATTTTATTTTCTATAGTGCTTCATTACCTTTACACGTATTTCCTTCAATCTCATGAATTCCTGTTTATTCTTTAAGTGTACTCCCCACCCACTACTCACCCCAGTTGATCGCTCCCACTTTTGTGTTCTCTATTATAGTACTTCACACACTATTATAGTACTTCACACTCTAGTGTTTGTCTTTCCTGTCTAGATAGTCAAGATGGTAAGCTCCTCGAGGGTGGGCGTTATGCTCCGTTCATCTCTGTATGGCTGGCATCAAGGACAGTACTTGGCACACAGAGGATGGCATGAACGGGTGTGTATTTGTGTGGAAGTGGTGGTAGAAGCCTGCCCTCAGGAAGACATTATCATAGCACCCATTCTGGTCCTTTGAGGGCTCTCATGATAAAAGGTCTAAGCAGCAAATTACCACTGCTGGATCCTGTTTTACTTGGCCAGCCTTAATTGCTTGAAATTCTGAATACCTCTAGGTAGGGCACACAGACCACAATACTCTCCATTAATACCTTATCCCCATATCACTCACTTATGCTACCTTCCTGGTCCCTAAAGGCATTTGAGTTTGGAGCATCTGATCTAGTATCCAGTATTTCAACCTGGAAGGGACCTTAGGGATCATCTGGTCCTGTGGTTTGCAACCATGGAGCATATCAGAATCACTCTGGGAGCTTTTAAAAAATAATATCCTTTCATAGAGATTTTCTATGAGATTCAGTAGGTCCAAGGTGAGGCCTGGATATGAGATTCTAATATGCCCTCCCTGGTTGAGTCCAATATCTTCATTTCAAAATGGAAAACAGGCCCAGAGAGGGACTGTAACCTGCCTATCACTTTTGCCATCATCCCTCATCTAAATTATCAGCAACAGCATCCTAATATCCTAATTGGTCTCTTTGCCTCCTTGATCTATTTTCCATAAAACATTTTAAAATGTAAAGCAGATCATGACCCTCCCTCGCTTAAAAATCTTCAGTGGATTTCTGTTGCACTTAGAATAAAATATCAACTTCTTGTCGTAGCATCTTTGAATGGTCTGAGTCTCCACCCTTGTCATACACTTGGGGTCATGTGAGTCTTTCAGGTCAGCACCTCAATCTCTTTTCCAGCCTTTGAGGTTTGCTGATGCTGTGTCGTTTGCTGAACTGCCCTTTGCCCCTACTCTTCACAGAGGTTTCAGCTTAAATGCCATCTTCTCAGTGACACCACACTTGGCCACTCTGTATAAGTAGATCTTCCACTTTTATTCTTTATCATAGTGTTTGTTTATTTTCTTCATAGCACATAGCACATGCTGTAATTATCTGAATTATCTGTTGACTTGTTTATCTCCCCACCACATTCTGTAGTTCATAAGGGCAGGGACCTTGTGCATCACTGTATTCTTTACAGCTTGGCCCTATAAGTAATCATTAAATGAACGTGTGACTACTAGAAACATTTTCCCACAATGGAAATCTTTCCAAACTAGATGGTGATAGTTTTGAAGTTCTCATTTTGGTGTGGAATTTCAAGCAGGACCATGGGATGGCAGAAATAGCACTAATCTGAGTCAAGATATATGAGCTACGGGAACCTGTAGGCCTCTTCGCTGAGCCTCAGTTTCTATATCCATAAAGTGAGGTGGATAATAACTCCTTGGATTTATACGGCGCATTGCTGTTTGCAAAGCTCTTTCACCATCTGTCAACATCAGCCTATTCTCATAGTAGACAGAGAGCAGACATTGCTATTCCCATTTTTATGGAGGCTCAGAGCTTAAATTAGATTATCTGTAAGATCACTTCTATTTCAAACATTCTGTGAGTCTATATAATTAGTTTGTATGAAAAGTCAGTAGCATGAATCCTATTTTCTCTTGATTATGGACTTTTATTATCATTTTTCTAGTAGAGTTTTTTAAAACTCTGAACTTATTTTTTTAAGGGGAATCTGTTATTTTTGGTTCCTGATAGGTACTTTGTTTTGTCTTCTCAGTTTTTCACACTTGTGGCAAAACAAGCCAGGAGGAGGAACGGACACAGCCCTGTTAGTTGTGGCCCCGGCCTTCCACCACAGATATGGCAGACAAAGGGAACAAGAAACGCCGGCAGTTCTCCCTGGAGGAGAAAATGAAAGTTGTGGAAGCTGTAGACTCGGGCAGGAGGAAAGGTGATGTGGCAAAAGAATTTGGTATCACTCCTTCTACTTTGTCTACATTCTTAAAGGATCGCACCAAATTTGAAGAAAAGGTGCGGGAGGCATCTGTGGGACCCCAGCGGAAAAGGATGAGGAATGCACTCTATGACGACATTGATAAGGCTGTTTTTGCTTGGTTTCAAGAAATCCATGCCAAAAACATTCTCGTGACTGGTTCTGTCATTCGGAAAAAAGCACTAAACCTGGCCAACATGCTTGGCTATGACAGTTTTCAAGCAAGTGTGGGCTGGCTGAACAGATTTAGGGATCGCCACGGAATTACTTTGAAAGCAGTCTGTAGAGACAATAGTGACAGGTTAATGAATGGTCTAGGAATAGATAAGGTTAATGAGTGGCATGCAGGGGAAATTATAAAACTAATTGCTGACTACAGGCCAGATGATATCTTTAATGCTGACGAGACAGGAGTGTTTTTCCAGTTGCTTCCCCAGCACACACTTGCTGCTAAAGGGGACTGTTGTAAAGGGGGCAAGAAAGCAAAGCAGCGGTTGACAGCACTCTTTTGTTGCAATGCTTCAGGGACTGAAAAAATGAGACCATTGATTGTTGGTAGGTCAGCCAGCCCACGCTGCCTCAGGAACATCCATTCCCTCCCTTGTGATTACCGAGCCAACCAGTGGGCATGGATGACGCAGGATCTATTTAATGAGTGGCTGATGCAAGTGGATGCCAGGATGAAGCAGGCAGAACGCCGGATCCTCCTGCTTATTGACAACTGCTCTGCTCACAACATGCTTCCACGTTTGGAAAGGATCCAGGTGGGGTATCTGCCCTCAAACTGTACTGCCGTCCTGCAGCCCCTGAATCTTGGTATAATTCACACCATAAAAGTGCTGTACAGGAGCCACCTTCTAAAGCATATCCTCCTTCAGCTCAGCAGCAGTCAGGATCAGGAAAAGGTGGACATTAAGCAGGCCATGGACATGATTGCTGCAGCATGGTGGTCAGTCAAGCAGTCCACAGTGGTGAAATGCTGGCAGAGGGCAGGCATCATCTCTATGGAATGTACAGATTCTGATGTAGAAGAAGCAGCCAACGAACCAGACATTGTCATTGAAAAGTTGTGGCACTCGGTGGCTATTGCCACCTGTGTCCCAAATGAAGTACATTTCCAGGACTTTGTCACTGCAGATGATGATCTCATCATCTCCCAGGAGCTGATGGACACAGAGGTCATCCAGGGCATGGTGTCTGGTGAAAACACTGATGAAGCTGGAAGTGAAGATGAGGGGGAGGTCTCTTTACCAGAGCAGCCAAAAATCACCATCACAGAGGCCATCACAAGTGTACAGAAACTTAGACAGTTCATTTCCACTTGTGTAGGCGTTCCTGATGCAGTTTTTGGACAGCTAAATGGCATAGACGAATATTTAATGAGAAGAGTAACACAAACTCTTGCGGATTCCAAAATTACAGATTTTCTCCAAACAAAATAATGTAGGAATTAACTGCCTCTTTTACTTTAGAATTTGTAGTTTATAAGAATAAGGATTTCTTTAGGTAGGATATTGAACTTAAATTTTAAGCAATATTATTATGACAGCATTCCAGTCTCTTACCCGTTGCCATCGAGTTGATTCTGACTCATAGCAACCCTATAGGACAAGGTAGAACTGCCCCATAGGGTTTTCAAGGAGTGGCTGGTGAATTGGAACTGCCGACGTTTTGGTTAGCAGCCGAGCTCTTAACCACTGCACCACCAGAGCTCCACATTCCAGTACTCTGAAATCAGGAAACACCCTTGAGTGGAATTTGGAAGTGGAATTTCACTAATACCTGTGTTCTCATTTGAATAACCCAGTGGTTCCCAAACTTGTTTGCACATTAGAATCGCTTGACTAGGCCATATCCTAGTCCCGATTAAATCACAATCATCTCTGAGAATGACACACAGGCATTAGTAGTTTTTGAAGCTCCCCGGGTGATTCAAATGTGCAGACAAGTTTGAAAACTTCTGGAGAAGTCACAGGAAAGTCAAGCACTCCTATGGGCCTGGAGCCAACTTCTTCTCAATAGAGTTAATTACAGGGGTTTTCAAATTTTAGCAAACATCGGAATCACTTGGAGGGCTTGTTAAAACCCAGATTGCTAGCCCCCCCCTCCAAAGTTTCTAGCTGGATTCTAGTACTTCTCTCTTCAGCTAGCCATTTGAGTCCTCTCCATCACTAACTAATTGTAAAAAAAAAAAAAAAAGGCTAACGATCAGCTGTTCTTCCTCTCAAATCAGCTGTTAACTCCTTTCTGCTGATTTGGTAACTCTAGAACCTTCTTAGCTACTCTCTTGAATAATTTCAGATAGTCAGGTGTTCAGTAGAGGTACATCTGTCTTGCCCAAGCAGTTAACAGGTGCCATCTAGCCTATTAAAACATCCTATAATGCTTCAAGGAGCCCTGGTGGCACAGTTGCTGAGAGCTTGGCTGCTAAGCAAAAGGTCGGCAGTTCGAATCCACCAGCCACTCCTTGGAGACCCTATGGAGCAGTTCTACTCTGCCCTATAGGGTTGCTATGAGTCAGAATTGACTTGATGGCAATGGGTTTGGGTTTTTTTTTGGCTTATAGTGCTTCAGGTTTATTATTAATAGGGAGCTGGGGTACAGGGAAATAAAGTGCATTAAAAAAGAGACATGAATAAGATCTGGAAGGCAGGGTATGATAACAGAATCCTGTTAATCAGGATCATGGTAGAAAACACGTAGACCAGTGTGTCTCTCACTTTCCAGACAAGGTAAAGGAAAGTTCATAAGAGAGAAGACGTGTGTTTGGATTGTTCGTAATTTGGATCATTCATACCGCTTCCCTCCATACCTCAGGATAACCCAGCCAGTACCATGTAATCAAGATTAAGGCACACTACATTTCCCTCCACTAAAATGACTTAGAGTCCCTGAGTGGCACAAGTGGTTAAGTACTCAACTACTAGCCTAAAGGTTGGCAGTTAGAACCCGCACAGAGACACCTCAGAAGACAGGCCTGGTGATCTACTTCCAAAAGATGACAGCCTTGAAAACCTATGGAGCACGATTGTACTCTGCGACACATGGAGTCGCCATAAGTCAGAGTTGACTTGAGGGCAACTAACAACAACAGAATGATGTAAAAAATCACCTTTTTTCCTGTATGAAGAACACCTTTCTTCCCCCCTCCCCGTGTAAAGAACACTTCAGAGAAATCGAGAGCAGATCTGATTTTAAGTTATGTTAAAACTGTATAAACGTCTAATCAGACTTATATTAAACAGTTTTCCCTAAAGAAAAGGCATTCTTAATATCCTTTATAATCCCAGTATTTATTCCCAGTAAGTCAGATGTCAGTTTCATTTCTAGAAGATACCTAGGATACCTGTTAATGTAGTGTAGGGTTTTGTTGGTTTTTTTTCCTCCTTCAGGGTAATTTTGTGGATATTTCAGAAATCCATAGCAATTCTGTTATTTTTCTTTAGTTACTTAATTGAAACAGATTATAAAGCAGATTAATCATGGAAAGTACTGTTTCCATGTTGAACAAGAAACAACAGATGTTTAAATAGATCATTAAAAAGTTTATTTTGGATATTTTTCCTTTTAACGGATTAAATGTACTGTATGTACTTTATATTCTTAACACTTAGGGCAACTTGTCTTCTGGCTAAGTCCTGTGGTTTTGTCTCATTGCCAACACCTTAATCAATGATCTCAGCACCATCTCGTGTCAGGATTACTGACATAATTTCTAATTTCTTCCTTCACCTTTCTCCTGAAATCCATTCTGCACACCTTGTTAGCTCTACTGGCATCATGCCATTTCCCTTGCCCAGGTGTCTGTGGTGGCTCTCAAATGCCTACAAAAATAAAAAAGATTTTAAAAAGAGGTTGAGAAGTTAGAGGGTTGATATGTTGTGGGGTTGTTAACCAATGTTATAAAACAACGTGTACTTCTGTTTCATGAGAAACTATTTGTTCTGTAAGCCTTCACCTGAAATACAATAAAAAATAAAAAAGATTTTTCAGCTGGGTTTTAGTACCCTCAACAGTCTGACTGCCACCTGCATTTCCAGCTTGGTTGCTCAAGGAACAGTTCAGTGTGCATGATGCTTCCTGAATAGGCCATTGTCTTCTTTCACTCCATACCCATTTCAGCTTGTGTGCCTTTGCCTGAAAGCCTCATCCTGCTCTCTATCAAGCTAGGTTCTACACATTCTTCAAGAACTAACTGGAGTCTCCCTTCTTGAAGACTCCAGCACCCACTCTACCCTTTTTTCCCCTCATCGCTTGAGCACTTCTTGTCTCTACCACTCAGTTAAGCACTTAAATGCTCTGTCTGTTGTGTGGCTCTTTATCTAGACTGTAAGCTCCATGAGAGCACAGACCAGTCTGCCTTTGTAACTTTAATGGTGCCTAGCACTGTACTGGGCACATCATAGGCACTTCAATAAACATTTGTGTATAAGTCGATACATGCATATAATGTGTTAAAGCCACCTTATTTTTAAAGCTGTATCAAGCATTGATTCTACTAGAATATGGCTTGGAGATAAAGTAGGATTATGCTCTGTTTAAAAAGGTTTGCAAAAATTTTCCATGAATATCATTTCCTCAAATGTTATTCCAATTAAGATTATAATCTATGAGAGTGAAGAACTCTAATTTATAGAGTTAAACCTGTTTCTTGTTTTTGCTGCCATATGTATCACAGGACTTTAGTATGAAAAGCGTTGTCTAAGTGCCTTGTGCACAGTAGGTGTTCAGTAAATATGTGCTTAAACTTGCATTTTTTTAAAAAAGAAATTTAATGTTCTTGATTCATTTAGATCCTGATGTAGATCCTGAGAGATGGAAATCATACCCAAAAAAGAGGGCTTTGTGCTCTAGTTTACATTGGTTAAACCTTTGATTCTATTGGACATTATGATTTGTTTGATACTTTCTTTTTTAAACTAGAAGATGTTGATATAACCCTTCTTGGTGTGCTCTCATCACCAGACCCTCTACAGTTTCTCCCTGCCTCTCTGGCCACTCATCCCCCAGTTGGGGACTTAGCTCTGCCCCAGCTGACGTATGTTTATTGAAGTGTCTGATGCTTAGGCCAACATATTGGGACTAGGCACCTACATCAGTTGTGCTGTCATGAGGATAAAAATGTGTACCTGGCACAGTGTAAATATTCTATAAGTGCTATCTATTGTCATTACTATCAATCCCTATTTGGAACTTAACCAGTACCATCTAGAGGCAGGGAGCTGCCTAACCAAAGAGATGTTGGATTTGAAAGGGATTAGCCATTTCTTCCACTAACAGATCTTGGACTTCAGAGTTCCAGAACCACCTGCCTGATCAACAGATGACAAAGAGTTTTCTTTGCTCTGTTACTAAGGAAGCCTTTTTCATTCAAAAGGAAGATAAGGTTTATTGATTGTCTATTATTTGTCAAGCACTGTTTCACTTGTTATCATTTAATCTTTGCAGAAAATCATATTACGGAAAGACAAATAGGCTCAGATAATTTAAGTAAATTCCAAGGTTACCAACCTATTAAACAGCTCAGGAACCAGACCAAATTCTGTCTTAGTTATCTAGTGCCGCTATAACAGAAACATCACAAATGGGTGACTCTAACAAACGGAAATTTATTTTCTCACAGTTTAGGAGGCTAGAAGTCCAAATTCAGGGTGCCATCTCTAGGGGAAGACTTTCTCTCCATCAGCTCTGGAGGAAGATCCTTGTCTCTTTGAGCTTCTGCTCCTGGGCAATCTACATATGGCTTGGCATCTTCTTCCCCCATCTCTGCTTGCTAGCTTGTGTTTAATCTTTTTTATATCTCAAAAGAGATTGACTCAAGATACACTCTGCACTAATCCTGTCTCATTAACATAACAAAGACAACCCATTCCCAAATGGGATTATAACCACAGGCATACACACACACCTGTTGCCATTGAGTCAATTCTAACTCATAGCAACCCTGTAGAACAGAGGAGAAATGCCCCATAGGGTTTCCAAGGAGCTGCTGGTGGATTCGAACTGCTGACCTTTTGGTTAGCAGCCTGAGCTCTTGACCACTGCACCACCAGGGCTCCAACCACAGGCATAAAGGTTAGGATTTACAACACATGTTTTTGGGGAACACAGTTCATAACAGTCCACCCTTTGGCCCCCCCAAATTCATGTCCTTCTACATGCAAAACACATTTACCCCATCACATCATCTCCAAAGTCTTAAATAAACTCCAAGCCAAAATCTATTCTTCTGAATCATCTCAGCCAAATATGAGCAAGACTTTAGGCTTTATTACATCCTAGGGCAGAATTTGTCTTCATCTGTGAACCTGTGAAATCTAGACTACAAGTTATCTGCTTTGGCACAAGCTAGGCACATTTCTATTAAAAATGGGAGAAATTGGAGGGAAAGAAGGGATAACAGGACCAAGCAAGTCCAAACCCCAGCAGAGCAAGTTGCATTAGCTCTCAAGGTTGAAAAATAATCCTCTGTTCTTGGAGACCATCTGGGCAATGGCCTTGCCCTTCATACTCCGGGTGTTGACAACACCTCCAGGTTCTGAGTGGAGACCCCTCAGCCCTGGGCTTCAGCTCCTCCTTCCATGCTACCTGAGGCCATACTTCCAAACCAAAAGAAAAAACCCGCTGCCAGTGAGTCAATTCTGATTCATAGTGACCCTACGGGACAGAGTTGAACTGTCCCATAGAGTTTCCAAGGAGTGGCTGGTGGATTTAAAGTGGAATGTAGTAGCATATTCTGGCCACCAGAGGGCACACGTGGGCTACATAAGAGAGACAGTTTAGCCAATTGAAACTTTAGGAGCAGCCACTTGTACTTTCTCTGACACTGAGAAGACAAGAGGAAAGAGACATAGAATGTGGGACTTCTTCAAACAACCAACTTAGAAATAACTGACTGGAACCACCTAATCCACACCATTACACACCTATCCCTTCAACAGACTTTTTCCAAGCTATTGATAACCCAAGGCCATGTAACTGACCCTGGACAGATAGATAGGCTCTGGAAATGAGCTAGTGTTAGATAAGTAACTACCCACCGAACATATTCATGCTTGCAACAAGCATTTATTATATTTTATAATATACCCACAGCTGGCCATAGGGGCTGTGAAGATGAAGTACAATGGCCCTGTCATTAAGGAGTTCAGTAAGCAGAGAAGATAAATGAGGGGAAAATTGAAATACAAAGTGGTAAATGCCATTTTAAAGAATAGATATAGTTTAAGCTCAAAGGGGCTCCTAAATAAGAGCATTCAGTAGGAAATTTTGCCAAGAGCAAGGGGCATTTAGTGAGAAGTATCTG
The DNA here is from genome assembly GCF_000243295.1 of Trichechus manatus latirostris. Classification (NCBI taxonomy): domain Eukaryota; kingdom Metazoa; phylum Chordata; class Mammalia; order Sirenia; family Trichechidae; genus Trichechus; species Trichechus manatus. The sequence goes on from NW_004444066.1 coordinate 1,159,995, forward strand.
GAAATAGGGGTAGGGAGTTAGGCAGATAGGCTGGGTGGCAGAAGGAACAGCATATATAAAGGCCTGGAGGTATAAAACAAAATGGCTTTGGTAACGGGCCCTGGTGGCACAGTGGTTAAGAGCTTAGCTCCTAACTAAAAGGTCGCAATTCAAATCCACCAGCTGCTCCTTGGAAACCCCATGGGGCAGTTCTACTCTGTCCTATAGGGTTGCTATGAGTCAGAATCGACTCGAGGGCAATGGGTTTAATAGTGATGGTTGCACAACAGGATGAACAAAATGTCACTAAACTGTACATGTGAAGTATGTTGAAATGGCAAATGTTTTGTTATGTATATACTTACCACATTAAAAAAAAAAAAGCTCATTCAGGAACCTCTAAGGTTGGTTTGTCAAGCAAAGGATGTATGGCCAGACAAGAACTGGAGATGTCAGCAAGGGCAAAGTTTTTAAGGTCTTGTCCATTAATCTTGAACTTATCTTGAAAACAGAGGAAAACCATTGACAGAGTAGCAAGGGTCAAATTTTTTTGAACAAATAATTGATAACTAATAGTGGAGGCTGGATCATAGAGAAGCAGATAAACTAGTTAGGCTGTTGCATAATCTAGAAGTGAAATGAACATTGAGGGCAGGAAAGAGATGTTGGATTTGAGAAACACCAGGTAGATGGACTTGATTTGGGAGTTGAGGAAGATTCTAGAAATTATCAGGTTTCTGGCTTGAGTGGCTGGATCACACCATGATCAAGATAGGTTAACATGGGATGATGAGTTTGTTTTGGGGAGTGTTGCATGCGAGGTGCCTCTGGGCATCCAGGCAGAGCTGCCCAGCAATGAGCTTTATATATAGACAGATATACTAGTTGGTATTCTAGAAAAGATCAGGCTGGAGATCTCATTTGGTTGCTGTTAGCATGTAGATAGTAAGGCATAGTTGCAGATGTAGTTACCTGGAGAGAGCCTATACTGCAAAATGTTCATGATATGGAGTTCATGAACCAACCTTTTTATAACTGTGAATATACACGCACATGTGGGTATTTCTCCAAGAGCCACACTTTCATCAGAGTATCAACAGGATCCAAAAATAATTTAAGCAATGGTACTAAGTGAGAAGAGGCCAAGGATACAAGCACTGAAATGACAGATGAAGCAGAGCCCTCGGAGGTGGCTGAAGGAGACACTAGAGAATCACTGTGTGTGCACTTCACAGTGAGGGTTCTGGATCCCAGGTTATCTCAGGTGCTGGCTGCACAGAATGCTATGGCTGGAAGGGCCCTTACACGAGTCCTATTCCTTGACTCTGTGGGGTAGAGGTGAGGTTAGGGGCAGAATGCCCAGGGTTACAGAAGCACTGCAGAAGGGCTGAAAACTGTCCTTAATCCTATACTCACACTCTCATTTCCTCCAGAGAACTGAGAGGCAGGAGAGGGAGAGACATTCCTCTAGGAGAAGCTTCATGGCAGGTATGAGGAAGGGGTGATGGTACAGGTAATTCCTTATGAAGTATGCTCCAGTTAGGAATTCCATTCCCAGTTAACTGTCATCATAAAGTGTTACCCTCAATCTATGAATGGGAAAATGTGGCTCAAAGTCATCTGCCCAGAGTTATTAAAACATGAGCCAGATACGGATTTTCTTTTTTAGAATTTTTTTTTTCCCATTGTGCTTTAGGTGAAAGTTTACAGCTCAGGTTAATTTCTCACACAAAAATTTATACACATATTGTGACATTAGTTGCAACCTGCACAATGTGACAGCACACTCCCCCTTTCCACCCCAGGTCCCCTGTGTCCATTCAACCCGTGCCTGCCCCTCCTGCTTTCTCATCCTGCTTTTGGACAGAAGCTGCCCATTTGGTCTCATGTATCTGACTGAACTAAGCAGCACATTCCTCACGTGTATTATTTTTTGTTTTATAGTTTTATAATGTTTGTCTGAAGAGGGCTTTGGGAATGGTTTCAGTTCTGGGTTAACAGTGCATCCGAGGGCTATAGTTTCGGTGGTTCCTCCAGTCTCTATCAGACCATTAAGGCTGGTCTTTTAACGTGAATTTTAGTTCTGTTCTACATTTTTCTCCTGCTCTGTCCAGGACTTTCTGTTGTGTTCCATGTCAGGGCGGTCACTGGTGGTAGCTGGGCACCATCTAGTTCTTCTGGTCTCAGGCTGGTGGAGTCTCCGGTTCATGTGGTTGCTTAGTCCTTTGGACTACTATTTTCCTTGCATCTTTGGTTTTATTCATTCTCCTTTGCTCCAAGTGAGACAGAACCAATTGATGTATCTTAGATGGCCACTCTCAAGCTTTCAAGACCCCAGAAGCCAGTGGAATGTAGAACATTTTAATAAGCTTTGTTATGCCAGTTGACCTAGATGCCACCAAAACTATGGTCCCCAGGCCCCAGCCCCAACTACACTGTCCCTCAAAGTGTTTGTATATGTCCAGAAAACTTCTTAGTAATTTGAGTCTTCTGATTCCAATATGGTATGGAATAGGAGGCATGCAATGTGGTAACAGGAAGGGTCCTCAAGCAATGTAATCCTCCTCTCCTCTTCACTGACAGAAAAAATGTGTCCCCCAAAGGTTAACTCAGAGTCACAAAGCAAAAAGATTTGGATTTATGTTTTATGTATTTCTATGCACAGAGATCCTTTTGTTATGGTTGGAAAAAATTAAAGACTAAATCACTCTCCAAATGTAAAGAGATGGTATTTTGCAACTCACTGTGACCTAAATGTGTTTTTTAGTTAGAACTCTGCTTGGACTCTGTCATGGATTGTGTCCCCCAAAAATATCTGTCAGCTTGGCTGGGTCATGACTCCCAGTATTGTATGATTGTGTTATCTGATGTGATTTCCTTATGTGTTGCAAACTCTATCACTATGATGAGATTATATGTGATCTCCTTATGTGCTGTAAATTCTATCACTGTGATGAGGTTATACTGACGAGGTTGACAAGATTAGTGTCTTAATGAAATCTCTTTTGAGATATAAAAGAGAAGCGAGCAGAGACACATGGGAACCTCATACCACCAAGAAAGCAAGTGCCGGGAGCATAGCGCATCCTTTGGACCTGAGGTTCCTGCGCAGAGAAGCTCCCAGACCAAAGGAAGATTGATGACATGGACCTTCCTCGAGAGCCGATGGAGAAAGCGTTCCCCTGGAGCTGACGCCCTGAATTTGGACTTGTAGGCTACTGGACTGTGAGAGAATAAACTTCTCTTTGCTAAAGCCATCCACTTGTGGTATTTCTGTTCGAGCAGCACTAGATGACTGAGACACACTCAAATAATTTAGACACAGAAAACTGAAAATTTAAGAATACAGTAACAATTTATTAGCACACAGAAGAAATGACACTTCTAGATCTCAATATGCATATAGGATTTTATATAATAAACATGATGAACATATACTTCCAGAAGTAAAGGATCTGCTATTAAGCAACTCTGCACCCCCGCACCCACAGGGCTGCAATCTATCAATAACCCATCCTCATCCTATAAGAGGGTTAAGCATGATTTATGTGGAATAGCATCAAGGCACTTGGCTTTAATTTAAAAAGACATGTACTATAAAACATGTTCCTAACAGTCATCAGCCTTGAATTAATAAAAAAAAGAAAAGGCAGTATACTTTTTTGGTGAATAGACAAGACTGAGAATTTAGTTAGGTTCATTCACCTGTCCCCCTGATATTGTCTCGATTTGTATACAAAGTTGCAAAGGAGACAAAGGTAGCATATACACTGGTATGTTCACAAACACTTATTTCTGAGATGGAAGCCACGGTAGCATAAGGACTCAAACAATAAGTTCACAACTGATTTGGACTGGGAAAAAACAGCAGTTTGATTCCAAGTATCTTATTATTTTAGGGAGAGGGGATGGAGTAGAGGAAGAGAGTCTCCCCCAAATAAGTATAAAGCTTTAGTTAAAAAAAAAAATTCTGGCCTACACTGCTTGAGTATTGGCTAACTAAAAAACCTTCAGTAAGAAATTTTTTCATTTGCATTTCTTAGTAAGACTATTTGGCTTTTTATTGCTATTACTGAAGTCCAAGAAATGTTATACAAGGTTCCATTGCAGACTTACAAATATGGTATTTCCAATAAAGGCATTTAGTGTCCATCGTTATTCGTTTTCAGAATTCAATACAGTCTTCTTCCTATGTTATACTACTAACATTAAAACAAGAGGCCACTATATAGTAAAATGCTTAATTTCCTTCTAACTGTATTTAGCATGTGTACTTTAAAATTTTAGTTGTAAAACATTTTTTAAAAAATAGTTCTTATAAGGATAAAAATTACCTTATAAAAATAAATCTTCCCATTCCCACATTCACTCCACATTTACATTCCCATTCATAAAATTACTAAATTTAAAAATTTAAAAACACTAAAAATTCATCTTTAACTTATAATACTTTTATAGTATTTTGCTTTAATACATAGGGTATGATAACAAATTAGCTGGTATGTTGTTTTGGCATATTCCATTATAATTTTCGTTTTTTTAATTAGCACTCCAATTAATGATTCCATTCACAACTGTCTAAAGCCAAAAGCCAAAATTAGTTCAGAGCCTAAAAGCTTTCTAGATCCAATTTCATCCTCTTTGCAGTTAGTTTCTTAAGCCCAGTTCCAAATAAGTCATCATTAGAACAGATAGAACATCAGACCAAAAAAAAAAAAGCAATCTAAATCCTATCCATTGGATTTTTCCCATTTCACTTTGGACTCTTTTCCTGAATAGACCAGGGGCATCACTGCCTCCACGTTGGCCTCAGATGCCTGCCTCCTGCACAGATCTCAGTCAAAGCTCAGCTCAGCTCTCTCCATATAGCACTTCCCTACCTGCCCCAGGTGTTACCATGTAGCCCATCTACTGGATTTAGCACCACAGTCCCAGTACACGGCCCAGGACCCTAGTCTCCTGGATAGGTCCTCCAGAAGTATTTGAGGTAATGTCTACATTGATGATCATCTGTAGCAATACATTTCAAAATTAATTTAGAGGAAAACAATACATTAAGAATATTAATAAGGATCACAGAACTTGAGTTTATCATCATAACTTTGAGACTGAAGTTCCCAAAAAATTCACTGCAACCCTTTTCTCACTTTTATATTAAGATCAGAGCTAACTCTGAAGGTAAAAGCTTTTTAAATGACAAATTACTAAGATAATATCTCTGCAGAAAATTATTGCTTTTTTGAAAATGTGGTCATTAGTATTAGTATAGTCCAGTGAACTCATGTAGCATCCCTATACATTTTTAAAAGTCACCATTAATCCATAATGGTAAATATACCAGCAAATTTTGGCTTCAGTTGTTTAAAAGTGAAGTCAGATTATCTAAATCATACCTTGTTTTCCTTCGGTCCTACTTAAAAAAAAAAGCAGTTATCAACTAGACACATCCCAGATTGTACCACAGTCACTCGCTTTGGATGAAACATACAGTGCTTCGGAGTAGGTCAACAGGGGCTTTGCCACAACCCTGGCTACCACGTGCTGCTCAGCTCATTCAGTTCTGGTGAACCTGTGAACCCGTCATTTTGGAAATTGAAGCTGGTTCTCACCTTGCTCCCAAACACAGATGCGGCTCCTAATCCTGATCTCCCTACTGCTGGGGGGACTAACCAGGGACTGGATTCCATTTTACTGGGTCCCTCTCTTTTCTCCATCTCTGGTCAGGGAGTCTTTCCAATGGTCTTTTCCCTTCACCCTTCTCTGTTAGGTTCAGTCTACCTGTGCATTGGCACAATCTACCCTCTGGTTGTAACAAATTTAAAATAAATTTGAGGGAGATTTAACCATCAAGAGTGTACAGACTAACCAATGTCACAAAACAATTTGTGTGTTATTGAATGAGAAACTAATTTGCTCCGTAAACTTTCACCTATAAAGCACAATAAAAAGTGTATAACCACATTTCAATTAAATGATAACCATTTTAAGATATTCACGATTTTGTATTTACCAATAAGCAATGAAAAATGAGAAATCAATGAGAAAATGCTTCATTTAGACCTAATGTTTAGAGTAAGCAAGATACATTTTTATGTCAATACAGTGTACAAAATATCACTTCATGAACTAAAGTCCAAGCCCTTGGGCAAGAAAGCAAATGAAAACATTAGTTTTCGTTGGTGAATCAGGCTTTGGCTCCAGGTTTGATTCCTTTAAATGCCAGCAATAAAAAAATTTTAACAATGTGCAAGTATAGGCAGACCTCAACCGAAGCACAGAGGGTGAAATGTAAATTCTTGTGAAATCTTAAATGTTTTTACAAATAGCTGTTAATGAACTACTAAAAGCAGCATCTCTTGTTTGTTTGGGTGGAAGAGGTACAAACTAGAACACAATTCAAGAATTTGCTAACTGCATAAAGCTCCACAATTGTTTATATCCACCTAAGGACAGAACTGTCAGGTAAAGGTCAAATCCTATCACTCTATCCTTCTAAGAGATTTCCCAAATTCTTTGGCTGAACTGAAATTTTTGTGCTGTGCTGGTGTTTGCTAAATTACAGCTGTCTTAAACATGTACTCATTACCCTATCACAGGGCATTAAAATCCAAAAACCAAACCCACTGCTGTTGAATCGATTCTGACTCAGCAATCCTATAAGACAGAGTAGAACTGCCCCATAGGGCTTCTAAGGCTGTAAATCTTTACAAAAGCAGACTGCCACATCTTTCTCCCATGGAGCAGGTGGTGACTTTGACCCACCGTGCTTTCAGTTCGTAGCTGAGCACTTTAACCACTGTGCCACCAGGGCTACTTCACAGGTGCTGTCAACTGACTCCAACTCATAGCAACCCCGTGTACAACAGAACGAAACACTGCCCGGTCCTACGCCATCCTCACTATCTTTACTACGTTTGAGCCCATTGTTGCAGCCGCCATGTCAATCCATCTCCCTGAGGGTCTTCCTCTTTTTCACTGACCCTCTACTTTACCAAATGTGATGTCTTCTCCAGGGACTGGTACCTCCTGATAAAACATGTCCAAAGTACATGAGATGAAGTCTTGCCATCCTCACTTCTAAGGAGCATTCTGGCTGTACTTCTTCCAGAACAGATTTGTTCGTTCTTCTGGCAGTCCACAGTATATTCAATATTCTTCACCAACACCATAATTCAAAGGCATCAATTCTTCTTGTCTTCCTTATTCATTGTCCAGCTTTCCCATGCATATGAGATGATTGAAAATACCATGCCTTGGGTCAGGCGCACCTCAAAGTGACATCTTTCTTTTTAACACTTTAAAGAGGTCTTTTGCAGCTAGATTTGCCCAGTGCAATGTCATTTGATTTCTTGACAGGGCATTAGACATCTATAACAGTCTCAATTCAAACCTGGCTTGGGGGAGGGGCAAGGGAAATTAAAATCAAATGACGAAGCAAGATACCGTGATTTCACGTTTTCACAAAGCTAGGTTGAAAGAGCAAATACTAAAGCTGGGTAGAAAAAGCAAATACTCGCTAAAAACAAACCAAAAAAGGCATAAATGCAAGCAGCAACAGTTAACATTTCTGAAATTCTAGACCTAAGTTCTAAAAGAATGTAAGGACACTATTACATTTATTCACAAGGTCAATCACTTCAAAGATAGAAATCTAGTTCTTCCACTGAGAAACTGCCTTGTAAAAAGGGAAAGGTATTTTCCATTCCATGTTAACAGATGGGCAAAGCTCTAACAACAGAAAAGCAACACTGGCAATTTACAGAACTAGCAAGAAAGATATATGTATGTATGTGTGCATGCGTGTGTGTGTGTGTACATATACATATATATTTTTTAGGTGTTCCACTCCAACAGACACTCTACACATAGGGTTTACCTCTCATATTTAAAATTGTTTAAAATGTAGAAGCAGTTTTAAAATGATTTTTCAATTTTGCAATTATTTTGTTTAAAAGATGTGGTTAAATATTTCAACCTCACATAAATTAGTCCCCTATTCCTGATATTAAAGAAACTTTTTTTTCTCACCTGTCAAGGTCCAGATAAACTTTCAGTATCAAACATTAATTTTCAAAAGAAACTATTCTTTAACTCACAACCTGTGGCCAGCTATTATAAATAATATACCCATAAGAATTTGGGTTGTATGAATATGATGCTTCTTGCATAATGGTTTTAAGTGATTTAAAAGCTGTTAAAGAGTTAAAAGCTGTCACCGTCATCAATATTTACTGTACACCAACAGGGTGCATAGCACTAAGCATTAGCTTTTCTTACACTAAAACATCTACAAATTAATCATTGATGTCCTTTTGGAAGCATCTATCACGCTATACATTCTTTCCCACTGGTTACAATGACTTTTTTCTTGCAGAGTAAAGATGAACAGCAGCTTCTGTTTGAGAAAGACTGTCAGTCCCCAATGGATCCTTGCTGAAATGCCACGGGTGGAGGGGGAAAGGTTTGCTAAGTAAACCAATCCTTAAGGGAAATTCTCAATCGTTCCTTTTTGCAATCTATCCATGACAGTTTGCCTCAAGTTCATTTAAAATGACATAGAGAATTGCTAAGTTGACACCCTGCCCTACATTACAAGGGGTGTTCTGTATAATGACACACAGGCTGTCAGGATGTCACAAACCTGCCCAGCCATCAGTAACCATACCCATAGTTCCTTGCCTTGAGGAGAGGAATGGTGCTTTCCTAAAAGCCAGACATTCTACTGCTGTCTGGAGAGCTAAGACTGGGAAAGGAGAAGCACAAGAACAAAGCTGTCCAGTTATGACCTTGTGCTCCAGAAGCCTCTTGGCCTTCTGGTACAACGGCAGGTGCAACATTCTTCCCTTCCTTCCTTACCCTCCCTCTCCACAGAGCCCTGTAAAGGCTCTAGCACTTCTAATGCAAATCCCGAGTTCACCCCTATACCTCTGGGAGAAGGAAAAGTCCAAATGCATATCCTCTAAAACAGAATGGTAGTTAAGCTTTGGGGCTACTTTACAGTTCAATAGATAAATTGCGTTCCAAGAATATCTCAGTTCTTGATCACGTGCTACCTCCTGAAATGGTTGAACGTTGACCAATTCTTTTTGGTACAGTGACTTTGTGTATTCTTTCCATCTTCTTTTGATGCTTCCTGAGTCATTCAATATTTTGCCCACAGAATCCTTCAATACTGCAACTCGAGGCTTGAATTTTTTTTCAGTTCTTTCAACTTGAGAAATACCAAGAGTGTTCTTCCTTTTTGGTTTTCTAACTCCAGGCCTTTACACATATTATCATAATACTTTACTTTGTCTTCTTGAGCCGCACCCTTTGAGGTCTTCTCTTCATCTATTTTACTTCGACATTTCTTCCATTCGCTTTAGCTACTACTCTGTGTTAAGTTTCAGAGTCTCTTCTCATCATCCATTTTGATCTCTTCTTTCTTTCCTATCTTTTTAGTTACCTTTTGCTTTCTTCATATACGATGTCCTTGATGTCATCCCACAAGTCGTCTGGTCTTTGATCATTAGTGCTCAATGCATTAAATCTGTTCTTGAAATGGTCTCTAAATTCAGGTGGGATATACTCAAGGTCGTACTTCGGCTCTCATGGACTTGTTTTAATTTTCTTCAGCTTCAACTTGAACTTGCATATGAGCAACTGGTGGTCTGTTACACAGCTGGCCCCTGGCCTTGTTCTGACTGATGATACTGGGCTTCTCCATCATCTCTTTCCACAGATGTAGTTGATCTGACTCCTGTGTATTCCATCTGGTAAGGTCTGTGTGTATATAGTCACTGTTTATGTTGCTGAAAAAACATACTTCCAGTAAGTAGGCCGTTGGTCTTGCAAAATTCTGTCATGAGATCTCTGGCATGATTTCTATCACCAAGGCCGTATTTTCCAACTACTGATCCTTCTTTGCTTCCAACTTCCACATCCCGCTCAGCAGTAATTATCAGTGTATCTTGATTGTATGTTTGATCAACTTCAGGCTATAGAAACTGGTAAAAAATCTTCAATTTCTTAATCTTTGGCATTGTGGTTGGTGCATAAATTTGAATAATAGTCATATTAACTGGTATTCCTTGTAGGTGTATGGATATTTTCCTATCACTGACAACGTTATACTTCAGGACAGATCTTGAAATGTTCCTTTTGACGATGAATGTGATGCCATTCTCTTCAATTTGAAGAGAATGTCATTCCTGGCATAGCAGGCCATCTGACTGATTCAAAATGGCCAATACCAGTCCATTTCAGCTCACTAATGCCTAGGATATCTATCTTCAAGTGTTCCATTCCAATGGAAGGAATACTCAGAGTAAAAAGAACTGGTTGACATTCAACCATTTCAGGATTTAGCATATGATCAAGAACCGATCGCAATGAAAGAAGTCCAAGCTGCACTGAAGGCACTGGTGAAAAACAAGGCTCCAGGAACTGATGGAATACCAACTGAGATGTTTCCATAAACAGATGCAGCGCTGGAGGTGCTCACTTATATATGGCAAGAAATTTGGAAGATAGCCACCTGGCCAACTGACTGGAAGAGATCCATGTCTGTGCCCATTCCAAAAAAAAAGGTGATTCAATGTTGGAGGCCTCACACTACCTGATTTTAGAACCTACTATACTGCAACAGTAGTTAAAAGAGCCTGGTACTGGTACAAAAACAGATTCATAGACCAATGGAACAGAATTGAGAATCCAGACATAAATTCTTCCATCTGTGAGCAGCTGATATTTGACAAAGGCCCAAAGCCCACTGATTGGGGAAAAGACAGCCTCTTTAACAAATGGTGCTAGCATAACTGGATAGCCATCTGCAAAAAACTGAAACAAGACCCATACCTCACAGCATGCACAAAACAACCTCAAAATGGATCAAAGATCTAAATATAAAATCAAAAACAACAAGGAACATGGAAGAAAAAATAGGAACAATGCTAGGAGCCCTAATACATGGCATAAACAGAATACAAACCATAAGTAACAATGCATAAACACCATAAGAGAAACTAGATAACTGGGAGCTCCTAAAAATCAAAAGACTTCACCAAAAAAAAGGTGATCCAACAGAATGCGGAAAATATCAAATAATTTCATTAATATCACATGCAAGTAAAATTTTGCTGAAGGTAATTTAAAAATGGTTGCAGCAGTACATTGCCAGAGAACTGCCAGAAATTCAAGCTGGATTCAGAAGAGGACGTGGAACAAGGGATATCACTGCTGATGTCAGATGGATCTTGGCCAAAAGCAGAGAATACCAGAAAGATGTTTACCTGTTTTATTGACTACATGAAGGCATTCGACTGTGTAGATCATAACAAATTATGGATAACATTGCAAAGAATGGAAATTCCAGAACACTTAATTGCACTCATGTGGAAACTGTACATAGACCAAGAGGCAGTCGTTCAAACAGAACAAAGGGATACTGCATGGTTTAAAATCAGGAAAAGTGTGCATCAGGATTATATCCTTTCACTATACTTATTCAATCTGTATGCTAAGCAAATAATCCGAGAGGCTGAACTATATGAAGAACGCAGCATCAGGATTGGACGAAGACACATTAACAACCTGTGATATGCAGATGACACAACCTTGCTTGCTGAAAGCAAAGAGGACTTGAAGTACTTGCTGATGAAAATCAAAAGACTACCGCCTTCAGTACGGATTATACCTCAACATGAAGAAGAAAAAAAATCCTCACAACTGGACCAATGAGCAACATCATGATAAATGGAAAAAAGACTGTAAAGTTGTCAAGGATTTCATTTTACTTGGAACCACAATCAACACCCATGGAAGCAGCAGTCAGGAAATCAAACGATGTACTGCACTCAGTAAATCTGCTGCAAAAGACCTCTTTAAACTGTTAAAAAGCAAAGATGTCACTTTGAGGACCAAAGTGTGTCTGACCCAGGCCATGGTATTTTCAATCAGCTCATATGCATGCGAAAGCTGGAAAATGAATGAGGAAGACCAAAGAATTATTGATGCATTTGAATTATGGTGCTTGTGAAGAATATTGAATATACCATAGACTGCCAGAAGAAAAAACACGTCTGTCTTGGAAGAAGTACAGCCAGAATGCTCCTTCAAAGCGTAACTTTGGACATGTTGTCAGGAGGGACCAGTCCCTGCACCAGAACATTATGCTTAGTAGAGGGTCAACCAAAAAGAGGAATACCCTCGATGAGATGGATTGACACAGTGGCTGCAACAATGGGGCCAAACATAGCAATGACTGTGAAGATTATAGGACTGGGCAGTGTTTCATTCTGTTGTACACAGGATCACTATGAATTGGAGCTGATTTGAAGGCACCTAACAACAATAACAAGAATGCCTCATATCTGCGCTAAAGCTTGAAGCCAAAAGATTTTATCTTTGATTGTGTCTAATTATGAGTTCTACTGCATTTATGTATATACAAAGTGTGCCACCAGGGCTCCATACAAAGGCCATTAGCTTCAAAGAAAGAATAACATCTAGCCAATAGTTTAAAATTTTAAGTGTGCAACATTTTCTACCACGGAAGTAAATATTTTAACCTACTGGCTAGACATTTTTCTTCCTTCCATGTACTTTCTTACTCAGTCACTGAAAACACTCAGACCATTGGGAACACACATTCCTTTCTGATTTTGAGATTCCACTGCAAAAACCATCGCTTCATACACACTATAGAAGAGAAGATTTTCTTCTTCCTTTTTGCAGTACTCTCCGCTGGCCAGGGAATCCCTTACAGAGGGATTGCACTGAGCCAGCAGAACCTGAATACCAACTGCTTCATAATCTCTGCGAACTTCTTTCAGTGTGTGGATCCCTGCTGTATCTAAAAATTGTATTGCACTGCAGTCAATCACGATTGTGTGGACCTCCAGGGGATAATGGGAAAGATGCACTGGAACTTCATCCCGCATTCCCTTGAGAGTCACTGTTTCCTCTTTGATCTTCCTCTTTGCTGCCTTCCTCTGAGCTGCCTTTATTAAGACTGGGTTCAGAGTTTTTTTGTATAAAGCAGATTTAAAACATTCTTTGTTTATGTAGTAGAGAGGAGCTACAAAGCGGAAAATCTTGATTCCTGGCTTAGTCTGAAGGTTCTGGTAAACAGACGTGGATTCAAAGATTTCAGTATCTTCCACCAGGCCAAGCAATGAACTCTTTGGCTTCTGAGTGCGGAGAATGACACAAAACATAGAGAAACAAACTCCAAAAAGCAGGCCTATTTCCGTACTTAGCAGTGCAGAGGACAGCATAGTAACAAACCAGATAACTGTATCCATTCTGCTAAGCCTCCACATCTGGGGCAGATCCTTAAATTTAAGTAGGGCTCCCCGGAGATTTACAATAGTGATCACAGCAAGGACACTTTTCTGAAGGGAATAGAATAAAGGAGCTACTACTAGGAGGACCAACAAAAGAACCAGGGCTGTCACCACACCAGAAAGCTGACTTCGGCAGCCTGTTGATTCTTTAACCAATGTCTTTGCAAGAGCTGCGCTAGTAGTAAAGCAGTGGAAAAAGGAAGGGATGATATTGCAAAAGCCGATGGCATACATTTCCTGATTTGCTTTAACTGTGTAGCCATGTTTCTTGGCAAACATCTCAGAAAGTGATACAGTGATAGCAAAACCAATGATAGAAATAGCTATTGCATCTACAGCCACACTAGGAATTAAGTTCCAGTCTGGTGCTTTGGGAGGCATAAACCCAGTGGGAATATGTCCAGAAATACTAGAGTTGTACTTTTCATTTAGTTTTCCAAAATGAGAGGCTAATGTGGCTGCTATAACTACAAAGAGTTCAGTAGGAACTGGTGCCTTAAGCTTGGACTTGAAGTGCTCGTTGAGTTCTTTGGTTGGCAAAAGAACCAAAAAGCACAAAAGGCTGGTGATGAGATCACAGAGATTGGTCTTATGGATGTTTCTGAAGATATGTATCCAGGTAGTGATAAGTGAGCCCACACCATTACTCCGAGGAAGTCTGAGCCCAAGGAGATACTTGGCCTGAGATGTAAGAATAGTGAAGGAGGCACCGGTGACAAATCCACTCAGCAAGGCATCTGAGAGGTAGACAGAAACAAAACCCACTTGAAAGAAGCCCATCGCTACCTGAAAGAAAGGATATACAAGTGTTAAATATAAATGAAAGTGAGCTTCTAAACCTAGAGTTAACCTGGCATTTCTTGGCATAGGAGCATACTATCAAAGCATCACAGAATGCCAGAGCTAGAAAAAAGGCCATCATATCAGTCCTCTCATTTTACAAAGAAAGATAGGAAAGTGAGGCTCAGAGGGCTAAGCAATTTGCCCAAGGTCACACTGTTACTCATTAGCCTAGCTGCGACAATCTAAGATTCCTACCTTCTAGTACCAAACCAAAACCAAAACCAAACCCACCGCCATCAAGTTGATTCTGACTCACAGTGACCTTACAGGACAGAGGAGAAATGCCTCATAGGGTTTCCAAGGCTGTAAATCTTTACAGAAGCAGACTGCCAACATCTTTCTCCTGAGGAGCGGCTGGTTGAGTTTGAACTGCCAACCTTTTGGTTAGCAGCCAAGCACTTTAACCACTGTGTCACCAGGGCTCCTACCTTCTAGTACAGTTTCTTAAATAAGATCCAGGCCTCTTTTAAAAAGGTAATTCTCAAGGATCTACAGAAAATATCTAAAAATTCAAACTGGAAAAATTCTTATGTAGTTTCTTTAAATTACAGATCATTGCCATAAAAGTTTTAACTGATAAAACAAAAAATTAGATTTACATCAAAATTGCACTTAAAAAATTACTGTAGAACTCTCTCTAATCTAACCTGAGAAATTATTCTCATCCAGTATATATATTTATGCTATACTGCCTTCTATATTAATAATTTTACATCCTTCGAAGATATTTTATTTTTTTTTTCCCCTTCCCAATAATTCCTCAGAATTCTACTGCTCCTTTCCTCATTCTCGGTGAAGCACACTAATGAAAAAGCAAAAATAAGACTCTGAGGCACACAACTCTTTTGTACACTACCTTCCCTTCTTTCACTCACGCTTCCTCATCCAAGCACCAAATAAAGTGTACTCTTCCCCTTCCCTTGTTGGTTCCAAATGTCTGTTAGAGAGAAGAGGTTTAATGCTGGAAATGACTCCTGGAAGCCAAAATGCAGGGGAATGATGATAATGACAGAATAGTGGATTCCATGAGAGATCCAAGAAGAATTTCATCTCTGATCCCTTCTCCTGCTGATAGTAAAAAATAGTGGTCCTCAACTTTTTCCCTCCCCGACAACCCAAGAGAACTACTATCATCAGTAAGAGTTCACTTATCAGAGCAGCGATTCTAAAGGAAGGGGCATTGGACATCTATAGTTTGAAAAAATCCTGCATTCCTTCTCTCCCAAACCCCCATTCAGTTACCCTCCGGCCTGATTTCTAATGCGGACTCTGCCAGTAACCAACCACAAATAATATCAAGCAAGCCCAATGTTTCTTGATGTATAAAATTAAGGAGTTGTACTAGGTGGTCTGAGGTCCCTCTCTGGTCTAAATTTCTACAAATAACTAAAATCTGGCTGACTGACATTCATTGGTAAAGAGGCAGCCTAGGATTGAGAAAAGAGAAACAGCCTTATCTTACCTGTGGAGTCAGACTAGGGTTTGAATTCTGGCTCTATCGCTCATATACCCTGAGTTTTCAATAAAGGATAGCTTTAATAATTATGATCTCTAAGATCCCTTAAGGTCAGCAGTTCGAATCCACCAGCCACTCCTTGGAGCAGTTCTACTATGGGGCAGTTCTACTCTGTCCTATAGGGTTGCTATGAGTCGGAATCAACTCAATGGCACACAACAACAACAAGATCCCTCATAGCTCTAAGATTTCATGTATAGTGATTACTTTTGCCAGAAACAACCACTTGTTCCACTGTTTCTTACCTGATAAACTCCAGCCATAAAGGTTACAGTGCTGCCAACTATAATTGCGTAGCAACTTCTGTCACATGTCTCACGTAATGTGTGGTTTAATGATGTGCTCTCATTTGAAAACATCTCTAAAGAAAGAGCAATATGGGCAGTGTCATAGCCAGCTTTGTGTAGTTCTCGGTCAACTACCTCACCAATCATAAGGCACAATACTCCAAAAATGCCCACAGAGATGTGACGGGAGGTACCTAATAGGAAATAAATTATGCTGGCAAAAAAGGACGTGTACAGACCATAGATGGGTTCTTGGCCAGCCAAGAGAGAATAAGCAATAGACTGAGGCACCAATAAGATGCCCACGATCAAACCAGACATCAAATCTCCTAAAATGTCTTTCTTCAGATCATATTTTGGAAGCCACCGCAAAACAGGAAGGAAATCAAAAATCATGTTTTTTGCTTTGGCTGGGCCACACCGGCAAGTCTTCTGTAGCTTTTTGATGATAAACTGCTTGAAGTCAGTATTTGATTTCTCTTGAGGCTCCATATGGATCCTACAATGAGGTATGCATCGATCACTGGTCCTAAATTGCCTGAAGTCAGTACTTGATTCCATCTGAGGCTCCAGATGGATCCTAGACTGAAGACAATATTGGTCATTTTCTTCAGCTGAGTCCCTGGGTGAAAGGACTTGTTGTTCTTTACTTTCCAAGGACATTTCTGGAGACGGGTGCTTCAGCTTCCTACCCCAGAGAAAACACTCATGTTAACTGATAAAGTAATTCTCAGTAATCATACATCTTAACAGTCCTACTTGTCATTCATCAAAGTTAAGAGGAATTCAGTTTTGGGGGAGCAATTTTACATCTGGGGCCCTGGTGGTGCAGTGGCTAAGAGCTCAGCTGCTAACCAAAAGGCTGGCAGTTCGAATCCACTAGCCGCTCCTTGGAAACTCTACAGGGTAGTTCTGCTCTGTCCTACAGGGTCACTGTGAGTCAGAATTGACTCTACAGCAATGAGTTTGGGTTTTTTGTTTTAAATATTACATTGCCTTTTCTTAGTTGATCCTCATCTGTCTTAGTTAGGGGAAAAAAAGACCAGAACCAGATCATAACAGCCAAGTGAAAGCAAATAATTGGTTGAGTAGAGGGCTTCCCGAGAGCAGAAAGATGGATTCTTCTCCATCTCTGCCTGGCTCCCACTGCAGTTGTTTTCCAGAAAAGGCACCAGGGTGGCATGTGTCCTCTCTTCCTTATGTTATCAACTGTGTTCTTCCCAGCTTTTTCACCCCCTAGGTATACTGCAAGATAGGATGTAGTCTCAAACCTTCACCCCTACCTGCCAGGCCCTAAAGCAAGGAAGATGGCCCTTTTTCCTTTTTTTAAAATACCTCTTTAAAGAACCCACTAGTTGTTGAGAATAAATAGAAAGAAGTGGTAACAGAGTAGAGATAAATGTTTTTTGGCAATAACGATAAACTAGGGAAGAATGCATTTGGATTTTTGAACAGTATTCTCTTGCTTTGTAAGAAAAGCGAGAGAGAAGTTGATAACAGCGTGTTGAGGTACAACAAATCTTCAGAACATGGGAAGGGCTGATTGGGGCAAGTGTCTAATATATGCTTTAGAGGTTCTGGTCTGTGGCTTTGTTTTCTAGTATGGAGACATTTGCCCTATGGGCAGGGCCCACATTCATGCAATGAAAGATTTGCTTTACTATTGTCAGTACACAATGAAACACAGGCAGAAAGAGGAATAACGCTGCCCTGCACTTTCACTTGGAGGTTATCCAGGTGAAGGATCTCTGAGTCCTGAACTAGCAGAGCAAGACCTACCACTAAGAACTATAGGAAAACAAAGAACATAAAAATAACCAAAAAGTGGGAAGGAACAAAAATATTAAGTCTTGTAATAGGAATACAAGAGGAAGAAAAAGAACCAGTATTTACAAGGGGTAGAGTATAAACTGTTAATCAAATACGTTACACATCAGTGCCATTGCAAAAGCTGTTTATTTAGCTTAGAATGGCCATTCACCTCTCTGCCTGTCAAGATTGTAATTATTTCTTAAAACCCAGTTGAAATGCTACCTCTTCTACAAAGCGTTAGCTTGCCTCCCCTAGCCCAAATGAATCGCTACGCCTTCTGTGTCCCATAGCATTTTGCACCTCTATTACAGAACTAACCAAACTCTTGTATTAGTTAAGCAGGAGCCTCTCAAGCTCCCAGAGGAAAGGACATCTTGTTCATCATTGTAATTCTCACTGCATGCAATATAGTAACTCTGATATAGCAGGCTTACAAAATGTTTGAATGAATGAAAAAACAAATGAATTAATAAATTCACGACTGTAGCCATACAGAGATAAAATATATGACATGGAGGATTCAGGAAGTTTTTTTGTTTTGGAAATGACAGAAAAGCAGGCCCTTGTGAGGTTCTATAAACCTAACAGTACGAAGATGTCACCATCCAGGACCCATTAACCCATTCAAAAACACAAGATACATAAAAGTAACCCACATTATTTCATTTAGGTTGAAAGGGCTATCGCAGGTCATCCCACCAAACAAGAATAAAATAATAGTTACTTTGATGGTCTGGTGAAGTATATAAGGAATAAAAGAATATATTTAGATGATCACTGACCCTGAGCAAGTCAATCACATATGTGGATACATACAGCAGCTCTTCGATCCCCAACAGGACTGTTCTGTAACTGTCTTCCCGCTTTCTGCTTTCAGGCCAAGCTGCTTTGAGTGCACTTCTTAAGTCCTTCTATTCTGGAGCAGCTCTTGGTTTCTGGTTCAAAAAACTTTTCCAAACCTAAGATATGCAAAAGAGGCATAAGAAAAAAGTGAACCAAATTCAAATCTTGCCCTATATGGCTGCTTTCTGGGAAGGGAAAAGATAAAAATGAATACTAGAAGATACAGCAGAGAGAGGGAACCTGTAAGAAAGAATCAAACAGGAATGCTATAAGTGAAAAACACAATAACAGAGATCAAGAATGCCTATGACAGACTCATTAGTAGACTTGAGAGAGCCAAAGAAAGAGTCAGTGAACTGGAAGACAGGTCAACAGAAATTACCTAAACTGAAACACAAAGAGAAAAACAGAATTAAAACACAACAATAACAACAACATAACAGGACACCCAAGAGCTGTGGAATATATCAAACAATCTATCGTATGCATAATTAGAATTCCAAAAGAAGAGAGAAACAAACAGGGCAGAAGAAATATTTGAAGACATAATGGCCGAGAATTTCCAAAATAAATGACAAATACCAAACTACAGATCCAAGAAGCTCAGAGAATATAAAGCAGGATAAATACAAAACAAACAAACAAAAAACCTATACCGAGGTACACTCAAACTACTGAAAACAAAAGATGAGAAAATCCTGAAGACAGACAAATAAAACATACACATTACATACATAGAAGCAAAGATAATAATTATAGCAGACTTCCTTTAGAAACCATACAAGCTAGAAAATAATGGAGTGATATCTTTATCACAGAAAAATAACTGTCAACCAATAATTCTATACCCAGAGAAAATATCTTTTAAAATATGAAGGAGAAATAAAAACATTCTCAGACAAACAAAAACTAAGAATATTGACAGCAGACCAGTACTAAAAAAAGAAAAGTTACAGGAAGTTCTTTAGACAAAAAGAATATGCCAGGCAGAAACTCAGGTCTAGCCTCCAGATACCCTTTTAACTCAGTACTGAAGTCACTCCTGAGGTTCACCCTTCAGCCAAAGATTAGACAGGTCTATAGGGCTAAAAATAACACACATGAGGGACGAAGTGCTTCGTAGTTCAACCATGTATACGAGACTAATGGGCACACCAGCCCAAATTCTAAGACTAGAAGGCAAGAAGGGGCAGGAAAACTGTATGAATGGGAACAGGGAACCTGGGGTGAAGAAGGGGAGAGTGTTGACACATTGCAGGGTTGGCAACCAATGACACAAAACAATCTGTGTATTAACTGTTTAATGAGAAACTAATTTGCTCTGTAAACTTTCACCTAAATCACAATAAAAAAAAGTAGTAAACCAGAGAATAAACAGCATTTAAATATATTTATAAAAAAAAAAAAGGAAATTCAGGTCTGTACAACAAAGGAAGTGCAGGATATGAAACAAATGAAGATAAAATAAGTTCATTTTTCCAATTAAAAAAATCTTTAGTGGGGACCATGGTCTCGGGGAACATCTAGCTCAACTGGCATAACACAGTTTATAAAGACAATGTTCTACATTCTACCTTGGTGAGTAGCGTCTGGGGTCTTAAAAGCCTGTCAGCAGCCATCTAAGATGCTCCACTGGTCTCATCCCTTCGGGAGCAAGGGAGAGTAAAGAGAACAGGATACAAGGAAAAGATTAGTCCGAAGGATGAATGGACCACAGCTACCAAGGCCTCTACCAGACTGAGTCCAGTACAGCTAGATGGTGCCCAGCTACCACCACTGACTGCTCTGACTGGTATCACAACAGAGGGTTCTGGACAGAGCTGGAGAAGGATGTAGAACAAAATTCTAACTCACAAAAAAAAGGCCAGATTTACTGGCCTAAAGGAGACCGGAGAAACCCCGGCCCCCAGACACCCTTTTAGCTCAGTGATGAAGTCATTTCC
>NW_004444066.1:1180768-1265149 GCF_000243295.1 Trichechus manatus latirostris
TGACATGTTGTGGGGTTGTTAACCAATGTCATAAAACAATATGTGTACTACTGTTTCATGAGAAACTATTTGTTCTGTAAGCCTTCACCTGAAGTACAATTAAAAAAAAAAAACTTTAATTGCTCTAAAATATAACTCACTGTCTAAAGCAAAAATAGGAATGCATTTTGTTTATAGCATATGCAAAAGTAAAATATATGACAATACCACAAAGGATGGTGGGGGAGGGAGGGAGAGAATTGGGACTTTTGTAAGATCTTAGAATAAATGTGAAGTGGTATATTAATTGAAGGTAGAGTCCAGTTAGTTAAAGATCTATTGTAACCCTAGGATAACCACTAAAAAAACAATTTTTTAAAGAAGTATAAAAAGTCAATCATGGAAATAAAATGGAATCATAAAAAAATTCTCAGTTAACCCAAGAGAAGGCAGGAAAAAAAAGACCAAAAAAAAAAAGACGAAAACAGCTAGCAAGATGGCAGAGTTTAATCCAAACTATAAATAATGACATTAAATGTGAATGGTCTAAACATGCCAATTACAGACACAGACTGTCAAACTGAGTAATAAAGTAAGATCCAACTACATGCTATCTAAAGAAACCCACTTTACCCGACCTCAAAACATACTACACAGCTACAGTAATCAAAATAGCTGGTACTAGTTCAATGATAGACACATAGATCAATGGAACCAAATTGAGAAACCAGAAATAAACCCATCCATCTATGGGCAGCTGGGTTTTAAAAAAGAGGTCAAAGTCCACTCAACGGGGTAGCAATCTCTTTAACAAATGGTGCTGGCAAAACTGGATCTCCATTTGCAGAGAAATGAAACAGGATCCATACCTAACACCAGACACAAAAACTAAATCAAAATGGATCAAAGACCTAAATGTTAAAGCCAAAACTATAAAGTTCCTGGAAGATAATACAGGGACAAAACTTTAGGACCTAATTTCTTTCAGTAACAGATTACCAAGAGCAACTACAGATGCACGAGCAGCAGAAGACAAGTTAGATAACTAGGATCTCCTAAAAATTAATACTTACGCTCATCAAAAAACTTTATCAAAAGAGTAAAAAGAAAACCTACAGACTGGGAAAAAATATTTGGGAATGACATATCTGATAAGGGTCTAATCTCTAAATATGTAGAAAACTTCAGCAACTCAACATCAAAAAGACTAACAACCCAATTAAAAAATGGACAAAGGACATGAACAAACTCTTCACCAAAGAGGACATTCAAGCGGCCAACAAACACATGAAAAGATGCTCACGATCATTAGCCATCAGAGAGATGCAAATCAAAACTACATTGAGATACCATCTCAGCCCTGCAAAAAATAGCACTGATCAAAAAACAGAAAACAAAAAATGCTGGTGAGATTGCAGGGAGGTTGGAATCCTGCTCCACTGCTGGTGAGATTGTAAAATGGTTCAACCACCATGGAAAATGGTATGGCACTTCCTCAAAAAGCTAGAAATTAGAAATACCCTGTGATCCAGCAATCCCACTCCTAGGTGGTATATATCCTAAAGAACTAAAACTACTGACATGAACAAACATATGCACACCTATGTTCATTGCAGCATTATTCACAATATCAAACAAAAATGGAAACAACCTATGTGCCCATCAGCAGATGAATGGATAAACAAACTGTGGTACATCCAGACAAGGGAATACTATGCAGCCATAAAGAATAATGATGAGTTCTCAAAGTACATTATAACATGGATGAATCAGGAGGACATAACACTGAATGAAATAAGTCAATCACAAAAGGACAAATACTGTATGATCTCACTATTACAAAAAGACAAGAATACGTATACGTACAGAAAGCAACATTCTTTGGTGGTTACCAGGGATGGGAAAGACAGGGGGGGGAATCACTATCTAGATAGTAGACACTTGTTAGTTTTGGTGATGGGTAAAGCAATACTGAATAAAGGTGATGTCAGCACAACCTCACCAAGGTAAATGATGACACTAAGAAGTACACAAGAATAAGGGATGATTTTGGTAAAATCCACAACATACACAATTTTGCAACAACAGTAATAACAACCAAAATTATGTGAGTGGTTACACAGGTAGATATTTATGCTTATATATGTATAGGTGAGCACATATGAATATGCAGGGGCACATGTACAGGTGTTTCTGTAGGCAAGTGTACATATATGTTTGTGTTGCTGCATATATAAAATAAAGCACATAGGGGACACAATTCTGGATACTTCCTAGACATAACCAAATACCTCATGGGATTGGTTTACTGGGTTTGAGAGCTTAGGACGACAGTCTTTGGGGGCAACTTGGTCAATGGGCATAACATAGCTTACAAAGACAATGGTCTACATCCTAGTCTGGTGAGTAGCATCCGGGGTCTTAAAAGCTTGCGAGTGGCCATCTAAGATACAACTATTTGTCTCTATGCCCCTGGAACAAAAGAGAAATAAGAAACCCAAAGACTCAAAGAAGAAACTAGTCTACAGGACTAATAGTCTTCATGAACCACAGCTTCACCTACGCTGAGACCAGAACTAGATGGTGTCCGGCTACCACTACCAAGCGTTCCAACCAGGGACACAATAGATGGTCCTGGACAGAATGGGAGAAAAATGTAGACTATAACTCAAATTCCTAAAAAGACCAGACTAACTGGCCTGGTAGAGACTAGAAGAACCCCTGAGACTATTGTTCTGGGATACCCTTTAAGCTTGGAACTCAAACCACTCCCAGTGGTCACGTATCAGACAAAAAGACACAGTCGATCAGAAAATACATAATATCACCCATGAGTTACTGTTCTCCACTAAACAATCATCTAAATGAGACCTAAAGGTCAATAGTTACCCTAGACCAAAGATGAGAAAGTAAGCGGGTAGAAGGAAGTTAGATGAATAGAAACAGAACTAGAATGGAAATAATGAGAATGCGACACGCTGTGAAAAGTGTAACCAATGTCACTGAATAATAAGTATAGAAACTGTTAAATGAGAACCTAATTTGCTATGTAAATCTTCTCCAAAAACACAATAATTACAAAAAAAGAAAAACAATTTAAATATGAAGATATTGATAGGTTAAAAGTGAAAGGACTTTTTCCACCCGTAGGTGTTGTTATGGATTGAACTGTGTCCCCCAAATATGTGTGTCAACTTGGCTAGGCCATGATTCCCAGTATTATGTGGTTGTCCTCTATTTTGTGATCTGACGTAATTATCCTGTGTGTTGTAAATCCTAACCCCTATGATGTTGATGGAGCCCTGGTGGCGCAGTGGTTAAGAGCTCGGCTGCTAACCAAAAGGTCAGTAGTTCGAATGCACTAGCCACGCCTTGGAAACCATATGGGGCAGTTCTACCCTGTCCTATAGGGCCCCTATGAGTCAGAATAGACTCCATAGCAACGGTTTCTTAAAAAAATTTATTTATGATGTTAATGAGGCAGGATTAGAAGCAGTTATGTTAACGAGGCACAACACAATCTACAGGATTAGGTTGTATCTTGAGTTAATCTTTTTTTCTTCTTTTTTATTGTACTTTACATAAAGGTTTACAGAGCACATTAGTTTCTCATAAAACAATGAATACATATATTGTTTTGTGACATTGGTTGCCAACCCCACGACATGTCAACACTCTCCCCTTCTTGACCTGAGTCAGTAGCTTTTGAGATGTAAGGGAGAATCAAGCAGAGAGGAGAGGGACCTCATGCCACCAAGCAAGAAGAGCCAGAAGCGGAGCACGTCCTTTGGACCTGTATTCCTGCACTAAGAACCTTGCAGACCAAGGGAAGATTGATGACAACGACCTTCCCCCAGAGCTGACAGAGACAGAAAGCCTTCCCCTGGAGCTGGCACCCTGAATTTGGACTGCTAGCTTCCTAAACTGTGAGAGAGTAAACTTCTGTTTGTTAAAGCTATCCACTTGTGGTATTTCTGTTACAGCAGCACTAGATAACTAAGACAGGTATATACCCAAAAGACCTGAAAGCAGAACACAAACAGACACATGTATACCAATGTTCACTGCAGCACTATTCACAGTAGCCAAAAGGTGGAAACAACCAAAATGTCCATCAATTGATAAACAAAATGTAGCATATACATACAATGGAATATTGTTGTTGTGTTCCATTGAGTCTATTCCAACTCATAGTGACCCAACCAGACAGAGTAAAACTGCCCTACAGGGTTTCCTAGGCTGTAATCTTTATGGGGGCAGAGTGCCAGGTCTTTTCTCCCACGAAGCAGCTGGTGGGTTCAAACCACTAACCTTTTGGTTAGCAGCCAAGCACGTAACCATTGCGCTACCAGGGCTCCTTTGCATAGTATATAGCATCCATAAAGAGGAATAAAGTCCTGAAGCACGCCACAACATGGATGAACCTAAAAACATTATGCTGAGCAAAATGAGTCAGTTACAAAAGGACAAATACTGTATGACCTCACTTTTATGAAATAAGCAAATATAATAGAAACCAAAAATTATTAGGGGTGGGAGGGAGGGGGAAAGGGGAAATTTTTGCTTTGGGTGGTGAGATAATTTGGAAAAAGGTAGCAAGAATGGTTGCACAACTTGAAGAATGTAATCAATGTCACTGAATTGTACATGTAGAAACTGCTGAATTGCTGTATGGTTTTTTGTGTATATTTTCACCACAATTTTTTTAAGAAGTGAAAGGACTTGCCCAATTTAGTGATTTATTTAGCTTGTAAGTAACTGAGCCAGGTACTAAACTCCAGATTTTACGACTCCAAGGGTAGTTCTTTTTTGAACAGTAGTACTATTCTTGTCACCTACCTAGTTAGCACTCTATAACCTCAGACACTTCTAAATACGTTAGAATTCAGCAACCCTACATATCCCAGTTTTGCCTATCTGCTACCCAAAATGATGCAGCAGTGGTATCTACAAACTCATCCCAACTCTCTTTTCCCTACACTCATGGCCATCTTTAGTTCTCAGAAACTTAAGTTTTCACTTACAAACAGTCCTGGAAGTGGAAATTATTCAGCCATCATTCTGAATATAAAAGCTGTCTATCGTTTCCTTATCCACCCCCATTTACCCTTAAAGTTTCCTTCAAAATTATTTAATTTTTTTTTACCTTTTCAAACATTTAAAAACCCCAAACAATATAAAAGTACATTTAAAACTGTGGAACAACCATACCATAGAATACTACACAGCAATAAAAAATAAATGACAACAATTTGGAGGATCTCAAGGAAATTGTGCTGAGTGAAATAAAGCAAATCTCTAAAGGTTACATACTGTATGATTTCATTTATATAACATTCTTGAAATAACAAAATTGTAGACACAGAGATGGATTAGTGGCTGCTAGGGGTTAGGGATGGAAATAGGAGGTAGGTGAAGCTTTAATAAAAGAATAGCCAAGGGAGCCTAATGGTGATGAACAGTTCTGTAACTTGATTGTGGTATTGGGTATACAAATCTACACATGTGGTAAAATTGCATAAGACTACACATATACACTAACAAATCTGTCTTGGAAGAAGTACAGCCAGAATGCTCCTTAGAAGTAAGGCTGGAGAGACATTGTCTCACGTAGTCTGGACATGTTATCAGGAAGGACCAGTCCCTGGAGAAGGACATCATGTTTGGTTAAGGTAGAGGGTCAGCGAAAAAGGGGAAGACCCTCAATGAGATGGATTGGCACAGTGGCTGTAACAATGGGCTCAAATATAGCAATGACTGTGAGGATCGCACAGGACCGGACAGTGTTTCATTCTGTTGTACATAGGGTCACTATGAGTCGGAATCGACTCAACGGCACTTAACAACAACGACAACATACACACACACACACACACACACACACACACGTAGACACTTAGAAATGCACGCATATAAACTGTTGAAATCTAAATAAGATATGTGGATTGTACCAATGTCAATTTTCTAGTTTTGATATTATCCACCAGGGAAAATGAAGTGAAAGGAACACGCTGTACACTTTTTTTAAACTGTGAATCTATAATTATTTCAAAATAGAAAGTTTTTTTTTTTTTTTGAAAACTACATTTAAAAATTATCTTAAGCTAAACTGTAGGTATGACTTCCATGCCAAATCAAGCTCCTTAAGAGCAAGTCCCACTCTGGCTCATCTTTGTATCCCCAAAGTGTCCAGGTATGTGCTTTGCAGAATAGAAACAAAAATATTTGCTGAATAAATAAATACTAAAAAAGTATGGTACAAAGCAATATTTATTTTCATTCTGAAATAACTACTTTGGAACATATTTTTAAATATAACTTTTTACACAAAAATCCTCTCCCCTCTCAAAGTCTGTTACTACTTTCAATTTCAATATTCACCAACTGCCTCAAGAAAATTGAGAAATTAGTGTTTATCCTTGGAATACAGTCTATAGCCAGACTTCCATTTTACAAACGTTGGAATATAAACTGTACATTCCATGAAGTCCAATAAAACAAGATTTTACTTGTATCATCTAGGCTATTTTCTCCTGTATTAACATAGATAATTGAGAGTGGGCTAACTCAAGTAGAAAACACTCGGACTTTGCACATTACCCTATAGGAATTAGAAAGAGAAAAAACAACAATATTTGAAAAATATATTTACATATACATATATTAAAGTATAACAGCAATTTAGGCAACACAAAAAGGAAAGACATTTCTGTACTTTCTTCTTTAACTGGGCACATGTAGCTGTGACTACCTAGAAAGTGTTCTTATCCAGATGACTAAACAGCAGCACTGGTACATTTCCCCATGTGAATTACTAAGAGTCTAAGACCACTGGCCTAGAGGGCAGGACATCCCTTCTGTATCAGCCTGATGAGTAGTCAGCCAACTTCTATCTGAAAATTTGCAGAGCTAAGAACCCCACTACCTCACAAAGAAAGTAGCTCATTCTATCCCTAGAAGAAGAGGCTAAAAGAGGAAATAATGGTAATGAAAGTAGGAACAGGGTGAAGAGTCAGAAACAGAATAAAAGAAAGATGATTATCCACCCCTTCTACCATAATAGGCAAGAAGGAGTCAAATTATCAGACATCCTCCAGTGGTAATTGTTAAACAGGGCATAAGATGAATCTAAAATAATAATTCAATTTAGGGAAAAATGCAGCTAAGATTATAAAGAGGAACATCTGGTAAGAGACCTATGGTGACTGTTTCGCAGGAACAAGGCAGCTGAAGGATAGGGAATTCCACAAGGCTGCAAAGCAACCTGACTGCTAACAAGTCAGGGGGAGTGCTGATGTCTCCACCTCTCCTCCTCTGCCCACCCGACTCACGTGATTAGGAGCCAGAGGTCTCCCTCCCACCCCAGCTGGTTACCTCGCAGGGCATGGCCTC
The DNA here is from genome assembly GCF_000243295.1 of Trichechus manatus latirostris. Classification (NCBI taxonomy): domain Eukaryota; kingdom Metazoa; phylum Chordata; class Mammalia; order Sirenia; family Trichechidae; genus Trichechus; species Trichechus manatus. Next base: position 1,188,140 of record NW_004444066.1, read on the forward strand.
TTGGGAATATGGACAAAGGAGAACAAAACACAAACAACAATGGTTCTGAGGTTGGAGGAAAAGAATAAAAAATGAGAATGGTACGTTTAAAGCACAGGATGCATACTAAAGATTAATGCGAGAGGAAACTGCAAAGGTACCTAGGGGAGATTCTGGAAAGCCCTGTATGCTAGGTTAATAAGTTAAGACTTTAATCTGTAAGAAGTGCATATATAATTATATATTACATCTTCTGTTCTGATGTCATGCCATTCTACTCTTTTTTTCACTAAGCAATTAATATTTTACACTGTGTTTTATTGATAAAAAAGTTACAGATTATTAAAAAAAAACAAAACTAAACAATAAACTAGTATGATCAAGACAAGAGTCTCCATTTACACAGTTCCATCTGATCCTCCAACTCAGTTTTCAGACAACTCCAAGGAAGATCACAGCTTTGTAAGGCCCAGGGAAGCCAGGAATGAGCCCAGGCTTCTGTATCCATCTCTATCTCATTCACAGATGCCTGCAACCAGGATAGCTGGAGCACGGGCCACTGTTCCAAGCCTGTGCCCTACGAAAGCTCACACTGTGAGAGGACTGCCCCTGGGATACTGCTATAGCCTACAATATCTGAGCCCTGCCTACTTCTCCACCATCATTTCCTACTGGCATTCTTCCTATTTCTGGAACATGCCAAGGTGCTTCTCTCCTTAGACCTTTGCACATGCTTAAGTTCTCTTTGCCTGGAATAATCTTCCCCCAGATCTTTGCAGGCCTCTTCTCATCCTTCATGTCTCAGCTTACATATCACCTTCTCAGAGAGGCCTTAGAAGTAAAACAGCATCCTCTTCCCATCATTCTCTATACCCTTACCTGGCTTTATTTTCTTCAAAAGGCTTATGACTTTTGAAATTACATTAACTATTCTGGTTTTTTTTTTCCTTTCTCAAACCTACTGTATCCCCAATATGAAGAACAATGCCTAGTACATAGTAGGAGATGAGTAAATACTTGCTAACATGTATGAGAAACCCAGTTTCTACCCACCATTAGTTGGTTAAGACAGAGTTGTAAGCAGATAAATTGTAACACTCTAAACGCCGTAACAGAGGTTTAGTGTCTTCTGAGAGTAGGGAACAGGTTGAGAGCTAACGTGAAGTAAGAAGCTGCAAGGTAAATAAGGAAAAGGATACTCAGGCAGGTAAAAGGCACAGTGTAATCAAAGACTCAGGAAAAGGTCAGCCTAGAATGATTGCTGAAGTTGCAAGAGATAAGCCTAGAACAAAAGATCAGTTTCTTACATAATCCCAAAAGCCTGGACTTCATCCTATAAACCATCGCTGACAAAGGCCTAAACTCCAAGGCAGGCAGGGTTGAGGGAGGCTTGACATTTCAGTGGTACAAACAACTAGACAAGAGGTGGTGCTTAAGAGAGACGGGCAAATCCAAGATGAATTCTGAGGTGGATCACACAAAAGGAAGGATTGTGTATGAGAATATGAAGGAAGAAACGGGAAGATAGAAAGAAGGCAGCAAAAAAGTTTGACTTTAGGCTTAATAGGCTGGAGATTTCTGTAAGATGTTCAGATAAGCATGTCTAGTGAGCAATTAGAAATGGGAGTCTCGAGCACAGGAGAGAAGCCAAAACTGGAAAAACAGATGGGGAATGTACTGGTCATCAGCACATAAAAGGTATCTCATTCTTCTCTGAATTCCCACTGCTTAGATGTTCAATAAATGTTCGTTGACTATATGCCTTATCTTTCCACCTAGATTAAAAATTATTAAAGGAGATATTTTACACTTTTGTGTACTCTCACAATACCTAGCACAGAATTGGGCATACAGACACCTAATAGTTTTTGATGGGTGAATTGGTTTTTATTTTAAAAATTTATTTGAACAAAGATAAATCTTCAACAGAATTACTTTGACCTTTAAAATCTGATTTTTGTTTCTTTAAAAGATAATTGACTTTTTAGCAAAAATAATAACAGTGTATTGTGGGTTTTACTACAACATGTGTGTAAGTAAAATGTACGACAACAGTAGTATAAAAGCCAGGAGGGGAGAAATCAAACTATACTATTGTAAGGTTCTTAAACTATACATGAAATGGTATAATATCATTTGAAGGTAGACTATAAGTTAAAGATGCATACTATACACGCTAAAGCAACCACTAATAACAAAACAAAGAGTAACAAAACAAAACCAACAAAGGAGACAAAACAGAATAATAAAAAATACTAAATAATCCAAAAGAAGACAGAAAGGGAAAATAAATAGCAAGATAATAGACATATACCTAACCATATCAATAATCACACTAAATGTAAACAGTATCCAAACCAAACTTGTTGCTGTCGAGTCAATATGCACTCATAGCGACCCTATAGGACAGAGTAGAACTGCCCCATAGGCTTTCCTAGGCTGTAAATCTTTATGAAAGCAGACAGCCACATCTTTCTCCTGCAGAGCAGCTGGTGAGTTCAAGGTGCCAACCTTTCAGTTAGCAGTCAACTGGTTAGCTTATACCTTGTAAATGGTATAAACATCCCATAAAGGCAGACATTGTCAGATTAGATAAATAAAACAAGATCCAACTATGTGCTGCCTACAAGAAATACTTCAAGTATAAAGACACAAATAGGTTAAAAGTAAAAAGGATGAGAGAAGATATACTTTCCATGCTAACACTAATCAAAAGAAAGCTGGGAAAAAGAAAGCTGGAATGGCTATATTAATATCAGATGAAGTAGATTTCAGGGGAAAAGAATATCACCAGGGATAAAGAAGTAACTTCATAATGATAAAGTGGGCAATTCATCAAGACTTAACAACACCAATCCTAACTGTCTATGCATCTAATAAGAGAGCCCCCAAAATACATGAACTAAAAACTGGCAGAACCACAAGGAGAAAGAGATGTACACGATTATAATCAGAAAGTTCAATGCTCTCTCAATATTGATAGAATAAGACAGAAAATCACCAATGATTTAGATTTGAACAATACTAGCAACCAACTTGACCTAACAGATAAAGAGACATTTGTAGAAAACTCTACCCAACAACAGCAGAAATACATTTTCCTCAAGTGCACATGGAACATTTATGAAAGTAAACCATAAATTCTCAATAAATTTAAAAGAATCCAATTCACATAAAACGTTCTCTGACCTCAATGCAATTAAATTAGAAACCAAAAGCAGAAAGATATCTGGAAAATACCCAAATATCTGAAAAGTAAATAGCATACTTCTAAATAACCCATGGGTCAAAGAAGACATCGAAAGGGAAATTAGCTTTATTGGTAGTAGGCCAAAATTGGGAACAACCCAAATGTTCACCGACAGATGAACGGATAAACAAATTGTGTGCTACTAACTGTAATACTACTTAGCAATAGAAAAGAATAAACTATTGACACAGCCCAGATAAACCCCAAAATAATTTTGCTGAGTGAAAGTAGGCCAAACTTAAAAAAAAAAGCAAAAAAACATACTGTACGATTCCATTTATACACAACTCTAGAAAATGAAAATCTACAGTGACAGAAAGCAGATCTGTGGTTGTTTGGGGATGGGGAGTGGAGAAAGGTGGGAGGGAGAGATTACAAAAGGGCATGAGGAAACTTTTGGGAGTGATGGATATGTTCCCTATCTTGATTATGGTGACGGTAAAACATATATAAACCAAAAACCAAACCCATTGCCGTCGAGTTGATTCCAACTCACAGAAAACATATATAGTATACTTTAAATAAAGGAGCCCGATGGCACAATGGTTAAGCACTCAACTGCTAACTGAAAGGCTGGCAGCTTAAACCCACCCAGAGGCTCTTTGGGAGAAAGACCTGGAGATCTGCTCCTGTAAAGATTACAGCCTAGAAAACTCTATGCGGCAGTTATACTCTGTCACATGGGGTCACTATGAGTAAAAAGCAACTTGACAGCACCTAACAACAATATACTTTAAATATATAGTTTATTATATGTCAGTTATACCACAATAAAGCTGTAAAAGAAAATCTGATTTTTGTCCAAGGGGAAAAAGATTCCTCTGTATTTACCCTACTATACAACAATTTTGTTTTCAATTATAGTTTATATTTCAATTCCCAAGGAAACCTTTATGGAATGTTCCCATATTTTGGATACACAGCCTTGGCAAACGTATTTCATAAGTCTTCAAACACACACACTTAAGTCTGGGAGAGAGTATCGGAGCCAATGTCTGTCTTATTTTTGTAGCATTTTTCCAAGAACAGTTATATTTAGCTCTAAAATATAATAGCTTCAGCATATACATTTGATGATATAATTATTAATCAGGTCCCAGGATTTTCCTAAGAAGTCTAGGCCACTGTAAAACTGAGCTTGACATCCTATTGTGAATACTGTGTGTGTTTAAGTAACCTGCTTTTGATACTTAACACAATTGAAAACCACATGCACTGTATGGGTCAGCAGAAAAATCAACCTGGTTGTCAAGAGTTCTGGAGTCCCGTCAGCCACAACTCTCTGTCCCCACCAGCATGTATTTCTCACTGAGAAAGTTCATACTTAATGATCAAGTCACTAAATGGCAGTTTTCCTGGATTACAGAACTTTAGAGATAGATAGGGCCTTCAGACAGCCCAGACCAGTTGCCACTGAGTTGACTCTGACTCATGGCAACCTCATAAGTGTGAGAATATAACTGTGCTTCACAGAGTTTTCAATGGCTGATTTTTAGGAAGTAGACTGTCTGGCCTTTCTTCCTGGGCACCTCTGGGTGAACTTGAACCTTCAACCTTTCAGTTAGCAACCAAGCATGTTAATCATCACATCACCCAGGGACTAGAGATCATGAAATCCAACCCCCATATTTTTCAGTTAAAGGAATAAAGGCCCAGGAGAGTGAAATCATTTGCTAATTCAAGATAGAGCTGGAGCTAGAATTCAAATGTCCTGACTTCTAACCTTTTATCCTTTAATAAACTGCCTATGCCAGTCTCTCTATGTGGATATATGATCAAATAATTACAGGAAAACTAGAGTTAACCTATAAAACAGCCTAGTAAAGTTTGTGGAAATTTTGAAGTCTTAACATTACATAATATTTATGTGAACAAGTCATCGACCAAAAATTAAGTCTCTTCACAGAAAAATCTCAGTTAAACCAAACTAGAACAAGTGTGGATTGTGTAGCTTGGAAATTATTTTCCAGTACTCTTTTTTTTCCTTTCCAAGTTTACAACCTTTCCAGTAACTTCTCTGTCAATGAGGGCATTGAGGTACACTAACACCCTATATTCTTTACTTCTGAGTTAAAGGAAGGAAGAAGAGAGGGAAAATGAAAGAAGCAAGAGAACCAAAAAAACACATCTCTTTTTAAAACACAAGCCACTTGGTAAATGTTGAGAAATGGCTCAATGTCTTATCTGAAGAAGTCAACTGATAGTTGAAGATGCCACAAGTAATCTATTTTTATGACCTTTTTTTTTAAATTGTGGTAAAATATACATAACATAAAATTTGCCATTTTAACCATTTTAAAGTGTACAATTCAGTGGCATTAATTACATTCACAGTGTTGTGCAACCATCACCATTATCTATTTCCAAAACATTTTTATCACAAACAGAAATTCTGTACCCATTAAGAAATAGCTCTCTATTCCTCCACCCTCCAGCGCCTGGTAACCACTAATCTACTTTTGTCTCTACGCATTTGCCAATTGTAGGTATTTCAAATAAGTGGAATCATACAATATTTATCCTTTTGTGTCTTATTTCACTTAGCCTGTTGTCAAGGCTCATTCATGTTGTAGGATGTATCAGAACTTCACTCCTTTTTATGACTGAATAATATTCCACTGTATGTATACCACATTTTGTTTATCCAATTGTCAACTGATAGAAACTTGGGTTATTACCACCACTTGGGTTAAGGATTAAGAGTGAAATTATTTTTATTTTTCAATATCACACACACATGCATTGGTAACATTTTTTCTTTTTTTCCTATTAATGTAAAATTACCCGTGTGGCTACATTTTAATTAGAATAATTAATACTGCAGACAAGAGTCAAATAAACCAAGAAAGCTCCTGCCTCCTCAGTGTTTTTGTTAGTTCCTCTAACTAGAATGCTCTTCCCCAGTTATTTTCATGAATCGTTCCCTAACTTCTAGGTTTTTGCTCAAATGTCACCTTATCAATCAGTTCCTTCCCAGGCCCAGCATATAAAATAGCACCACTGCCACCACCACGTCTCCTTGCTGGGCCCATCCCTGCCTTGCATTTCTATCCCCTTGACTTTATTCTTCTCCATGGTCTTTCCCACCATCCCATACTATACATCTACTTTTTTGCTAATTGTCTGTCCTTCCCATGAGGACAGTGATTTACTCAGTTTTGAACCATGTATGGCACCTAATAAGCACTTAACAAATATTTGTTGGTGAAATGGCTGAATTACAGTTTAACAGCTATGTGGTAAGAAGAGAGTTACCTTCCCCACTGGTCTCTCCCTTACTAAATCCTCCTCCACCCTCACACACCAAAACCAAGCGAGTGTCAAGAAATTACAGTTGGCAAGCATCTGCCTGGGAGTTTACTCTGACTAAAAGTGTTTTGTCTGAGATTAAGTCCAACTTGGATCTCTCCAAAGCCCTGAATATGTTTGTCACCTCTAGAGCTTCCCCTAGGAGGCAGCACATTATAGCACAATGATGTTCAAATACCCAAAACCAAAAAACCTGTTGCCCTCGAGTCGATGATTCCAACTCACAGCGACCCTACAGGACTGAGAAGAACTGTCCCATAGGGTTTCCAAGCAGCAGCTGGTAGATTCGAACTGCCCAACTTTTGGTTAGCAGCCAAGCTCTTAACTGTTGTGCCACACAGCACTATTAAACTGCAGATTCTTAGGCCCATCCCTGCAAATGTGGGAATGAGATCCAAGACTCTGCACCATGGGTGAGTCTAAGTAAAGACCTGAGGACCACATTTGCAGAATCACTGGGTTTATTCTGGAATCAGACAGACCTTTATTCAGATCCTAGCTACACTGTTTACCCACTGTTCAGCCAGTGGCACTGGGTGAAGACTTCATTTTACTCAGCATCAATTTCTCACCTGTAAAATGAGGATAACATTACCTGACTTGCAGGTTTGTTCTAAGACTAATGCAAGTAAAGTACTTAGCACAGTGCCTGGTACACAGCATTTGCTCAATAAATGATAGCTATTAGTTTCTGTCTCTTGCTATCTCCTGCCTTGAGACTCCTGAAGAAGCATTCCTTTGCTCATGCTGTCCCTTCCAACAGGTATGGCCCTCCATTTCTTTTTTTTTTTTTTAATTTTTTTTTTTTCCCATACAAAAATTTGTACATACATTGTTATGTGACTCTAATTGCTCTCCCCATACTGTGACAGCACACTCCTCCTTTCCACCCCTGATTCCCCATGTCCATTCAACCAGCTCCTAACCCTCTCTGCCTTCTCATCTCACCTCCGGACAGAAGTTGCCCGTTTAGTCTCTTGTATCTACTTGAGCCAAGAGGCACACTCCTCACGTGTATCACTTTATGTCCCACAGTCCAGTCCAATCCCTGTCTGAAGAGCTGGCCTCGGAAACTGTTTTAGTTCTGGGCTGAAGCCAGGGGCCATGCTTTCTGGGTTTCCTTCAGTCTCAGTCAAACCATTAAGTCTGGTCTTCTTACTAGAATTTGAGTTCTGCACCCCACCTTTCTCCTGCTCCATCTGGGACTCTCTGTCGCGTTCCCTGTCAGGGCAGTCATTGGTGGTAGCCGGGCATGGCACTCCATTTCTGACTGACTCAATCTTCAAAAACAAGAACTTCTGCTTAACCTAATATTGGATATCACATTAGTTTCAGGTTTTACGTAAAGAGCCATGGAGGCAAGGAGGGGAAAAAATGGTTAAGATTAGTGTCAGAAAAGGGAGTTTAAGTCCTGGCTGCTTTCTAACTCACTGTGGTCCTCAAATCTGTTCAAGAACCAGGTCCAGCCTAGTAGTCTATGAGTGTGGGAGAGCTAGATACAAGTCCTAGTTCTGCAAATGACTTGCTATATAATTTTAGTCTAGGCCCTGGTCCTCTCTATGTCCTCTCAGTGTCCCCATCTATCCAGCGAAAGGATTCCAACTTGGACAGTCTACGAGTCTGGAAAAAGTACAGGTTCAGATTTTGTACTCAAACAGGTGTTTGATTTTGTGTGTGTGTGTGTGTGGTGAAAATATACACAACAAAACATACAGCAATTTAACAATTTCTACATGTATAATTCAGCAACATGGATTACATTCTTCCAGTTGTACAACCATTACAGCTATCCTTTTCCAAATTCGTCCACCGCCATTAACACATGGTATGGGATTTTAACAGCCAAAATACCCAAATCCCCTCTCCTCTTCAGGCCTCAGTTTCCCCATCTGTCGGGGTGGGGGGCTGGGTGGCATAGGTCTCTTTGGTCCCACTCCCAGACATCTGGGTTGGAGACTGCTCAACCAGGACTCGGGCCCCCGGCGTGATGCGTGGGGTTGAGAGTGTGCAGCCCCTCAGTCCGAGGAGCAGGGTCGGGAAAACGGGGGCGAGGGGAGGAGGCCTTTAATCCTTTTCCTGTCCCGAACCCTGCCGACCCGAGGAATTACCGCGACGCACGCCCACCTCCCATGGCCGGACTACGACGCCCGGGGCGACCACTCGTCTGGGTTTCCTCCCACGACGCCGGAGAGACGCAGGCCAGGACAACCCTAAGAGGCGCCCGCAGACCGCGTGGAGGCCGGCCCGGCCCCCTCCTCTTTTCTCCCGTCCCCTCGCCTCTTCTCACCTCTCGGTTTGCGCCGCCCCACACGATGAGGCCCCGAGGCGCGTCCTCCGCCGTACCCGGGCTGAGAGGACAAGGCGGCAAGGCAGACGGAGCCAGACTCCTGGCCGGCCTCCCTTTAACGGCTCCGGCCCTTTCCCGTCCATCGCCCAGCCCCCCGAGGAGGCGGGACCGGGTCGGAACGTAAAAGGGGCTATGCGAGGAGGCACCGGCCGAGAGGCGCAGAACGCAAACCCGGCGAGAACGCCCCGCGGCCCTGGCGGTGCGCTAGCAAGGGTCAAGGCAGCCAGCCAATAACTCCACCCTGACCAGCAAGGGTGCCGCCCCCTGACTACTTACCTCCTCGCGATTGGCTGCTCTGGGAAGAAGGGGCGGTGCGGCCGGATTTTCAAAGCTGTTCCTCTCCCGTTCTCTGAGGCGATGAATCATCTGCCAAGTGAACAGTTTATTCCTTCTTGGCTTTATCCAACGATAAAGTAGCAGTAGAGATGCGGAAGCGCTCTGCCTAGAGCTGTAAAGTGCTCTGCGTTTGTGAAGGGGCATCGTCATTATTGGCGCCCTGATTGCACAGTGGTTAACAGCTATGGTGCGCTACAGCTGCTGACCCAAGAGGTCGGCAGTTCGAATTTACCAGCCGCTCCTTGGAAACGCTGTGGGGCAATTGTACTCTGTCCTATAGGGTCACTATGAGTTCATCTCGTTATGAGGTGGAATCGACTCGACGGTAAGGGGTATCGTCATTATTACCCACGCCTTGGGACTTTAAAAATCATCTACTGCCTATTGCTGTTCCCTTCCACCCCCTTTGTAGGTGGGGAGATTGAAGCTTTGAATGGGAAAAGGTATGCTAGAAAGTTAGAGGTCTAGGGTTAAAACTCATTCTCCAGCCAAGATCCTAATAGCCAGAAGGCTGTTTTAAAAATGTAAATATAAAAATATAATTCCAATCCTTATTTAAAGCCCTCTGTGAGTTTCCATAACATTTATAGATAAAATCAAACCCCTCTTTACGCGGTCGAAGTCCTGCATGCTCTGGGCCCTGGCCTCATTTTCCTCCTCACCTTACTACTCTCCAGCCATACCGGCCAACTTATCTGCCAAGCTTGTTTTCATTTGGTACCTGAGCCCTGATTCGGGCTACTTGATTTCTTCTTGTCACTCAAGTCTCAACCTAAACGCACTCACCTCCACAAGGCGGTCCCTGACCACCCTATCTAAAGTAACTAGCCAGTCACCTTCTGTGATTAAATTTCTTTCCCCCACGAAGTGGCCATTATCTGATATTGGGCATGTATTCATTTCTTCATTCCTTTCCTTAATGTTGTCTTCGTGGGCCCACTAGATAGGGGTGGAAGAAGATGAACCTCTTCACAGTCATTTAAGGAACTCCCTTTCATATCTAGAGCTGATGTCCAAGTTTCTGTCACCAGGCTCAGAGATTCCAAAGGTCACAGCCATATCAGGAATCAGAACACCCTGATTCTACTTCTCACGCTGCCCCTTATGACTGGAAACAAACCACTATACCACAAAGGCATCAATTTTGTAACCTTTCCCAGGGTAGTTAATGGCTTGGCACACATAGTCCTAAGAGAATTAAGTAAAACAGTGGAGGTAAAGTACTTTGCCAACCAACCGTCTATAGGCTGCATAACAACCAGAGTAGCTACAGTTGGCACTTTATAGATTGTCTGCACAAAACTCTGCACATTCATTATTTTATTAAATCCTCACAGCAACCCTTTGAGGAGGGACTATATTATGATCTTCCTTTTATAGGTGAGGAAATGGGACTCAGAGATGTTAGGTGACTTGCCTAAGGTCCTATACTTAATATGTGAGAGAAACATGATTTTAACCCAATTATATCTAATGTAAAGCCCTCTCTCTTAACCACTAGGCTATACTACTTCTCACTGTGCTATTCACGTGTGAAAATCTACTCCCATCCTTGCTTGTAATGTTGTTAGCTGCCCTCCAGTTGACTCTGACTCATGGAGACCTTGTGTTCCCCAGTCCTGCATCATCCTCATGACCAGTAGCATGTTCTAGTTTATTGTTGTGGCTATTGTGCCAATCTGTCTCACTGAAGGTCTCCCAGGCCCTCGTTGGCCCTCTACTTAACCAAACATGAAATTCTCCTCCAGTTGATTTAGGAAATAATATTGGAGTTGTGGTCCTTGAGCATAGAGAATGTGACCCAGCTGGAGAAGGGCTCATAAGGACTCACAAGGACACATCAACTGGGCCCTGAGGTATAAAGACAATAGCTAAGATAATCTTGGAAAATATCTTTTAGGGAAACTTTCACATAAAGCTAATCAAACAGAACACAAAAGACTTTCTACTCTTATCTTTTTCTATTAACATTTAGTGAATAAAAAATTTGTTGGACCAGTGAAGACCCTCCTGACTGAAACTTGTACCAATGATTGTTAAGAAAGACAACTCAAAATGTAGGATCACAGTTTCTAGCCAATCTGAAAAGGCTAAGCTTTCAATGGTTTTGCTCATTTGTATTTGTAATGTTAATATATACTGATGGCTCTGTAATGGTTCTTGGGACTTGGACAGACATGGCTGTGGCAGCATGCTTGTCCGTTTTCCCATTCTTGCCTATTCTGTAATATTCTTTGGACTCTGGGCGGACATGGCTGTGGCAACATACTTGTCCGTTTTCCCTCTCTTGCCTATTCTGTAATACTCTTTGGACTGGGGCAGACATGACTATGTTGGCATGCTTGTCCGTTTTCCCATTCTTGCCTATTCTGTAATATTCTTTGGACTTGGGCAGACATGGCTCTAGCAGCATGCTTGTCCATTTTCCCACTTTTGTCTGTTCTGTGATATTTCCTTGGACTCAGGCAGACATGGCTCTGGCAGCATGGTTGTCCGCTTCCCACTTCTGCCCTTTTGAATATATGCCGAATAAAACTTCCTTTTTGCTCTACTAAACTTTGTGATGTTTTTCCCCTACAACACAGTGATTGACCCCTCCTGATGACACGTCCAAAGCAAGCTAGTCGGACAGTGTTTTGTTGTGATCCATAAGGTTTTCATTGGCTAATTTTCAGAAGTAGATCACTAGGCCTTTCTTCTTAGTCTGTCTTAGTCTGGAAGCTCTGTTAAAACTTGTCCACCACGGGTGACCTTGCTGGTATTTGAAATAACGGTGGTGTACCTTCCAGCATCATAGCAAACGCAAACCACCACAGTAGGACAAACTGAGAGATGGGTGCATGTAATAGACACCAATAAAGACTGGTTGAATTTAATAATGGCTATCATTTTCTTTCACTTATTCCATATGTTTTACTCTACATTACAGATGAGAAAACTGAGGCTCAGGATATTAAGTTACTTACCAAGTTCATGCAGCTGACAAGTAGCAAAGGGGGTTTCAAACTGGGAGCTGTCATATGCCAAAACCCAAGAACACGAGCTATGCCCCAGTGCAAGCAGAAGGTGCTATAGAGGAAGCTTTAGGTTAGTCATTGGTGCCTTTCTCCCTCCCAATTCAGCATCTTAGGCTGCTATTTAATCTTGTGGCCCTCCCACCCCAATCACTCCCCACCACCACATACACATCCCCAGAGACCGCAGGGAGTTGGACTTTGTTTAATCTGCCATGTTTACCTGACCTTCATTAATGCTCCAGTTCTCACCAGCAGGACGCTAAGGGGTGAAACAAATAACCAAATTCCTCCTAAGAAAGAGCTAGCTAATAATCTGCTTTTCCTTAATAATAGCAGGTCAGCAACCCAGCCAGCCAGAATACGGATCTCTTAACCCTGCCGACTAAGGCTGATCATTTTCCCTTCTGTTGGTCTTAGGGTTCGCTGAGATGGCTGGCAGCCCGAGGACTAGGAAGTCCAGTATTTTCTTCCACATATATAAACATTACACTGTCCCAAGTGCTTTCCCAAAGGGTAATTAACTGAGAGCATTATAGATCATTTCATTTTATTGTAGGTCATTTCTGGTTAGGTAACACTTTGGTACTCACTGCCTCAGCTTTTCTTGGCTACCTCCTCTTCTCAAGTGGGACACATCCCTTCTCCTGAGGTCTCCTGACTCATTATTTAATGGGCAAGTCCTGATCTGCTGCAATTCACTATTCATTCTCACTGCTATTAGTGTTTTTCTTTTTTAATTTAATTTGTTTGTTTTTGGAAGCAGGCAACACATACAAAGAGTAAAGGTCAAAAGGTCAAAGTGGATTTGTTTACTCTTTATATATGTTGCCTGTTTACAGTGAAAAGTAAATCTCCCTCCCACCCTATCCACTCTTAGCCCATGTATATCCCTAGAGGCAAACACAATTCCAGTTTTCTGTGTTGCCTTCCAGGTTTATTGTATACCAAACCCATTGTCATTAAGTTGATTCCGACTCATAGCGACCCTATAGGACAGAGTAGAATTGCCCCCACAGGGTTTCCAAGGAGCGCCTGGTAGATTAGAACTGCCAACTTTTTGGTTAGCAGCCGTAGCTCTTAACCACTATAACTTTTTCAGTTCTGGCTTCACATTAGAATCTCTTGGGCAATTTTGAAAAGATACTAGTGTTTGGGCCCTACCCCTAGATATTATAATTTAATTGGTATAGGATGGGCTCAGGCATTGATCTTTTTTAAAAGCCTCCTGGGAGATGCTAATACACACCTAGGGTTGTCAAACCACGGTTCTATGCATATACAAATACACACACATGTATACGTATTTTACAAAAGGAGCATACAATATACACTTCTACATTTTTAAAACATTATTATACCTTGAAGATTGTTCCATATACCAGTGCATAAAGAGCTGATGTTCTGGCTGTCTATTGCTGCTTAACAAATCACTCCAAAACGTAATGACTTGAAACAATAATAATCATTTTATTATTTCTCACCATTTCTATAGGTTAGGAATTTGGTAAGAGCTTGGCCTCGGGGTTTTCCATGCACCTGTGCTCAGACAGTAGCTAGAGCTGGGCCAGCTTGGGGCTGAAGGCAGCTGAAGGCTGGTTGGACATCTCTTTCTCTTCATTTCTCGGGGACTCTCCTTGTGCCTCTCTGTGTGGGCTAGCCTGGGCTTCCTCACACTATGGCAGCCTCAGGCAGTCTGACCGCTTAAATGGCTGCTGAAGACTTCAAGAGCCAGTGTTCTCATGAGCAAGGTGGATGCTGTATAACCTTTTCTGATCTGGTCTCAAAAGTCACACAGCCTCGGGGACCATGGTCTCGGGGAACATCTAGCTCAATTGGCATAACACAGTTTATAAAGACAATGTTCTACATTCTACCTTGGTGAGTAGCGTCTGGGGTCTTAAAAGCCTGTGAGCAGCCATCTAAGATACTCCACTGGTCTCACCCCTTCAGGAGCAAGGGAGAATGAAGAGAACAGGAAACAAGGAAAAGATTAGTCCAAAGGACTAATGGACCACAGCTACTAAGGCCTCCACCAGACTGAGTCCAGTATAGCTAGATGCTGCCCAGCTATCACCACTGACTGCTCTGACCAGGATCACAACAGAGGGTTCTGGACAGAGCTGGAGAAGGAGGTAGAACAAAATTCTAACACACACAAAAAGACCAGATTTACTGGCCTGAAAGAGACTGGAGAAACCCCGAGAGTATGGCCCCCAGACACCCTTTTAGCTCAGGGGTGAAGTCACTTCTGAGGTTCACCTTTCAGCCGGGGATTGGACAGCTCCAGAAAACAAAACAGGATTAATGGGGCAGAGCAGTCCAGGGACAAGGACTAGAAGGCAGAAGTGAACAGGAAAGCTAGTGATAGGCAACCCAAGGTTGAGTAAGGACAGTGTTGACATGTAGTGGGGTTGTTAACCATTGTCATAGGGCAACATGTGTATTAACTGTTTCATGAGAAACTATTTTGTTCTGTAAACCTTCATCTAAAGTGAGAATAGCAGCACAATTGGAAGAGCGTAGTCGATGTCACTGAACTGTGCCTGTAGAAATTTTTGAAATGGTGTATCTTTGGCTATGTATATTTTCACCAAAAAAAAAAAAAAAAGGTCAAGAAGGGAGAGGTTTGACATGTTGTGGGGTTGTTAACCAATGTCATAAAACAATATGTATAATGACTGTTTAATGAGAAACTATTTGTTCCATAAACTTTCACCTAAAGTACAATAAAAAAAAAAAAAAGTCACACAGCCTCACTTCCACCGCACTCTGTATGCTGCAACAGTCATAAAAGCCTGCCTGATTTCAAAGAGAGGGGACACAGATCCCAAGCTTAGATGGGAGAAGTGTCAAAGTCACATTGTTAAAGAAGGACATGGGGGAGGGGAGATATTGAAATACTGGCGATCACAAGCCCCAGCATCCCAGATTCGTTCTTTCAGAGACAAGCGCTAGGTACTGTGGGAAACGGTCACCTAAGACGGAACATAACCTTTGCATAGTATTCCATTGTTTGGGCATACCATCATTTGTTTAAGCAGTGATAGACATTTAAATTGTTTCTATTCTTTTGATATTACAAATTGTGCTTTGAACAATGATAGGTATGTTTCCTGTGCCCCTTTCCCCCAGTCTCCAGTGGGGGCTTGCTCATGACACTTGCCTTTCAGGGCTGCTGTGTGGCAGGACAGAAAGCAGTCATTCTCAGGCTCCAGAAGAGAATCCCTCCTACTTTGGTCTTTGAGGGAAACCATGCTGAATTGTTCCAAAAGAGGAGAGGTTGGAGGGCCAAGGAGTCAGGGGGCAAGGAGATTTTTGAAAGTCCCCCCCAAGAATGAGAAAGTCACTGGGCTTTGCAGGATCCTTGGTATAAATGTTTAACACACTCTTCTGCTAATCATAAGGTTGGAGGTTTGAATCCACCCACAGGTGCCTCTGAAGAAAGGCCTGGCAATCTACTTCCAGAAAATCAGTCATTGAAAATCCTATGGAGTACAGTTCTACCCTGACACACATGGGGCTGCCATGAGTTAGAATCAACTCAGTGGCAACTAGTTTGAGTAGCAAGGACCTGGGCCTACTCCCCTGTCCTGGAAAGGTAGGAAACCTCTTGGTGCCCCAGGGAAGCTGGAGCCTGGAGGTAGGAGGTCTCAGCCTTGGCAGGGATGTCCAAGCCCCAGCTTAGAGCAGAACTGCTGGCCTTTGAGGGCCCCTACCAGCTTGGACAAGGGGCATATTGGTTGTAGCAGTGTGGATCAAAGGCTAGAGGGCTTTTCTCAGGCCGGATATAGGAAAAGCAGCAGGCCTTCATGTGATCCTGGGATAGGGCTGAAGACTCAATAATTACCAGGATTGAATTTCCTGCCAGCACTATGGGATGGAGATTTGGAGCATATACAGTTTGATTTGGAGACAGAGAAGAAATGTGACTCTTATAGCCCAGTAAGGAGTACAGGTCACTCCCACTAAAAATATTTGAGTACAGAAAATGATCTGTTTTTGAGGTTTCAGGTGATCACAAGCCCCAGCATCCCAGATTTGTTCTTTCAGAGATAAGTGCTAGAGGCTGGGAGAGATGGTCACCCAAAAGGGAACATAATCCATGCATTAAAATATTGACTCTACTATTATTTCTTTATTTAAACTTTCATCCCTTTTTGATAGCCAGGACAATATCTTAAAGGATTAGCAATCACTTTGTTCTGTCCTTCTGGTCAAATTTTAGATTAAGAAGATAAGAAAATAAGCAAGTGTGAAAAGATGTAACTACAAAAATATTCATTAAAAATTGCAGCAACAACAAAAAGATTAGTAACAGCCTAAATAACCAATAGTTGGAAGTAGGTTAAATAAATTATGGTACAGTCACCATGGAAATCGAAGCCCATTAAAAAATCATATGGTAAAAGAGTATTTAATGGCACAGAACACTGTCTACATATATTGTTAAATGTAAACAAAATATGTATTGAACAACCAAATTTATTTTGTTTTTATTTTAAATTTTGTTTTGTTTTGTTTTAAAAATTATATTCATGTGACTGGAAAAGAAGGATTTCTACCAAAATGTTTCTCTGGATGGTGATTTTTATTTTCTTCTTTTTCTTTACCTGAATATCTCAATTTTCTACAACACAAAAATGTATTACTTTTATAAAGAGAAAAATAAAAGTTTTGGTTAAAGAAAATAGGAAAATAGGTATATCTGCATTACTTCTGTTTTCTATGAAATATCACTGCTGCATACCTAGCTTACATTATCTTTATTATTGGCTACATTTACTGAGAGCAGGCCACCAACCAGGTTTGTAACAAATACTGCTTTAATCCTCAGACAACTCTACAAGATAAATATCATTGGTATGCACAATTTGCTAATGAGGAAATTGAGACCAGAGAGGTTAGGTAACTTGCCAATGTCAAAGCAAAAGTTTGTAAGTCACAAGATCAGCATTCAAACACAGCTTGTTCTGGTTCCAAAGCCCAAGTGTACCCTCCTGCCTTTTGCCTTTCTACTACTATGATCAAAAAGCATATATTTAGGACCTGATTTTGCCTGACTTTTCAGTATTACCCAAGGATTCATAACCTTTTTTGAATTACAGATCCCTTTCAGAATCTGAGCTTTAGAAAAACGCACAGGAGGACAAACTCCTAAGTGACTCATCCATGGACCCCAGGTTAGAGATCCTCATAGTTAACCAAAGTTCTTCAAAGACCAGCCAAGCAGGCACCAGGAAACGAAGTAGCTGAAAAAGTCACTAAATCAACCAGTAGCAGGATATTAAGATTTGTTATCAATTCTAGGTCAAGTGTAAAAACAAATTAAATGTGGACAGTGAGCCAAGGTTAAGTATAAAAAGAGGGTGGAGACCCACAAGGCTGTTAAGGGAGCTCCAATGGTTAGATGACAGAGCAAAGGAAACTCTGTCTTCCCTTCTCTGGCTTCAGAGGGAGGTGGGGTTTGGCAAGCCAGGAGGGGAAGGCCTTCCACCAGGAAAAGGAGGCTAAATAACCATTTAGGTCAGTGAAATGTCCTGAAGGAGGACATTCCATGCAGAGTTTCTTGCAGGGGTCCAGTGACATACAAACTATCCAAGCTTGCACTGCTTATTGTTTCCTATGCCTCCCTCCTCTACTCAGTCAGCAAGCATATCTTCCACATTCAACTTCTTGCTTCTACCCCCACTCACTCCTATTCATTCTCTCAACCTCCATGCTAGGGCAGTTCCTCATTCCTCTGGGAATATTGCAACAGCCTCCTCACTGGCTTGCTGGCCCCTGATGTTTGGATATTCTTTACCATATCCTGAGCATGCAAACCTCCAATGACAGGGTGTCTACTACCTCTAGGGGAATTCAGTTAGTCTTTTGAACTACTGACTATTGATGGTTAGGATAGCTAACAATAATTGAATGGCTTCTATTAAACTGAACTGTATTAAATTGCTGTTTCTGTAGGATAAAAATAGTCAAATAATGGTAGTTTCATGTGGCTCAACTTAATGTGTACCAGGTGCATAGTTTGCACTATACAATATGGTATCTCATTTAATCTCCACAACAGCCCTGTTAAATTATTCTGATTTAACAGATAAGCAAAGTGAGGTCCAGGAGAAATTAAATAATTTACACAGATAGCAAAGGAGAGGCCCAGACGCAGTCTTAAACCTAACTCCAGAGCTCCACTTCCTAAGCACTCTATGTACCTATGACTCTGTTTCACTGTCTTGTCCTGCCATTGGGACCTCCCTAAACAAAATGGTACCCCCTTTCCCTGCAACAGCCTTTCAGAGCTTCCTTCCAGTTGAACATCCTCAGTTCTTTCATCATTGTTCTTAACAGGAGTGATGAATGTGTGTCACCTGTGCAGGACTTTCATCCAGCACTGGGATTTGTGATGGCCACTAACATACTGACCAGTCTGTTCACATTCAAGCAGGTCCTGGATTTTTAAACAGCTACCTCACAAAACACTGCCTCTTGACCTGTTTTTCCTTGCTTGGTCCCATTTGCCCCCACTCCCCTTTTACCTCCAGCCTCAGAGTCTCAAAATCATCTGTGGTTCCTTGCTTCAGTTTCCTCATCTATGAAGTTGTATCTTGGAGTAGAGATAATTCTAAATAAATAGTGCCAGCTATTATTCCAGGCAAGAGTCCCTGGGTGGTGTAAACGATTAAATGCTTGGTTGGCAGTTAGAACCTACCCAGAGGCTCCTCAGTAGACAACCCTGTACGGCAGCTTCCAAAGGTTCACAACCTTGAAAACCTTGTGGAGCTGTTCTACTCTGCACACATGGGGTGGCCAGGAACTGGAATCAACTCCATGGCAACTAACAACAACAACATCATTCCAGGCGAGTCCTCTGGCAAGGCCTGTGGTGACTTCAGCCATTCTTGGTCAGTGATCCCTCACTCTGGGCCCATCCAGAGTCATGGAACCAGGAGTGTTAGAGATAAAAGTATTCAACTCCCTCATTTTGTTGATAGGGAAATTGAAGTCTTGAGAGAGGAAGAGACTATTTCAAGGTCATCGTATGAGTCAGTGACATGGCAGGGCCTACAATACCTCTACAATGAAAGATTCTGGTAGTGCATGCTCTTTTCTACACTGGATTACCCCAAACACTCTCTCCAACCCTACTGGAAACCCATCCCACCTCCATGCCCACCAAAGGAAAGAAGCTTCTGGTTTTCCAGTTTCTTTCCTGGATCCTTCCACTAACATCTGATATCAAAACCATTTAATAGGTATATTAGGAGGTGACCCACTGCAGATACCACCTTATCTATATCTACCCAACAATTAGGATTGAAGTTTTTCAACAGGCTTGCCTTCCTCATTCTGGCATATTAAAAAATGAGGTAAAAGTAGATTTTCCTGCAAAACAGTTTGTTATATTCCTAACAGAACTAAGCTTGGTGGGCATACTATGGGAAAGGACCTGGGCTGGGCTCTTTGGGGGGTAAAAAAAATGTGTAATATTTTACTCCTATCCTCAAGAAGCTTGAGTTTGGTAAGTGTACAGATGTGGGTAAATACTAAAAATAGGTAATATGACATAGAATGTATAAACTCCCATTACAATGGAAGGAAACCAATAGTTTGGTGGTTCTAAGTAGGAAAAGATTCTAGTTGGGCCATCAAAGAAGAATACATGAAGGTAATGGCATTTGGACTGGATAAGAAGGGACATGCAGAGCAAGAAAAAAGAATGAAGATGCAGAAGGCAGAAAGAATGAAAAACATTAGAACTTGGAGTCCTTGTAGAATTGTGGAAAATGAAGTAGCAAAGATTATTGGGACCAAATTCTGGGATTTCAGCTTCAAGGTATTTTTACTACAAAATATAGGGATATTACAGCATTGTTTATAATACTTCAAAATTATTACCTACATATCTAGATGTAGGATACTGGTTCTCAATGGAAAGTGATTTTGCTCCCCAAGGGATATTTGGCAAAGTCTGGAGACATTTTTGATTCTCACAGCTTGAAAGGCGAAGGGGGAGAATGCTATTGGTTTCTAATGGGTAGAGGTCAGGGATGCCATTAACCATCATATAACGCATAGGACAGATCCCACAACAAAAAAGTATCTGACTCAATATGTCAATAGGGTAGGGCTGAGATTGAGAAACCCTACCTTAAGGGATAGTACTATGGTATTACGGTAACTTCATACAGTGGAAGGCTCTTTAGTCATTACAAATCAATCAGAAAAAAAGTTTAATAAAAAAAAATCAGAGATAGCTTTGAAAGATGTTCATGTTATTCTGTAAGGTGGAAAAAGCAGGTTACAGTATGGTCCCATATTTGGAGATATGTAGATGCACAGACAGAGAGATAAATAGATAGATGGATAGTATCCCCACAACCTTATGCTCTGTGGATGTAGAGATCTTAGTTCCAAAGGGACGAATGCACCCACCTGGGGACACATCACTGAATCCATTGAACTGAAAGTTAAGAATGCCACCTGGCCCCTGTGGGCTCATTATGCCTCTGGATCAATAAGCTGGTGTGATTGTTCCTGATTAACAAGAGGAAATCAGACTGATATTACATAAAGGAGGTAAAGAAGAGTATATCTGGAATGCAGGATATCCCTTAGGGTGTCTCAGTACTACCATGCCCTGTGATCAAAGTCAAAGGAAAACTACAGCAACCCAATTTCGACATGCCTACTAATGACCCAGACTCTTCAGGAATGAAAGTTTGGGTCACCCTGCCAGGCAAAGAAGTATAACCAGCTGAGGTGCTTGCTGAGGGCAAAGGGAATACAGAATGAGTGGTGGAAGAAGGTAGCTCTAAATACCAGTTATAACCAGGTGACCAGTTGCAGAAACAAGGACTGTAATTGTTATGAGTACTTCTGCCTTGTATGTGTGCATCAAATATTTTTGTTTTCTTCACTTATAAAATTTAAGATGTGAACCGGGCTAGTGTGTGTTTGGTTGTATGTGTGTTTATTGTATCATGTTGCACGCAAGTATCACTTTATAATTGTCTTTATTCAGAGATTATGTATGGATTAAGGAGTTGTGTACAGGTGCCAAGTTGACAAGCGGTGGACTATGATTGTTAAGGTTGTGTGTCAACTTGGCTGGGCCATGATTCTCAGTAGTTTGGCAGTTATGATGTAGTTTGGCAGTCTTGTAATGATATGTTCACCTCCATGATGAGATTTGATATAACGTGATCACCTCCATGATGAGATCTGCTGTGAATAGCCAATCAGTTGAAAGGCAGTTTCCTTGGGAGTGTGGCCTGCATCCAATATAGGTGGACTTCTGGCAAGGCTTGTGGGCTTTTGCTGGCTCCTGTTTGTCTGACCACTGGTTCTTGGGACTTGAGCTAGCAGCTTACCTGCCGTCTTGCCTGCCAATCTTAGGATTCATTGGCCTTTGCAGCCTGTGAGCCAGAGACCTGCTGTCTGACCTTCCTATTTTGGGTTCGCCAGTCCCTGCAGCTACGTGAATCAGGAGAAACCTCTAGTATGACCCACAAACTTGGAATTTTCCAGCCTCTACAACCACGTGAGTCATTTCCTTGATATAAGTCTCTCTCTATATATATATGTATATATTTATACACTTCACTGGTTTCGCTTCTCTAGAGAAGCCAGCCTAACACAGTTAGATAGATAGACAGGTAGATATATATATAATCTCCAGGGAAAAATTTAAAATATACAAAAATATTGGCAATTTAATATCTGATTATGTTTGATTTGAATGTGATATTTTCTAAATGTTAAACAAGCAAATATAGAGGACTTATAATTTTAAAAACATTACTGAGCACCAAGGCTGTGCCAGGTACCACTGTAAGGCACTAAGGAATCAGTCCTGACAGATTCCTGCCCTCATGGAGCTCACAGTATAGTGGGGAAGTCAGACAATAGACAAGGAAACAAAAAACATACAAGATAATGTCTGATAGTTATAAATGCAATCAAGGAAATAGATGGGATGATATGAAGGGTAGGAACTGGGTAGGTGGTGGTTGGGAGCTACTTGGGATGAGATAACTTGAATAACTAGTGTGAGCTGAGATCTGGAGGTTGAAAAGAAGCCGGGGTGCAGACAGCTGGGGAAGAGCATTCTGGATGAAGGAGTTAGGCTCGCACTAGGTATGGTGGGAACATTTGGAGAAAGTCAGGTCTGCTGTTTGGGTCGCCAGACCAAGTGGCCCAACTGCATTCCAGTGCTGACAAGGTGCGGTACCCCAAGAATTTATTACACTCTACAATAGAGAAGGTAGTAATCTACTTTCCAGTGAGGTTCATTTACAAAGTTCAAAGTGCTATCTACAGTCTATATAACACACACTCTGCTGTATATGATGTAGAGGTCCCTGGCTCTAGCAGATATATTCACGGAAGCTAAAGTCAGCTGTGCGGGGAGAAAGGAAAGCACTCTTCTCCACCTCCCCCTAGTGTGCTGGAGGGGCACTTCAAGGAAGATTCTGGTGTTTCAAGATTCACTGGAGCTAACAGCATCTAGACTATTGTGTGCATTTGTGATCAATTAATCTCCAAAGGAGCCCTGCTGGCGCACCAGGCTGGAGCCAGGAAAGGCTCATGAAAAGGCCAAGAGAAAGATCAAGGGATGGAAGGGAAACACAGTGTTAGGTATCTGTGGAAAGAACAGAAACTAAAATGTTAACTAGGGGTTACCTCTTGGTAGTAGGGTTATGGGGTGATTTTAACTGTCGTTTTGTATATTTTCTATAGTGGACATGTATTGTTTTTATAACAAAAGAAAAACTATAAAAGGGGTTGTCATGGTTTGAATTATGTCCCCCCAAAAATGTGTGTATCAATTTGGCTGGGCCATGATTCCCAGAATTGTGTGGTTGGCCTCCATTTTGTGATTGTAATTTTATGTTAAAGAGGATTAGGGTGGGATTGTAACACCATCTTTACCCAGGTCACATCCAATGTAAAGGGAGTTTCCCTGGGGTGTGGCCTGCACCACCTCTTATCTCTCAAGAGATAAAAGGAAAGGGAAGCTAGCAGAGAATTGGGGGACCTCATACCATCAAGAAAGCAGTGCCGGGAGCAGAGCGCATTCTTTGGACCGGGGTCCCTGCCTAGTCCAGGGGAGCACTGATGAGAAGGCCGGGAGAGAGAGAAAGCCTTCCCCTGGAGCGGACGCTCTGAATTGGGACTTCTAGCTTACTTTACCGTAAGAAAATAAACTTCTCTTTGTTAAAGCCATGCACTTGTGGTATTTCTGTTGTAGCAGCACTAGAAGACTAAGACAGGGGTGTTGTTTTCCTGAGGGCTCTTAGAATTCAAAAATTAAAGAATCATTGAAATCTAAAGCTGAGAAAGGGTTTAATGCAGAGATTGTGAAATCTTGATCCATAGGTATTAGACCTGTGATGTAAATGAGAGAAGCAGGTTGAGTGATGAATGTGCAAATTGACCACCCACGTTGCAGGGAGAGGGATGAGCAATCGCCACTCCCCCAGCTCCAGCCATTCCTGCCATGGAAGAATTGGATGTGGAGTTGTTAGATCTTCTGAGTCTCCGAGAGAAGCCAAACAAATCTCCTAAATATTAAAAGTTAGGCTTCAATGTCAAATGTTCAAGAAAAATGCCATACAGCCACCTCCCGCTCTGTGCAGACATTCCTTCTCAGCTATTAGCAGACTAAGTTGAAAAAGAGAACTCTCACTATGTCCCGTCTGGGGCCCAGTAGCATCTGGAACACACTGATCCTCATAATCCTTTTTCTTGGGAAATATTAATGACTTAATCCCCCAAGCTCACTCCCTGTCTTACGTGGCCATCTCAGTGAGGTTTACAAAGACCCAGAGAAGTCCAGATTGGAGTGGAACACATTCTGACTTGATTTGCTACGGACTACAATTGCCAGCCTCAGCCCCTCCACAGAAGTAGGCAGTTGAACTCCCAGCCATGGGTGAGTTGACAGCGGAGGAGGTGGAGAAGTTCCTGAACTCAAATATTGGCTTTGCTAAACAATACTACAACCTCCACTACCGGGCCAAGGTCATCTCGGACCTCCTTGGGGCCAAGGAGGTGGCCGTAGACTTTAGCACCTACCACTCACTAAGCAGTGTGGAGGAGAGTGAAATCATCTTTGACCTCCTGCGGGACTTTCAGGAGAATTTACAGACTGAGAAATGCATCTTCAATGTCATGAAGAAGCTGTGCTTCCTCCTACAGGCAGATCGCATGAGCCTGTTCATGTACAGGACCCGCAATGGCATCTCGGAGCTAGCCACGCGGCTCTTCAACGTCCACAAGGATGCGGTCCTGGAGGACTGCCTGGTGGTGCCCGACTCGGAGATTGTCTTCCCTCTGGACATGGGTGTGGTGGGCCACGTTGCACATTCCAAAAAGATCTCCAACGTCCCCAACACAGGAGAGGTACTTTCTTCCCCATTAGAGGAAGGTACACAAGGGCAGTGAGGCATGATTCCATGTGGTTATGGGGTGAAAGAGAGGTGGGGAGCTGCCACCACCAAGACTGGGCTGATGACGACTTGGTGCTTTATTTATTTACTTATTTATTTATAACTTTGTAATTCTACATACTCTTTCTCTACCTCGTTGTTGTTGTTAGTTGCCATCCAGTCGATTCCAACTCACCATGATCCTGTGTGTTATAACTTTTTATTCTGAAGATAGTTTCAAACTTAACCAAAGAGTTTAAAAGTACTACAAAGAGCTGTATATTTTTCATCCAAATTCACCTGTTGTTAACATTTTGCCATATTTACTTTATAGCCCCCTTGTTTTCTGAACCATTTAGGAGTAAGTTGCAGACAGCATATCCTTTTGCCTTTGTGTATTTCCAGAGCAAAAACATTTCTTACATATCCACAACACTCAAATTCAGAACATGTAACATTGATACAATATTATTATCTAATAAACAGTTCGTATTCAGTTTTTGCCATTTGTCTCAATTATGCCCATCAGGGTGCTGTTTCTTTAGTCTCCTTGACGCCGGAACAGTTTCTCAGTATGTCTTTGTTTTTCATGACACTGACATTTTTGAAGGGTGGCAGTGGTAGTGTTGTTGGTAGCCATTGGGTTGATTCTATGTGTGTCAGAGTAGAACTATTCTCCATAGTTTTCGGTGGCTAATTTTTCAGAAGCAGATCACCAGGCCTTTCTCTCGAGGTGCCTGTGGGTGGACTCAAACTGTCAACCCTTTGGTTAGTAGCCAAGCACTTATTGGTTTGCACCACCCCTTTTGTAGAAAGGTCTCTCCATTTGGGCTTTTCTGGAGGGGATTGGATTCAGGTAAAGCATTTTTGGTAGGCATATCACAGAGGGGATGTATTTTTCTTGTCAACAGAAGGCATATGAAAGCTGGTGGCTGTGCATGAGATGCACTGGCTGAGAATCGAACCTAGGTCGCTGTCTTAGTCATTTAGTGCTGCTATAACAGAAGTACCACAAGTAGATGACTTTAACAAAGGGAAATTTATTTTCTCACAGTCTAGTAGGTTAGAAGTCCAAATTCAGGGCATCAGCTCCAGGGGAAGGCTCTCTCTCTCTGTCAGCTCTGGAGGAAGATCCTTCTCATCAATCTTCCCCTGGACTAGGAGCTTCTCCAGGCAGGAACCCCAGGTCCAAAGGACATGCTCTGCTCCTGGTGCTTCTTTCTTGGTGGTATGAGGTCCCCCTACTCTCTGCTCATTTCCCTTTCCTTTTATCTCTTGTAAGACAAAAGGTGGTGCAGGCCACACTCCAGGGAAACTCCCTTTACATTGGATCAGGGATGTGACCTTAGTATGGGTGTTTTACAATCCCACTCTAATCCTCTTTAACATAATATAATCTTGCCTCATTAACCACAAGCAGAGGTTAGGATTTATAACACACAGGAAAAGTAAAATCACAAAATGGAGGACAACCACACAATACTGAGAATCATAGCCTAACCAAGTTGACACATATTTTTGGAGGACACAATTCACTCCATGACAGTCTCCCACATGAAAGGTGATAATTCTACCACTGAACAACCACTGGCCCCTATTTCAGGTGAAGGTTCATAAAAAGTAGAGAGGGAGGGGGCTTCAGAGATCTCTCTGTCCAACTGCCTCATTTTGTGGATGAGGAAACTGAAGCCAGGAAGAGAGAAGGGGCTTGCCCAAGGTCACCAGATATTTAGGGGCAAAGCCTAGACTTCACATCCACTAATGCAGGAGTTCAAATGGGTTGTCTCTTTGCCTTGGGTTCCTTGGCAAAATAAGAAGCACAGACTCAACCTCTGTGGGAAATGGCGTTCCTTCAAACACTCTGGGCTGCATCTCCCAAGAGATGGCTGTCTTCCCTCATCTTCCTCTTGAGCATTCAGGTGGCCACGGCTTTCCTGAGGACTCATTCAAGTGGACTGAGATCATTCTGAATTCAACTCTCTCCAGACGTTAATTGTAGCCAGCAAGGATTATCTTGCTCATTTCACCTTCACAGCAACCATGTGACACAGTAACTGTTATTATCCCCATTTTATAGATAACCCAGAAAGGGTGATTAACTTGCTCAGGGTCACAGGATAGATATTCAGGGTGAGTAACTTGCTCAGGGTCACACAGACAGAAAATGGCAGAGTACAGATTAGAACCCAGGCACTCTGGCTTTGTACCCATGCTCTTAATCATTCTACAATTCTATACTGCCTCCTTATCTATTAAATGAGGGCATTGAGCTGTTCTTGTTAAGTGCCAAGGAGTCAATTCTGACTCATGATGACCACATGTGACAGAGTACAACTGCCCCATATGGTTTTCTAGGCTGTAATCTTTACAGGACCAGATCACCAGGTCTTTCTCTTAAAGGGCTGCTGGTAGATTCAAACTGCCAACCTTTCAGTTGGCAGCCAAATGCTTAACTATGGTGCTGCCGGAGCTCCTTGGCATTGGACTGTTGTTACTGTGTGCTGTCAAGATGATTCTGACTCATAGGGATCCTATATGACAGAGTAGACCTGCTCCTTAGGGTTTTCTAGGCGGTAATCTTTATTAACTATGCATTCGACTGTGTAGATCACAACAAATTATGGATAACATTGTGAAGAATGGTAATTTCAGAACACTTAATTGTGCTCATGAAGAACCTATACATAGACCAAGAGGCAGTTGTTTGAACAGAACAAGGGGATACTGTGTGACTTAAAATCAGGAAAGGTGTGCATCATGGATGTATTATTTCACCATACTTATTCAATCTGTACGCTGAACAAATAATCTGAGAAACTGGACTATATGAAGAAGAACTCGGCATCTGGATTGGAGGAAGACTTATTAACATCCTGTGACATGAAGATGACACAACCTTGCTTGCTGAAAATGAGGAGGACTTGAAGCACTTACTGATGAAGACCAAAGACTATGGCCTTCAGTATGGATTACACCTCAACGTAAAGGAAAAAAAAAAAATCCTCACAGCTGTACCAATAAGCAATATCATGATAAACGGAGAAAAGATTGAAGTTGTCAAGGATTTCATTTTACTTGGATCCACAATCAGTGCCCATGGAAGCAGCAGTCAAGAAATCAAATGACATATTGCATTGGGCAAATCTGCTGCAAAAGACCTCTTTAAAATGTTAAAAAGCAAATATGTCACCTTGAGGGCTAAGTTGTGCCTGACCCAGGCCATGGTCTTTTCAATTGCCTCATATGATTGTGAAAGCTGGACAATGAATAAGGATGAATACAATGTTGGCAAAGAATATTGACTATACCATGGACTGCCAGAAGAATGAACAAATCTGTCTTGGAAGAAGTACACCCAGAATGCCCCTTAAAAAGGAGGATGGTGAGACTTTGTCTCATGTACTTTGGGCATGTTATCAGGAGGGACCAGTCCCTGGAGAAGGACATCATGCTAAGAAAGTAGAGGGTCAACGAAAAAGAGGAAGACCTTGGATGAGATGGATTGACACAGTGGCTGCAACAATGGACTCAAACAGCAACGATTGTGAGGATGGCATATGACCAGGTAGTGTTTCATTCTGTTGAACGTGGGGTCACTATGAGTCGGAATCGACTTGACGGCACCTAACAACAACAGAATCTTTATGATAGCAGATTGCCAGGCCTTTTCTCCCACAGAGCTGCTAGTGGGTTTGAACCTCCAAAGGTTCAGTTAGTAGCCAAGGGTTTAACCGCATTGCACCGCCAGGAATCCTTTGGCACTGGATGAGGTGTTGTAAAATCATGCACTTTGAGAGCTAGATCTTAGAGTGAATCATGACTGTCACATTCTAAGAATATGGCCTTGGCAAATCTCTTAGCCTATCTGGGCTCATTTTGTAGTTTATAAAATGGAGGTGATAATATCTACCTCACTGCCTTGTTGTAAGGATTAAATGAACGAATTATTTCTCACTTAGCACAGTTCCTGGCACTTTGTAATGGCTCACAATGGCAGCTCCCATTCCTTGTTATTCTCATTACTGTTATGTTGTTGTTGTTAAGAATCTCTTCTAAGTGACAAATGCTCTACCCGGTTTGTGTGGGATTTGAAGAAGAATCCAGTCTTCTCTTCCCGAGTTCTCAGAGTAGATTCTATTCATGGGGAAACAGAGAACAGAGGTGCCAAGAGCTTCTGTGGATCCTGGTGTAAGCAATTGAGGATTGTCTGATTCTGAAAGATCTCAGTCTAAGAATCTGCGGAATCCTTGGGCTAAGTGACCACCTGCTATTTCCTGTTCAACCCTCAAAGCTCATTTTAGAAGTGCAGCCTGTGCTTCCCTGGAGGCTGTCAGGCCTGAGTCCATCCAGGCTGCCAGCCTTGTATACTCAGCACTTACATGTGTTTGCTTCTCTCGTTGTTCCTCTGGAGAAATCTTACTAAACTCAAGACTCTGGGAAGGATGCAGCTTTGTCTGGCAAACAGTAACTGGGGGTTGGGTGGAGAAAGAGGAGGAAGAGGTACAGATTGGACCTGGGTCCCCGAACTACACACAAGTGATAATCTTAGCCTTCAGCACTCCAAGAAAATCTGGGAAATGGTTATAATCACTGCATTTTTAAAATGTGAAACCATGAATGGAGAGGTTTTCCAGAATTGTAATGTAGCTCCCCTCCTCCTAGAAAATTCTTACTCATCCTTGGGATCTCCCTGGGGAAGACCTACCAGTAGGGTTACCGGATAAAATCCAGGATGCCTAGTAAAATTTGAATTTTAGATAAACGACACATAATTTTTTAGTATGAGTATATTCCCTGCAGTATTTGGGACATACTTATATTTAAAAATTATTCATTGTTTACCTGAAACTCAAATCTAACTGGGCATCCTATATTTTTATTTGCTTGCACACTATTTGCCATTCAATATTTAATGGTTGATGTATTAGTTCTTTACCCTTTCTCCTAGCAGGAAAGCTCTACAAGATCTGTCCCTGTCTGTCTTGTTTACCACTTGTCCCTGACACCTAGTCCAGTTCCTGGGACAGAGTGGGTACTGATTACAGTTTATTGGGTGAGTGAATCAGTGATGATCCTTCCCCAGGAAGTCACGTTTCTGAAGACTGAACCTGAAAGGACTGTCATTTCCAGAGAATCTGACGTGTATTGTCTGCTCCTGCACTTTGGCCCTTCCTTTGAAACCTGGGACCCAGCATGCTAGACTGGAAAGAAACCTCAAGGAAGACCCGATCCAACACTGATTTTACCAAAGGGGAAACTGAGGCCCAGAGAGGTTTCAGCTACTGACAATGTACTGATGGCCCCTGAGCCGTTTCCTAATTCTGATCATTCATAGAACTAGTCCCTCTTTCCTTGGTACCCCAGGGTACCCTGAGCCCCCATCCTGTGAGGGACTGCTTCACATTATTGTTTGAAATGTAGGTCCATGCTTTATATGATGCTGCCATTATACCGTGAGAACCCAGCGCGGCTTAGTGAGGGTAACAGAGCCCAGGGAGCAATCTCTAAGTTATGTCCCCCCACCCCCAATCTGAGTAGCCAGGGCAATCTCTAAGTTGAGTGCCCCCGCCCCCTCACTTTAAGATTAATAGATGTTGATAGTGGTGATGGATCAGCAAAAAAGCCTTCCCCCTCTTGTCCGGCTGCCTCAGTCAGATGCCCTTCATATTTGTGGTGCCTTGGGATGTCATTCCACACCTCACCTGGCACCCTCTTGGACTTGGGCCTGGGGGCAAGTGCCCTCCTCTGCCCGCCCCACACCTCTGCAATGGGGGCACACTCATCTTACTGGTTTTGGCAAGTCCAGTGCCTGGCAGAGAGCCAATGCTCAGTTAATATAAATGGAAGAACGAATCAATCAATCAATGAGTGAATGAATAAACAGAGTGATGGTGCTACTTATAAGCAAGTGAGTTGTCTATAAAACCAGGAAGGTGACCGTTCTGTGTAACAGGGCTGGATGTGAGAGTTAATGAGATAATCCATGTAAGCTGTCTGGCACTGGGCTAGTACATCATTATTATTCAGTAAGTAGTAGATTTCATTATGGGACACAATCGAGCTTGGCACTGTGAATGTCTGAAAAGGAGAACTGGGAAATCCAGACATGAGAAGCTATGTGGTATTGCACTTGGCATAAAATCCAAGGCCCTACCTTATCTGGCCGCTGTCCACTTGTCTAACTCCCTTGGCCTCCATGCTCCCTCTCACTATCTGTGCTTCGGCTACACTGGTCTTTCAGTTCATCACATCAGCTAAGCCCGTTCCCACCTCCTGCCCTTTGCCCTCTATGTAATCCCACTTGGAATGCTCTTGACATTCCCGGCCCCTTCTCATGCTTCAGCTCTCAGCTCAGTAGTCCTTCTGCAGGGAAGCCTCCCTGACCACCATAACTCTCTAAGATAGCCTCACCCCACCATCCCTTCCATCACTTTCTATAGCATCTCCCAGTTTGTTTCCCTTGAAGCAGTTATCATGACGGGGAGGGAGAATGCTTAGCTATTTATTTACCTGGTCTTTGTCTCCCCATTTGAATGTAAGCTTTAGCAAGGCAAGTTCACCTCTCTGTTCACTGCTGTAGTCCCAGAGTCTAGAAAAGTACCAGCATGCAGAAGGCACTCTGTGAATGCTAGCTGACTTTGAGTAAATGAATGACTTTGGACTTTCTCTAGCTTGACTTCTGATCCCTGGACTTGAAAATAAATGGTTTGAGCTAAAGGGCATTGAAGTCCCCTTCTGCCTCTGATAATCTAAGGTTCTATGATGTGGTTTTTTACAATTTATGCTGAAAATATAGGGATGACAATGTTTGTGCAAACACCAGTCAGTTGGTAGCTGGAGTGCCTGTGAGGGATATTCCAAGGCTGAGAACTCCGTGAGAAAGAGGCTCTTGGTGAATTTAATAATCTGCCTTAGGTGAGGTTCAAGTTTTGCTTTTCTTGATAGAGGTGACTATTGCACAACTGAGCTGACTTCATGAAATGAATCTGAGCGTGCCCCATCCAGACTTGTCTTTAGAAATTCATCAGTAAGTATCCTTAGAGAATGACATTGAAAACCCTTCTTGGCTAATGCCTCCTTAGAGATTTCATTTAATCCTTAAATGCTAATTCAGGTAAGGCAGTACAAGCTTCTCCTAATTCCTTTACCCTTCACCTGGGTTAAAGCAGCTTCTTTGACAATAATGCCGTTGCCTGTTTATTTAATCCCACTGCAACTGCGAGACATTCATACACGCAGAGCATCCCACTCTGAATTCATGAATCCTGGGGAAGAGCAAAGGGAGACCCTGAACACTCACTTCTAGCAAGGCCATGTGAGTCAGCTCTGTGGAGTCAATTTCGATACTCAGAACAGCACGAACTGCACATGTTTGGGTTGGCTCGTGTCTCAAGCAACGCTGACAGTTGGGAAAACTCACAGTGCTACCAGGAGACAGAAAGGTGGATTCTTCTGAATTTAAAACAATTCAGCCTCTGTTCCCTCATTCTGACCACAGGAACTATGCTGCCCCATACCCTGGCCCCCAGGCTGCTTTGGGTGTGGGGTAGAGGTGTGTGCTCTTCTGCACTCCCATAGCCTTGAGCCAAGTTTTGACTGCCTGTATTACTATTATTGATTTATCTGGGAGCAGGCCTGGTTCTTAGTCACTCTTGTACTCTTAGCACTTAGCTTCGGGCCTGATACATGGTGGGTCTTCAATTATGATTTGTGGAATAAGGGTATCCGCTGGACCGGCCATATGGTGCTAGAACTAATTGTTTTCAAAGTTGAAAATATGAAATTGTTTTGTTCAGTGACCTGGACCCAGGTCTAACCTTATCCAGACTTCCCTGAGAGGCAGAAGAGCTGAGGCGAGGTTCTGGAGTCTCATCTTGGACAGTGACGTTAACCTTCTTGGGTTTCAGTTTCTCCTTCTGAAAAATGGCATGGGGTCGGCATCTGACTTCCTTTAATTTCACAAGGGAGAAGGAGAATCAAGATCAACAGCACAAGGCTGATTCCTATGAGGTGGAGGTCAGACATGCCTCCTCTCTCAGCCATCTTTACCAATTCTGACACCAACTGTCCCTCCCACGGCACTCTCTACTTCTCTGCTATACTCACTACAGTCAAGTCAATTCTGACTTATAGCGACCTGTTAGGACAGAGTAGAACTGCTCCATAGGGTTTCCAAGGAGTGGCTGGTGGATTTGAACTGTCTACCTTTTGGTTAGCAGCTATAGCACGCCGTAGCTTTTAACTGCTGTGCCACCAGGGCCCCATACTTCTCTGCTGGATTCAATAATTCATTGCAATGGCCACGTAAAACTCACAGACAATACTCATGATTATGGGGTCTATTAGAGAAGCAACAGGTTACAATTCAGGTTTAGAAACGCTCAGGACACAGTTCTTCCATTAGGACAGCCTCCTTTCAGCTGTGCCCACAGGCACGCCTCTCTCTGGCCCCTCAGCCTCTGCCCCTGCTTGGGCAAGTGTTAGGAAGTTCTTTTAACACTGCCAATAGTGCCCAGAGGCACCTCACTCTGTCAGTAAGCCTCGACCCAAAGGTGCTCAACTCTAGCTCCTTGGGTCAGCAAACCTAGCTCCACCAAGTGCCTAGAGGCACCCTACTCTGCCAGCAAGCCTCCTGCCTAAAGGCACTCAGCTTTCTTGCTCTGTGGGCCAGGAAGCCCACCACACTGTCTCCTGCCAGTCTCTCCTGCTGCCATTTCTCTGCCACCACTTCTCATCGTCTTCAGTGTTATAGCTCTCTCTCTCTTCTCTCTATCTCGGTCTCCAGGTTCCAGGAGGGTCTCAGCGTAGGAATCCCAGGTCCAAATGATGCATTCCACTCCTGGCTGTCCTTCCTTTTACGGTTGGATACTCTCCTCTACTCTGGAATTCGCTCTCTTCTAAGCCTAGCAGGAAGGCAAAACCGACCAGTCCCCTTAAAATCCATTGCCGTCGAGTTGATTCCAACTCGTAGTGACCCTATACCACAGAGTAGAACTGCCCCATAGGGTTTCCAAAGAGCGGCTGGTGGATTCGAATTGCCAACCTTTTGGTTAGCAGCCCAGCTCTTAACCACTGCGCCACCAGGGCCACCAATCCCCTTGGTGGGCCACAATTATCCTATTTGTACAGTCCCATCCAAGTGATTACAAGACCATGGTGAGAAAGGCCACACCAAAGCAATCCATTACTCTGCACTTTCTGAAAAAGATCTATCTCATAGGGCTATTGAGAGGATTAAAGCGAGATGGTGCAGGTAAAGCACCATGTGCAATCCTGATTGTGATTATCATACTCACTAAGGTCTTTTCCCCATCTTCCTTGTTAGTTCTCAGATTTCTATTTTGGGCTTAATTGTCACCACCTCAAGAAAGGTTTATCCGAACCTCCCTCCCCAGGCAAAGTCAGTACCCACCCTACTTACCTCCCCACCCCACCCCAAACCCCCACAATGCTTTGGGTTGTA
Organism: Trichechus manatus latirostris; assembly: GCF_000243295.1. Lineage (NCBI taxonomy): Eukaryota > Metazoa > Chordata > Mammalia > Sirenia > Trichechidae > Trichechus > Trichechus manatus. The sequence continues at coordinate 1,222,269 of NW_004444066.1, forward strand.
TTTCGGAATGAGTTCTACTGGATTTGGGGGGGCTTCCAGGGCAGGAATCATCCCTGGTTGCTCTGCCCCATCTCAGTGATGAGTAAGTGAATGAATGTTTGAGGAATGATGAATCATTTGATAGGGCATCTTGGAAGTAGGCTACTGAAGTAGAGTAGACAGAAATGTCTTCACTCCTTTGTCACCAAGAGAATGATAAGCCCCCTACTTCACCCTACCCGCACACCATCATGGTATGGGTCCCAGGGCTCTGGGTTCCTTTATTGTTTTCGCTCTTCGTCTGCTTACCCATACTTGACTCTGCTTTTCCTCAGGATGAACATTTCTGTGACTTTGTGGACACTCTCACAGAGTATGAGACTAAAAATATCTTGGCTTCCCCCATAATGAATGGGAAAGATGTGGTGGCCGTAATCATGGCTGTGAATAAAGTGGATGGGCCCCATTTCACCAAGAGAGATGAAGAGGTAAGGATGAAACTGCTGGGAGCGCCATACTAGCATTTTCCTCTAGCTCATGAAGACCTCCAGACCTTGTTATCTGGCCTGGACTCAGTTTCCTCATCTGTAAGGCAGGGGATGCTCTCCAAGGAAGTAGCACAGAGTAATAGTTAACATGTTGGATTTTAAAGTAAAGAATGTAGGGATAATTATTCTGGCTCTGCCAATATCTAGCTGTTTGCTTAATCAAGTTACTTTACCTCTGTCAAGCTTAGTTTTTTAATTGAAAAATTGGGATGATAGTTGTATTCACTTCACAGGGTACTTGTGATGATCAGATAAAATGTACATAAATCACTTATCACAGGGACAGCAAACTCAGTAAATAGTAGCTATTTTTCATTAATACACCCCATCAACATCAACATTCTACATTCTGTGAGTTTTACATTCTTATAATTCAACATTTTGTGATTCTGCACTCTGTGATCCATCTGCCCAAATTGCCTCTGATGGAGTTATTAAAATATTCTGAGATCTGCTGGTGGTAGAAAGAGCCAGAGGAAGAATTTCTTTTCATCTACTTCCCCTCATGCTGCTTGATTTTTAGATTCTCCTGAAGTACCTCAATTTTGCAAATTTGATCATGAAGGTATTTCACCTGAGTTACCTGCACAACTGTGAGACTCGGCGTGGCCAGGTAAGGGGATGGACTGAACATACCTTTTTACCGAAGCATTGATATAGTCAGAGCTGTAAAGACAGGTGAAGATACCTGGGAATTATCAGACAATCTCTGCCCGGCATCCCTAGTGTTATAAAGTAGTGGATGTTTGTAAAGCTGTATCTCAGAGTGGTTATGCGTACACATTTTCAAGTCAGAAATCTCTTGGATTTCAGTCCCCACTCATCCATTTAGCAGCTCTGGGCAAGTCACTTACCTTCTCCAAGTTTCAGTCTTCCCATTTGAAAATTGAGAATAATTATGGTACCACACTCAAAAGATTGTTATCAATAGTAAATGAGATGATGTATGAGGGCACTTGTGGTGAATTAATGTTTGTTATTATTATTTTTATTAACAACCTATAAGATAAAGGTAATGAAAAAGAGTTGAACCTGGTGTAAGCAAACCGGTCATCTTGCTTCTCTGAGCCTCTTTCTCCAGCTGTAAAATGGGATAATTATCCTGCTATTTCCCTGGGTTATTGTGAAGATTAAATGAGATAAACTCTAGAGAACTTTACAGAATTGTTATTATTCTCTAGCTAAATGAGTTGCTGCTATATGCTTCAAAAACTTTGAATATATATATATTTTTTCTTCAGATACTGCTGTGGTCTGGGAGCAAAGTCTTTGAAGAGCTTACGGACATTGAAAGACAATTCCACAAAGCCCTGTATACAGTCCGCGCCTTCCTCAACTGTGATAGATACTCTGTGGGTCTCTTAGACATGACTAAGCAGAAGGTGAGAAAAATTCAGCAACAAGCATTTCCAGGAAATGGTTATATGTACGCTGAATGGGCTCAGACTCCCACCACCCATTCCGTTGCACAGGAAAGAGGCTGGGAGAATTTGGGTGGTTGTGGAAATTTTTACATTGGTCTTTCTGTTACTGAAGAGAGGAGTACCAACATTTAAGGGGGAAAGCAATCTAGGACAAAATGAATAAAAGCAATCTGTATTTTCCCTGTTGCTGCTGTGTGCTGTTGAGTCGATTTTGACTCATAGTGACCAGTGACCCCATGTGACAGAGTAGAACTGTCCCATAGGGTTTTCTGAGCTGTAATCTTTATGGGAGCTGGGTTTGAACCACCAATTTTTTCGGTTAGCAGCTGAGCGCTTAACCATTGTGACACCAGGGTTCCGGTATTTTCCCTAGTCAGTTGGACAAAAATATATGTGAGAAGAATGCTGATGAAGTGGTGAAGGAAACCAATAAAGAAGTTTCTATACAGGTTGAAAGTCCAGAAGAAGGAAGTTGCCAACTTCAAGAATTTTCAGAAAACGTACTGAACGTTGAACAGAAAATTTTCCTGTGATTTGTCTAGCCCAGGATGAACTAGGCAATTGAAGTTTATTTACATATACAATAGCTGCTCAGAATAAACCTTATGTTCAAATTTTGCTGAGTTTTGATTATTTTTAATATTTTAAGTAAGACTTTATATTGAAACAGAACATATATACAGGAAAATAAACCAAAATAAATAAATCGAACCTATTGCTGTTGAGTTGATTCTATAGGACAGAATAGAACTGCCCCATAGGGTTTCCAAGGAGTGGCTGGTGGATTCAAACCGCTGAGCTTTTGGTTAGCAGTGGAGCTCTTAACCACTTCACCACCAGGGCTCCATATACAGAAAAGAGCACAAATTTTAAGTGAAGAGTTCAGTGAATTATCACAGAGTAAGCATCCCCATGTAACCACCTCCAAGATTAAGTAATAGAACAATACCTCAGAAGCCCCTTTTATCCTCTTTCTAGTCACTTCCACACCCTCCTCTTTGAAGGAAACCTCTTTTCTGAACTTCAACCTTCTGCCTGTGTTTGAAGTTCATATAAATGAAATCATACAGTACTGTCTTAGTTATCTAGTGCTGCCCTAACATAAATACCACAAGTGGGTGGCTTTAAAGAACAGAAGTTTGTTTGCTCACAGTTCAGGAAGCTAGAAGTCCAAATTCAGGGCATCAGCTCTAGAAAAAGGTCCTTATTTGTCTCTTTCAACTTCTAGTCCAAAAAAAAAACCCCAAACCCATTGCCATGATTACGACACATAACAACCCTATAGGACTGAGTGGAACTGCCCCGTAAGGTTTCCAAGGAGTGGCTGGTAGATTTGAACTGCTAAACTTTTTTGGTTAGCAGCTGAGCTCTTTTTTTTTTTTTTTTTAGATTTAAGTATATGCATTTATTCAAAAAGAATTCAACTCAAGAAGTTAGGAAAAGAACAAAATAAACACAGAACACAAAGGAAAGAAAATAATAAAGATAAACTTAGAGAATTTGAAAATAATAGAACAGTTTGATAAGTAATCCAAAAGCTGAATCTTTTTTTTTAAGATTTTTTTTTAATTGTTGTGCTTTAAGTGAAAGTCTACAATTCAAGTTAGTCTCTCATACAAAAATCTATATGTACATTGTTTTGTGACCCTAGTTCCTCTCTCTATACTGTGACAGCACACTCCTCCTTTCCACCCGATTTCCTGTGTCCATTCAACCAGCTCCTGACCCTCTCTGCCTTCTCATCTCGCCTCTGGACAGGAGCTGCCCATTTAGCCTCATTTATCTACTTGAGCTTAGAAGCACACTCTTTACAAATATCATTTTCTGTCCCATAGTCCAGTCTATGTCTGAAGAGTTGGCCTCGGGAATGGTTTTAGTTCTGGGTAACAGAGAGTCCTGGGGCCATATCTTCTGGGGTCCTCCAGTCTCAATCAAACCATCAAGTCTGGTCTTTTTACTAGAATTAGAGTTCTGCACCCCACTTTTCTCCTGCTCCATCAGAGACTCTCTGTTGTGTTCCCTGTCAGGGCAGTCATTGGTGGTAGTCATTCTTCTGGTCTCAGGCTGATGAACTCTCTGGTTTATGTGGCCCTCTCTGTCTCTTAGCAACTGAGCTCTTAACAACTGTGCCACCAGGGCAGAGGTGTTAGGTATTCACAATATCTTTCTGGGATACAAAATTCAATCCATAACAAGCACATACTTTTTTGTGTCACTTTTTTTTTTTTTTGCTCAATATTATGTTTGTAAGATCCATCCATATTGCTACATATAGTGTTAGTTCATTCATTTTAATTCCTGTGGAATGTTCCATTATATGAGTAATCTACAACATATTTATTTATTCTACTCTTGATCGCCATTTGTGTTTTCAGATGTGAGCCATTATGAATATTGGTATTATAAACATTGTAGTACATGGTACACAGTTGTATTCATTTCTGTTGGGTATTTTCCTAGGGGTAGAATTTGTCGGTAATAGCTTTAGTAGGTATTGCCAAATTCTTTTTTAAAATGCTTGTATCATTTTATACTCCCACCAGTAATGCATGAGGATTCTCGTTGCTCCACATCCTCACCAATACTTGGTATTGTCAGCCTTACTGATTTTAACCATTCTGGTGGGTGTGTAGTATTGTCTCTTTACAGTATTAATATGCATTCCCCACCAACCACTAATGCCAAAGGTGAAGAAAGTAAAGATTTTTACCAACATCTGCAGTCTGAAATTAATCAAACATGCAATCAACATGCATTGATAATTAATTACTGGTGATCGGAATGTGAAAGTTGGAAACAGAAGAAGGATCAGTAGTTGGAAAATATGGCTTTGGTGATAGTAAGGACACTGGAGATCACATGATAGAATTTTACGAGACCAATGGCCTACTCATTGGAAACACCTTTTTCAACAATAGAAACAACAACTATACATGTGGACCTCGTCAGATAGAATACACAGGAATCAAATCAACTACATCTGTAGAGATGCTCGAGAAGCTCAATATCGTCAGTCAGGGGCCGACTGTGGAACAGATCATCAATTGCTCATATGCAAGTTCAAGTTGAAGCTGAAGAAAATTAAAACAAGTCTACAAGAGCTAAAGTATGATCTTGAGTATGTGTTGCCTGAATTTAAAGACCATCTCAAGAATAGATTTGACACATTGAACACTAACGAAGACCAGACGACTTGTGGGATAACATCAAGGACTTCATAAATGAAGAAAGCAAGGGGTCATTAAAAAGACAAGAAAGAAAGAAAAGACCAAAATGAATGTCAGAAGAGATTCTGAAAGTTGCCCTTGAACACAGAGTAGCCAAAGCAAATGGAAGAAATGATGAAGTAAAAGAGATGAACAGAAGATCTCAAAGGGCGGCTAAAGAAGACAAGTAAAGTATTACGATGAAATGTGCAAAGGCCTGGAGTTAGAAGACCAAAAGGGAAGAACACCCTTGGTATTTCTCAAGCTGAAAGAACTAAACAAAAATTCAAGCCTCAAGTTGCAATATATAAGAATACCATGGGCAAAATACTGAACTACGCTGGGAGCACCAAAAGAAGATGGAAGGAATACACAGTCACTGTACCCAAAAGAACTTGTCTACATTAAGCCATTTCAAGAGGTAGCATGTGATCAAGAACCGATGGTGCTGAAGGAAGAAGTCCAAGCTGCACTGAAGGTATCGACAAAAAACAAGGCTCCAGGAATTGATGGAATACCAGTAAGATGTTTCAACAAATGGATACAATGCTGAAAGTGCTCACTTGTCTATGCCAAGGCATTTGGAAGAGAGCTACCTGGCCAACCAACTGGAAGAGATCCGTATTTTGCCTGTTACAAAGAAAGGTGATCCAAGAGATTGCAGAAATTATTAAACAATATCATTAATATCACACACAAGTAAAATTTTGCTGAGATAATTCAAAAACAGTTGCAGCAATACATCGACAAGGAACTGCCAGAAAGTCAAGCCAGATTCAGAAGAGGAGTGGAAGGAAGATATCATTGCTCATAATCAAATAGATCTTGGCTGAAAGTAGAGAATAATCAGAAAGATGTTTACCTGTGTTTTATTGATTATGCAAAGGTATTAGACTGTGTGGACCATAACGTTGTGAAGAATGGTAACTCCAGAACACTTAACTGTGCTCATGAGAAATCTGTACACAGATCAAGAGGTAGTCATTTGAACGGAACAAGGGGATACTGCATGGTTTAAAATCAGGAAAGGTGTGTGTCAGGGTTGTATCCTTTTACCATACTGTACTTATTCAATCTGTATGCTAAACAAATAATCCAAGAAGCTGGACTATATGAAGAGGAATGTGTCATCAGGATTGGAGGAAGACTTCGATATGCAGATGACACAACCTGGCTTGCTGAAAGTGAAGAGGACTTGAAGCACTTACTGATGAAGATCGAAGACTACAGCCTTCAGTATGGATTATACTTCAACAGCTCAAACCCTCAACAACAGGACTGATAAGCAACATTGAAGTTGTCAAAGATTTCATTTTACTTGGGTCCACAACCAACACCCATGGAAGCAGCAGTCGAGAAATTAAAGGGCGTATTGTATTGGGCAAATCTGCTGCAAAAGACCTCTTTAAAGTGTTAAAAAGCAAAGACGTCACCTTAAAGACTAAGGTGCGCCTGACCCAAGCCATGTTATTTTCAATCATCTTATATGCATGCGAAAGCTGGACAATGGATAAGGAAGACTGAAGGAAAATAGATGCCTTTGAATTATGGTGTTGGCAAAGAATATTGAATATACCATGAACTGCCAGAAGAATGAACAAATCTGTGTTGGAAGAAGTACAGTCAGAATGCTCCTAGGAAGCTAGGATGGTGAGACTTCGTCTCTTGTCCTTGGGCAAGTGTCTTAGTTATCTAGTGCTACCATAATAGAAATTCCACATGTGGATGGCTTTAACAAACAGTAATTTATTCCCTCATAGTTTAGGAGGCTAGAAGTCTGAATTCAGGGTGCCAGCTCCAGGGGAAGGCTTTCTCTCTCTGTTGGCTTTGGGGGAAGCTCCTTGTCATCAATCTTCCCCTGGTCTAGGAGCTTTTCAGCACAGGAACCCCAGGTCCAAAGATGCTCGCTCCTGGCTCTTTTTGCTTGGTGATAATGAGTTCCCCCGTCTCTCTGCCAGCTTCTCTCTTTTACGCCTCAAAAGAGATTGACTTAAGATACAGTCGAATCTTGTAGATTGAGTCCTGCCTCATTAACACAATTGCTTCTAATCCTGCCTCATTAACATTCATAGAGATAGGATTTACAACACATAGTAAAATCACATCAGATGATAAAATGATGGCCAGTCACACATTGCTGGGAATAATGGCCTAGCCAAGTTGACACATACCCATGACAGCATGTTATCAGGAGAGATCAGTCCCTGGAGAAGGACATCATGCTAGGTAGAGGGTCAGTGAAAATGAGGAAGACCTTCAATGAAATGGCTGCAACAATGGGCTCAAACATAGCAACAATTATGAGGATGGGGCAGAACCAGGCGGTGTTTCGTTCTGTAGTACATAGGACCACTATGAGTCAGACAGCATCTAAAAATAACTGATGAGATTGATTACTTTTTCATAAGTTTGTTATTCATTTGGATATCGTCTTTCATGAAGTGCCTTTTCAAAATTTTTCTATTATGTTGTATTTTTTTCTTACTGAGTTGTAAGAGTTTTTTTTTTTTTTTTTAACAAGTTCTGGATATAGGTGCTTTGTCGATACCTGTATTACAAATATCTTCTCTCATTCTGTAGATTCATTTTCTCAGTGGAGTCTTTTGATGAAAATAAATTTTGAATTATAATGTAATCCAATTTATCAATCTTTTCCTTTATGATTATTGATTTTTGTGTCCTACTTAAATCTTTCCAGATCCGAAGATGATAAAGATATTCACCTATGTTAACTTCTAAGAGCTTTATTGTTTTCGTTTTCACATAACGCTCTACAATTTTCCTGGAATTGTTTATATATATAGTGTGAGAAAGGGTCAATATTAATTTTTTTCTATATGAGTATCCAATTGTCCCAGTACCATTTATTGAAAAGATCATCTTTTCCCCACTGCTTTATTGAAAAGACTATCTTTCTCTATCATACCTTTATCATCAGTTGGGTGTCCATATTATGTGTGGATCTGTTTCTGTACTCTGTTTTGTTCCACTGGTGTATTTATCTATTCTTCTGTAATACAACACTGTCTCACAGGAGAAAGATGTGGCAATCTGCTTCCGTAAAGAGTACAGCCATGGAAATCCCATGGGGCAGTTCTACCCTATCCTATAGGATCGCTATGAGTCAGGATGGATTGGATGGCAGTAGGTTTGGTTTTGGTTTACAATGCTGTCTTAATCACAGTATCTTTATAAAATATCATGATATATAGTAGTATAAGACCTCTAAGTTTGTTTTTTGTCTCTTACATGGTTTTCTGTATTTTCCATTCTTTTGCATTTTTGTGTTTCAGTCTGAATATTTCTTCTGATTTATCTTCCGCTAATCACTAATCCTTTCCTCAATTCTATTTAATTGGCTGTTAAAACTATGTGTGAGTTAATTTTAGGTATTTTTCAGTTTTAGAACTTCCATTTCATTCTTTTTTATAGTTTCTAATTCTCTGCTAAAATTCTGTATGTTGTATTTGGTTTCTTGGACATAATCACAGTTATTTTAGAGTCTGTGTCTGATAGCTACAATATTTGTAGATATTTCCTATGGGTCTGTTTCTATGATCTGTTTTCTCTTGCAGTTAATTCTTGTCTTTTGCATGCCTCGTTATTTTTGTTTGAATGCTAGACCCATGCATGATAAATTATAATGTGAAACTCTGGGTGGTGTTATCTTTCTCCAAAAGGTATTTGTTTTATTTCTGGCAAGCAGTTAGGGTAGAGGCAGAGCACCTCAACCCAATCAGGGATTGAGCAGATTCAAGGTTGATCTTTAGTCTTTGTGAGTGCTGGTCGACTTCTGGTTCACTTTTACTCCTAGGGCATAGCCCTTTTGAGGGAATCCCAGCTGAAAGCCTGGGGTGTCTTCAAGGATCCTTCCTTCTTGGCAGGCCATGAGCTCCAATTTTATCCAGCAGTTCTGCTGAAAGCTCTGCTCTGCTTCTTAGCTGCTCAACAGTATTTTTGTTATTAGTAAGTGCCTCAAGAGGAAAAGTAGAATGAGACATCAAGCTCAAATTTCTGGGCTTCCCTTCTTTCTGGGATCTTGGCCCCTCAATCTTTGCTGCCTTGCTAGCTCTATAATCCCTTCAAATAAATGTTTTTACACATATACACATACACACAGCCCAGATTTCATAATTATTCTCAGTTAGAGGGTTGGTCAGAAACAAACTAGTCACCATTAACAGGAGTAGAAATTCTCTTTCTTTGTTCTTTAGCCCGTATGGATTTACCTCATTCTTTTGAATAGTATGGATATAACATAATCAATTTATCTGTTCCCCTATTGTTGGGCATTTAAATTATTTCTAAATTTTCTTATAACTAAAGACAATGCTGCCATGAACAACCTTTGAGTTAAATCTATGCACACTTGAGCAAAAATATCCATAGAATAGAGTTGTACAAGTGGAATTACTAAGATAAATTTTTTATTTTGCATTTCCCAAAATTTTCTCCCCTAAAGGCTGTACTATATTACGTTCTCTTTCACACTGAAGTGTATAAAGATTCCATTTCTTCAAACTCCTGCCAGTCCTGGAAGTTATAGAACTTTTTGTTTTTCCTGTCTAAATGGATAAATAGTGGTATCTTTTTTCTCTCCTAATTGTTTTTTCACTGATCACTAGTGAGGGTAATTATATTTTTATGTTTATTTGTGATTTGATTTTTCATCTTCCATGTATTTCCTAGACAAATCATTTACCCATTTTTAAAATTAAACTGTTTACCTATTTCTTGGGTAGCTGGGTGGTGCAAACAGTTTGTGCTCAACTACTAACTTAAAGGTTGGTGGTTCATACTCATCCAGCAGCACTGTGGAAGAAAGCCCTGGTGATCTGCTTCCATAAAGATTACAGCCAAGAAAACCCTGTAAGCAGTTCTACTCTGTAATACATGGGGCTGCCATGAGTCAGAATTGACTCGATGGCAACAAGTTTGGCTTTAGTTTTTTATTTTTTGGTATCTATTTTTTATTAATTTATAGGAGTACTTTATATCTGATAGAGATTATGTATCTGTCATATATGATTATAACTTTTTTTCCTTGTTTGTGGATGATATTTTAACTTTATGACATCTTTCATCATATAGAAAATTTAAATTTTCAAGTAGTCAAATTTTTTCACTGTTTCTTTTATGACTTCTGTGTTTTGAATTTTATTTAGGAAAGACATCCTCAACCCCAGTATTATAAAGATAATCTGAAATAGTGCTCTCTTCTAATATTTGTATAGCTTTGGTTAATTTTTTTGACTCCTTCATCTGGAAATTGTGTGTGTCTATGGTAGGGGTAAGTTTTGTTTTTTGTCATATTTCTCCATTTAAAGAATAGTCAACCATTTCTCCACTGTTTTGAAACACCATCATTTTGATATCCCACTTTATCATATATAACATTTCCATATGCACACGGATCTATTATTCTGATTTTTGCCCTCAGAATAGCTCCCTAAGTGATTCTGGTGCAGTTGAGCCATATACTTACTTTAGGGAACCTCTGATTCTAGTGCAGCCGTCCATTTGTTTTTTGCAATCTCTTGAATGATAAATATTCTGTGAAATATTGTTTAGCGCAGTAATAAGCCATTTGCTACTCCTTCAGGAAGTTGCAAGTAAATGAATTAATAGAAATGAATTATTCCTTTTAATCAAAAAAATTTCTGACTGATTGAATTCAAAAGACTTCTTTTCAAATTACCCAGATAACAGTAACATTTGACCACAGGCTCAGGCTGCTCTGTGCTGTAGTTTTCTGCCCTTTGCTCCCTTTGAATTCCCTCTCAAAAGGGAAAGCCACATTTAAGTAAGCATATTCTGACTTAGTCATCTCCAGATGAGGAAACAACTAGCTATTAGAATTGGGCTGGGCTGCTTAAACCTACTCTAAGAAACTACCCCTGCCTCTGCCCGCTCCCCCTGCCCGCCCCCCGCCCCTCAGATAGCTAAGCTCTTACCTGAGCTATTGGCATTGAAAGTCATTGAATTGTACACTTTAAATGCATGAGCTTTATGGTGTGTGAATTATATCTCAAAAAAGCTTTTAAGAAAGAAAGGAAGGAAGGAAGATCATAAATATGCCCCACTCTCTGGTAAAACCCTTATTTGACAACTTCTGCTTTCCTTGGGACAATCTTCAGATTGTCTCTGTATTGGGCCGCAGAAGCAATCAGCCCAATGTACTAGTGCTTCTTCTGGAAGCCTCTAACATTTGGATTCTCCTTCCATTACTGTTTTGGACTTACCTGTCTACCTTGTTATAGCTACTTGAGTACTTGATTGTCTCCTCCATGAGACGTAAGCTCCTCCTGGGCAGGAACAGCGCCTATTTATCTCTGCATACCGAGCACCAAGCATGTTGTGCATCGCAGGTAGGCCCCCAGTTCACGTTTTTGCCCTGAACTGAATTTCTTATTGTTCTTAGAAAAAGGGCCCAACTGGGCAGAAGGGTGAGGAAGTGCAATCTGGATTTCATGGGGACTCTTCTGCTGGTCCTCTGGATAATATTAAAATAAGCAAACCACCACGACAAACATGTTCAAATAAGAGCAAGGTCAAGGAGAAAGGGGGGCTTGGCTGCCTACCCACAATAACCCAGCTCTAACGATCACTGTCCCTAAATATTAACACACCCTTAGACGAACACAGAGGGTATCCAAGGACAGAGTCCTCTGCCAGGCCCAGGCTGTGCCCGACACAAGCTTTGCCGCCCAGGTGCAGCAGGGAAACCAGAGGAGAAGCAGCAGAGAATAGTCTTTTGTCCTGTCCCCATCTGTTTTTTCTTCCGAGACTGCATGTTTGTGCACCTCTTTGTTGGCCTTTTTCTCTCTTCTCTTTGGCAGTGTCTTGCCGACTTGTTGTCCTTCTTGTTGGATCCCAGATACAGGTCTGTCCATATTTGGCAGTGTTACATGTGTGTATTTCTAATATACTTTTTTTTAAGAGCAGTTTTAGGTTTGTAGAAAAATTGTGCAGGAAGTACAGATAGTTCCCATATAACCCCTCCCCCTACATTATTCCTCCTATTAACGTCTTGCTATCTTGTTGTGCCATTTTACAACTGATAAATCAAGATTGATACATTATTATTAACTAAAGTCCAGAGTTCACATTAGGGTTCACTCTATGTTGTACAGTCCTATGGGTTTTGACAAATGCTTAATGTTATGTGTCTATCATTACAGTATTATGCAGAATAGTTTCAGGGCCCTAAAAATGCCCTGTGCTCCACCTATTCATCCCTCCCCACTACTGTCCTTTAGATATGGTCTGTCTGCTCAAATTGGGCAGCGTTGTTGTTTTCTTTCTTTAAAAAAATCCTTTCCTGATCACAAAAACAAAAAAAGTGTATTCTGGAAATATTACTAAATAAATTATAGCCTCATTCCAACCACTCAGAGAAAACCAGCTGTTAATGCTTTGTTGTGAATTCTTTCAGAGCATTTTCCATTTATAGTTAAACATTGGGCTCATATTATATATTTTTTGTCACCTCACGGTTTCACTCATCAACATGTCATGAACACCTTCTCAATTAGTACATACGTATCTGTAATATCATTGCTAATAGAAGTACCAAAATTGGTTTAATAAGTCTCCTCTTGTTGAACACTTAGGTTGTTTCTAATTTTTCACTGTTATAAATGACATTGCAGTGAACATCATTTTAGCTAAATCCTTGATCATATGCTTAGCGTGTTCTGAGGTGTATTTCTTAGCCACAGAGACCGCACTATCCCTCTCAAGTCCCATAGCACCCACGTTTTTGGCTAATGATTAGACAGGCCTAATGCAATATTTTCAAGGGCAGATGTGATTGACATCCTCTAACTCTTGCGAGCCTTGCAGCCCTTCCAAGCTTAGGTTTCAGGGAGCTCTCCCACTTTTCAGATTTCACTGCTAGATGACTCCTACACGTGGGTCCTATGCATTGACAACTTCTTGGTCTGTTTTTCAAAACATGTAATTATTGTTTTTCTCACTCCCAGGAATTTTTTGATGTGTGGCCTGTCCTGATGGGTGAGGCTCCACCCTACTCTGGTCCCAGGACTCCGGATGGAAGGGTAGGTCTCTCTCTGCCCTTTTCAGTGTGATTGGATGTTTAATGAAATACAAATGCAAGTCACCACAGACCCTGGTGAAGGGTTGTTTTTTTTTTTTTTTTTAAATCATATAAGTGCTTGTCTTCTCTGGGTTGGGTAGTCTCCCTTGAAATTATAATAACTCCTCACAGCTGCCAAGCCCTGTAATTTGCATTGTTTTTAATGTTTTGCTGGAGTTTTACAGCAACCTCGTGGGGGTAAACCAAGCAGGAATCGATATCCTCATTCCACAGACAAAGAAAGAGCCCCAGAAGGGTCAAGCAACCTGCTCAAGAATTCACTCAGCAGGAGTTTAGAATTTTAGACAACTGGGGCTGGAAAAAGTCTTAAAGACAATGTAATCTAGCATGTGCAAATTGGTAGCTAGAAGGCCAATTCCAGGTACACTTGCTTGTTTGCATACCAAAACCAAACCCATGGCCCACGAGTCGATTCAGACTCCTAGGGACTCTATAGGACAGAGTAGAACTGCCCCATAAGGTTTCCAAGAGGCGGTTGGTGGGTTCCAGCTGCCGGCCTTTCGGTTAGCAGCCGAGCTCTTAACCACTGTGCCACCAGGGCTTGACTGCATAGGTTTTCAATATTTGTTTTGCTTTTTAATTTGTATTGGTGACTAATACAGATAGTCCTCAACTTATGACGATGTGTTCAAGTTATTTATGATCATGCTTTTTTTTTTTGGATACATCTTATCATTAGTAATATGTGCTACATACAATGTTGCAGTGTGTAATTTGCTGATGTTATAATTCTCGGATGTTCATTCACAGATGTTCAACTTTATGATTTACTGTTCCAGACACTGTCATATAGCAGGCTATGCCTGGCCTACAATAAAGGCAGTGTCAATGTCAAGAGTTGTGTGGATAGAAAGTTGGGCAATGCTCAACTCTAACAACATACGACAACTGAATTGCACACGCGCTCAACAGCCATTACGACTCCGACTTCATAGTTACGACACTGAGGCCAACTTCATTGTAGACCAGGCGTATAGCGTGATCTTATTCGGCGATTTGTACCATAAGAAGAAATTAGTTGTTAATTTGAAGTTGAGTAATTCAAGTTTCTCTAACTGTAACACCTGCACTGCTTATACCCCCAACAATAAGTCTAGCAAAAGAAGTCATGCCACTGAACGTTTTAATCCAAAAAAGAAGGTGAGGAAATCTCTAGACATGGATATAAAGATGAAGGTCATTAAGACCTATGATAATGGAATGAAAGTTGGCGAAATAGCATGAGGGAGGACTGCCTCATTTGATCCTTTTGACAATCATTAAGGATAAGAAAAGGATTCTGGAGGCAGTTAAAGGAGCGACTGGCATAAAATCAACAATTTTAACAAAGAAGAGGTAAAGGCCAATGCATGAGATAGAGAAGCTTTTGATGGTTTGGACAGGAGACAAAATCCAAAAGAGGATTCCTCTGAGTTTACTGATGATTTAAACGAAAATCTGAAGGAACAGCAAGGAGAAGACTACCAGAATACAGTAATGCCAGCAGGGCTGGTTTCATCACTTTAGATGCAGATATGGCTTACATAACACGCGTACATAAGCAGGAAGCACCGTTGTTGAAACTGCCGAAAAATTCAAGGATGAGCTGCACAAGGTAATACAAGATGAAGAGTGTCTTCCAGAGAAGATTTTCAATGTGGATGGAGCAGCCTTGTTTTGGAAAAGGGTGTCAGAATGGACCTATATCCACAAAAAGGTGAAGTCGATGCCTGGTTTCAAGGTATTTAAAGACAGAATCACGCTGCTGTTTGCAGGAAGTGCTGCTGGATTTATAAAGATATTGATAATAAAAGGCAGTAATAAAGAAAAAAATTTAAATGAGGTATTCAGCTTATCTCAGAGCCGACTTACGACAGTCGTTGGAACGGAGTCCCATCATAAATCAGGGACTACCTGTACTTAAAAATCAAGATATTTCCCGTAAATACATAGATTTTAAGTTTCTTTTGAAAGGGTGGACGATCATTCAGAACTGAACCCACAATCTCACAGGGTGCATTTGATTGGCGCTGAGTGGCAGCTGTGTCTGTGGACCCTGGTGTCCTGAGCTCTCCATTTTGCCACAGTTCCTATCGCTCCCTCTTGTTTACACCTGGCCCCCTCCTCTCATTAATATTTCTATCAGGTCCCTGTAGGCATTTGAGTTTGTGACCTTTGGTCTCATCCAATTCCCTCCTTTTTTTTTTTTTTTTTTTAAAGATGTACAAACACTTCAGAGACAACTGGAATGATATGTGTGGGAATGTGGGGATGAATCAGAAGAAACAGACCTGAGGCTCAAAAAAGAGCCGGCAAATGACTGGATGGCCTTAACTAAGGCCTTGATGAGTAAGGCAGCAGCAGGGCCGTGCCTTGAATTGAGTTTTAGTCCAGTACTCTTCCCACAAGAACGTTTAGCCTGTCTAAAACGTTATAGCAATTTCTGCTAAGAGGCCTGATTCCACCTAGCCAATCCTGTTGTTAGCTGCCATCGAGTCAGGCCCCTGACTCATGGTGACCTCATGCACAACAGGATAAGGCAATTGTGATTCATAGGGCTTTCGTTGGCTGATTTTCAGAGGTAGATGGCCAGGCCTTTCTTCCTAGCTGTCTTAGTCTGGAAGCTCCACTGAACCTGTTCCGTCAGCATCATAGCAACATGCAAGCCTCTACTGACAGACGAGTCGTGGCTACATCCGAGGTGTGTTGGCTGGGAATTGAACCCAGGTCTCTGCATGAAAGGCATTAATTCTACCACTGAACCACCACTGCCCTCTAGCTAATCCTAACCCTGCCCCAAATAAAAGGAGCACGCGAGTGTGTGCGCGCGCGCGTGTGTGTGATGGTCTTTATTTAATCTGAAACTCTGGAAATTCAAAATTAAGACCCTTGCCTGTAAGCTTCATATGCATACCAGGAAAGATTTCAGCCTTGGGATCTATAATGTTCTGCTGTGTTTTATCCAAAATGGCTTTTAAAACCTGCTGCTGTCTAGTTTCAAATTACTCTTTTGCCCACACCATTTCACTTGGGAAGACTGAGTCAAGGATTGCGTCATGTGCTGTTGTCTGAAAACCAGTCGGGGACACTTTTCTTTTTTATGTACAGTTTTTCATGTTAGTATGGGCAGACTTTTCTGCAGAGCTGTTCACATGTTGCCACTGAGCTTTTTCTCCAATTCACATATGAGCTGGTCTTGGATCTTCTGGAAAGATAGAAGTTGAGGAAGTGGAACAGAGATCATCATAGCTTTCCAGCACCACCAACTGCAATTTCCTTGGCTGCTTTGATATTCCACTCCCTGGGCTGAGCCCTTAAGTCAGAGGTCATGTCTAACTCCAGGACAGCCAGAGAAATGCTGGGCTCTAAGTTACCTGACTCTTCACCCCAAAGCATCCCAATCTTCAAGACTGAACTGAATGGGACCTTTTCTCACTGACACCAGCCTAGGGAGAGCAGCTCATCATTTGATCAGCTCAAAAAGTTTGGTTTCACTGGGGTGACTAGCACACCCATGGTTAGTTAGGGCTTTTCTTTCCCAGAATCCTTCCCCATCTCAGATATCAAGGGCTCAGGATGTACAGAAGCCTGAGGCATTAGATTATGATAGAAAAAGCCACCCATGGTCCAGAAGACAAAGGACTTCAGTTTGTTTTGTTACTAATCTGAAGGGTGAGCTTGAGGAGGTCAAATAACCCCTCAGGCTCTTGATTTCCCCATCTAAGGAATACTGTCACTGAACTTATCTCCAAAGTCAGTTCTAGATCTAGGACACAGCTGGTGAGGGAAAGCATGCATAGGCTGAGCTGAGGACCAGATACAGCATGACAGGATCTCCTAGAAAGATTGTGAGCTTGGAGGGAGAATGACTGAGTTCAAGTCCCAGTTTCACCCTCTAGCTGTGTGGCTTGGGAAGCGTCTCTGGCCTCACCTTCATCATCTGTAAGATGCAGATAATCAAACCTAGTAGGAGTGTGGTAACCAAAATGAGTCACACACCAACACATAGTAGGCACTCAAATATATAATAATAGCTACCTGGATTGAATCTCAATATCTGCTGGGCACTCTAGCACTCTACCTGGACTATGTCATTTACTCTCCTCAACAAGTTTATGAAGGAGATCTCTTCATTATAGGGAGTCTTGGTGATGCAACGGTTAAGTGCTCCTCTGCTAACTGAAAGATTGGTTGTTTGAACCCACCTAGCGGCTCTGAGGGTTTCAGAGACCTGGTCATCTGCTCCTGTAAAGATTACAGCCTAGAAAACCCTATTGGGAAGTTCTACTCTGTCACATGGGGTCACTATGAGTTGAACTCAACATAATGGCACCCAACAACAATCTTCATTATCCCCATTTTAAAGGTGAGGAAATTGAGGTTCAGAGAGATTAAATTATTTGTACAAATTGAAACCAAAGATGCTCATCTCTTTGATAACTATCGTTATAATCATGCCATTTAACATTCCCTTTTGCCTTCTAACAATACCCTCACACTTCATCTGCCACATTTACATTAGATATACAGCCTTTGTCTAGATTCTAATGAATTAATCTCCCCAGATCTTGGATCAAAGTTCTCTAGTAACAACTACACCTCATTTTACCTCCTTTCAAAAATAAAATGTTGTGTGTGTGTTTCAATCATGAAAAAGTTCTACATGTTTATTAGACTTCTTGGGGAAAAAATAGCACTTGTTTTAAAACTAGTATATTTCCTTGTACAACGATTTGGCTACAGCTGTATTTGGGGCTATTTCAAAGACCCGTGTGTTATAGTGTGAGCTTCTCAAGTGGAAGGTAACAAAGGTGCTCATTGGTGGCTCAGTTTTGACTTTTCCAAGGCGGATGAATTCCTGCATGAATATGGCCTTGAATGCAACTGGGTTGAGCTACAGTGTGTGGAAAAAACCCTATTTACCTAAAGCACACTAGTCTTTTTGTTGCTTTCTGTGGAAGTAAATTGATTCTCCTGTGAGCTTCAAAAAATGTCCATTTCTAACCTTTCTAAAAAGAGTCTTACAAAACAACCCTGGAGAGGCCAGCCTGCCGGGCCCAGTGAGCAGGGAGCTAGCCTGGGAGGGCAGAGGCCAGTGAAGCCCAAGGACAGATGGCCTTTATGAAAAGACTGAAGAAGGCACATAGACTTCTGCCTCCTCCCCCTCCCAGATGGAAATTTAGCTCTAACAAAGTCCCTGTGGATAGCTGGCCACCTTTGCTTTCTAGAACTGCTTACAGAGTACAGCTTCACTGTTAAAAAATGTTTTTAACAAAATTTGTTTGTATTTATCTAAAGAGTAATGCATAAGCACAGTGAGAAGCTTAACACTGTACTAAAGTGTACATCATACAGAGCAAGCCTCTTTTCTTCCTCTCCCTCCCCCAGGCAGCTACTGCTAGTAGTTTGTCTTTCCAGGAATGTCTATGTACCTCCAAATATTTATGTATATGTCTATGTCTGTGTATATGTGTATGTACGTGCATATGTAGGTATATGTGTTCTGTAGGTTTCTATAATGATCTCAAATCTCATAAGGTAAAAGTCACTATTATGCTCTCAAAAAACTATGTATAAGCACTTGTAATATGAACTTATAAATAGAAACATGTCTACCTTTGTGAAGCTCTCTCACGTTAACTATAAGTCATTAGAAGCCTATAAACAACTAGAAACTTACCTAGAAATTTTTGAACTTAGACATAGAAGCATGTGAAGTGTGTAAACAATGTAAACAACCTTTAAGTTCCCTTTGACCTAGCATGCTGTGACACAAGAAAAGACGTAATATAGTAGATCTCTAAACAACCTCCCTAATCTCTAAGCTTGAAGAAAAGATGCATCACTCAGCAGGTCTCTAACCCTGGAGAAAAGACATAACATACTAGTCTTTGATGTCCTACTGCTCTTAGTGTATGGAGCCAAGGTGATAAATTCACATATAAACTTTAAATTTCTGCTCACCCACTGAGAGAAGGCAGAGATGGAACTGAGATTCTGTCCGCAACTGGTTACCACGGACCCTAGCTATGAGGGACCTCCACTGAGTTCAAACCGTGATTAAGCCTTCCTCCTGAGACTTCTCATTAAAGGTAAAAGCCTGAAGTCTAAAGATTTGAACTCTGACCATTGGGCTAAAATTGTACTTGTTAATTCTGATTCTCCAGTTCTACATGAATGTTGTGAGGTCTTACTTGTGTGTCTTGCCATGACTAACTTGCAATAAACTACACGAGTTTATGCATGACAAACCTGAGTATCTCTCTATTAATTTTCTAAGATAAAATCCTACACAATATGTATATGTGTGTGTATGTGTCTAGATGTATATATATATGTATTCCACCATCACCACCGTTGACAAATGCGATGCTTCTAGTTTGCACCTTGCTTTTTTCCCATAACTGTACATCTTGACATCTTTCTCTGTCAGCACATTCGCAGCAGCCTCACTCCGGAGACATGCAAAGTATCCACTGCACATAGGTGCTCAACTTGGTTAACATCTCTCCTAATGATGACTATTAAATTGTCTCCAGACTTTTTCAAGGAGTCTAGCTGAGAATCCTCAGTGGGTCAAACAGTGCTTTTACTCACATTTAGAAATATATCAATCGGATCAATTACCACAAGTAGAATAACTGGGTCAAAGGGTGTGTGCATTTTATCTTTGAGAGATATTGCTAAGTATCTAACCACAATCTTAGAATCATAAAATCTGTTGCCATCAAGTCAATTCCGACTCATAGCTACCCTATAGGACAGAGTAGAACTGCCCTATAGAGTTTCCAAGGAGCAGCTGGTGGATTAGAACTGCCGACCTTTCGGTTTGCAGCCGAGCTCTTAACCACTGCGCCACCAGGGCTCGAAATCACAGTTGGGAGGAATTTTAGAGATCATCTAGTCTGGTGTTTTTCCTTCCTGATTGTCCTCAGATCCCTAGAGTTCCACAGTGCTGCCTTGGCCAGGGCCAAATAATGGAGGAGAAAGGCAAGAAAGGAAGTGAGAACAAAGAGAGCTTTTTGCATTAGGGCAGCTCTGCTTTCATCTGTTATCCATAATTTGTTATGATACACACAGTCAAATGCCTTTCATAATCAATAAAACACAGGTAAACATCATTCTGATATTCTGGAACTTACTGATGAAGACAATTTACAGCGTTCAGTACGGATTACACTTCCACATAAAGAAAACAAGAATCCTCACAAATGAACCAATAAACAACATCATGATAAACAGAAAAAAGACCGAGATTGTCAAGGATTTCATTTTACTTGGATCCACAACCAATGGCCATGGAAATAGCAGTCAAGAAATCAAACAATGTATTGCATTGGGCAAATATGCTGCAAAAGATGTCTTTAGGTTGAGAAGGGACAGTGTTGACGCATCCTGGAGTTGTTAACCATTGTCATAGGGCAATATGTGTACTAACTGTTTAATCAGAAACTATTTGTTCTGCAAACCCTCATTTAAGGTACAAACAAACAAAAAAGAATTATCTATGTGAGATCAAATTGACACCAGCAACTCAGAAGGTTTCATGGGAAGCCTAGGGGACAGTGAGTTGAAGATAATGGTGGAATAATTTGGAAAAGGATAGTGAGAATAGCAGCGCAACTGGAAGAATGTAATCGATGTCACTGAATTGAACATGTAGAAACTTTTGAAATGGTGTAACTTTGGCTATGTATATTTTCACCAAAAAGTAAAAAGGTCCTCCAAGGTCGAGAAGGGAGGGTGTTGACATGTTGTGGGGTTGTTAACCAATGTCATAAAACAATACGTGTACTGACTGTTTAAAGAGAAACTATTTGTTCTGTAAACCTTCATCTAAAGTACAATAATAATAATAAAAAAGATGTCTTTAAAGTGTTAAAAAGCAAAGATGTCACTTTGAGGCACACTTTGAGGTGTGCCTCACCCAAGCCATGGTATTTTCAATCACCTTATACAAATTTGAAAGTTGACAATGAATAAGAGAGACCGAAGAAAAATTAATGCCTTTGAATTATGATGTTGTAGAAGAATATTGAATATACCATGGACTGCCAGAAGAATGAACAAATCTGCCTTGGAAGAAGTACAGCCAGAATGCTGCTCGGAAGTGAAGATGATGAGACTTTATCTCACGTACTTTGGACTTGTTATCAGGAGGAACCAGTCCCTGGAGAAGGACATCATGCTTGGTAAAGTAGAGGGTCAGCGAAAAAGAGGAAGATCCTCAATGAGATGGACTGACACAGTGGCTGCAACAATGGGCTCGTGGCACAGGACTGGGCAGGGTTTGGTTTTGTTGTACATAGTGTCACTATGAGTTTGAACCAACTTGAGCACACCTAACAACAACTTTTATCTGCTTTATATGATTAGGTTCGATGCTTTGTTTGAGAAAGAGGTTCTACTGCTTAAACAACAAACACACCCAAGCCCAGAGAAGACAAGAATTATAGTCAAGACTAGAATACAAGCCTTCTCACTCTAGGTCTAGTTTTAGCTCCATTTCATCATGCTGCAAAGTTCAACTAGTCTTCCCCTCGGGTGCTTCCTACTCTAAGCAGCTCACTACCCCCAGGGTAGCATACGTCATTGCAAGAGCTCCAGCCTCTGACTTCTGTTCAGCCAGAGTATGCCTCCTGAAAGTGTCTAGTCATTGCTGCTGCCAGTGCTGGGCTGTGAGGAGCCTCTCCCTCATGAGTCTGAAGGCCACAATCACCTGTCAACAAAAGGCTCTCAGATATGCATGACTGGATCCTCTTTGTGCAAGGTCTGAGTCAGGAGGCTTGGGGTGGGGCCCAGCCATGGAATTTAAATCTCTAGAGCCATGCTTCTCAAAACATTTGTTGTAAGGGAACAGATTTTTTAAAATTTCCAATCCATATTTTATTAATACTTTTCAAAATATGATTAGAAAATATATTTACTAGTGGTTTAATACACAGTCATGCGTCCCTTAACGTCCATGATACTTTCTGTGACACAGGAAGTTATGCGATTTGCCTTGTGTGAACACCCCGCAGATGCCGTAGTTATGAACCAATCCCGTAAAGCCTATTGTGTTGAAACCTTATGGGAGCACCGAACAAAGCCAGAGAGCTGTATCCACTGGATATAGGAGGCCGTCCTTGCCAGGTATGCGGCTGTCGGCCTGGCAGGGACTGTGTTAATAGCCAGATTAGAACTTTGGATGTCTGGGAGCAGGGCGGGGTGGGGGGATGAGTGGACTGGCGGCTGCGGGACCTGGATGGGAGCGAGTGTGCGGGTGCTGGGAGCGCGGCAGTAGGCAGTGGCCCTGGCTGCCGCAGCCCTGTTGGTGCAGCCACTTTCTGATCATGTGCGGCAGCTGCCTCCATTGCCCTAGCCAGGAGCCGGGAGCCTGCAAGTGCCCCGGGACACCAGCGCCCCCGCCAGCACCGGAGGGCAGGAGCAGAAGAGCCTTGGCAGGCGCTGCGCGCAGGGAGGAA
This sequence comes from Trichechus manatus latirostris, assembly GCF_000243295.1. Lineage (NCBI taxonomy): Eukaryota > Metazoa > Chordata > Mammalia > Sirenia > Trichechidae > Trichechus > Trichechus manatus. Next base: position 1,244,991 of record NW_004444066.1, read on the forward strand.
ACGGCTACACCGCTGCCTGGGCGGCTGAATGAAGCCAGGAGGAGGGGAAGAGGAGGCGGAGGAGGAGGCAAGGCGGCGGATTGGGATGCGCCCTGGAGCTCCACTGCTTGTTCACTCTGGGGTTTTGGGGTCTTTAAAACCATTAAAACAACAACAGCAAAAAACCTGTTGCCAGTGGATTCCGACTCATAGCGACCCTATAGGACAGAGCAGAATTGCCCTGTAGGGTTTCCTAAGTGGATTCAAACTGCTGACTTTTTGATTGGCAGCTGAGCTCTTAACCACTGTGCCACCATGGCTCTTTAAAACAATTAGGAGGAAATAATAAATGAAAGGAGAGCTGCTTTCCCTTAAAAAGAAAAAAACAAAACTTATGGGGCCACGGAGGTATATGCGCTGGGAAACTGCCCTAACGGACTTTATGTGGCGCATGACTATATATTAAAAATATATATTACTAGATTAAAAATATATTACTACTCCCTTGAAGTTTCAAAAACGAGAACAAATCCATGATGACTTGTACAACTAAAAATAAAATTGAAAAAGGAAAATATGGATATATTACTACTCTGCACACATCGGGTCTCCATGAGTCAGAACAACATGATGAACATAATGTCAATGAACGGTACGTGCTAAGATTGTAGAAATGGCAGATGTTTTGTTACCTATATACTTACCACAGTAAAAATATATATATTAACTAGAAATGAAACTGTAAAAAAATGTAAAATACAAGTCTCTTTTTTTTTTATTATTATTAGATTCAACAGATGTAACCTAACTCATTCTAATTGTTATGAAAGTTTCTAAACACTGACTCTCGATTTCTGTTTTCATCTCATCATGGATTGGTGACACATAGTTTACTGAATGGCACCAGCCGAGGGACCGTGCTTTAAGTAGCCCTGCTCTAGGCTAGTGGTGTAGAGAGTGAACACTATTTTAAGCTATTAGCGTTAAGTGACAGAGCAGAAAAGTACTGAGCTAGTAGTCAAGCACCTAGGTTCTGGTTCTGACTCACTGTCTTGCTATAATGAGTCTTTTCCTTTCTCTGGGTCTAAGTTCTCCCATTTTGAAATGGTTGCTAACCTGCCCATCACACTTGGCTGTTCAGAGGATCTAGTAAGGTCATAGAGTTTTCCCTGGAGAGCTAGGGAAAAGGAGCCACCTGCCATTATCTCACTGCATGCTAGGGAGTAAAGTAATCCAACAGATCTACTTTAAGAGAGGGGAGTCCCTGGGTGGCTCAAATGGTTAAATGCGCTACTAATAACCAAGAAAGATTGGCAGTTCAAATCCACCCAGAGGTGCCTCAGAAGAAAAGTCTAGCTATCTGCTTCCAAAAGGTCACAGCCATTGGAAACCCTGTGGAGAACAGTTCTACTCTGACACACATGGGATCTCCAGGAGTCGGAATTGACTTGATAGCAACGGGGCGGGGGGCGGGGGAACTTTAAGAGAATGAGAGTTTTAATGGTGCAGGGACGTGGAAAGGATGAGAGAGGTGGCAAGTTAGTTTGGAGGCATCAGCCATGACTGGGAAGGCAAGCCCAGAAGAGAGGACTCAGCAAAGAGCAGCTGAATGGTGAGGTGAAGGAGAAATGGGGCCGTGACCATGGAGGTGAGCCCTACCTGGGGTACGGCTGGGTTCACATGATTCTAAATGGGACAGGAGTCTCCTTTCCTCCTCCCCCTCTCCCTAGTCTTTAGCAGTCTTTATCTCTTTCTCCTTGCACTCAACCTCCAGATCCCTTTGGAAAACTTCCCATCCATCTTCCCAACCCCAGTTCCCAGCCCATGCCTGGCCACTGTGAGCTGGTTCCAAGGAAGAGAGCCCTGAGTTCTGTAAGGCAGCTGAGGACAGTCAGCTTAGAGGGAGTTGGGTCAGGCTTGGTGCTTTCTGAAAACCACAGGGCATATGGTTAAGAGCAAGACCTGTTTCATGTACACTCTCCTGCTGAGGTTCTGTCTCTGGCTCTGAAAATATATAATTTTCTATCTCTTCTGCCTAGGAAATAAACTTTTACAAGGTCATTGACTACATCCTACATGGCAAAGAAGACATCAAAGTCATCCCGTAAGTTCCATCTCAAAGCATGTACAACTGCAGGCAAGTTATCCATGCCCATAAGATACTCATTCCAAGATCAACACTAACCAAACCCAACAAGGTCACGTATTTGATTAGAGGCAGAGAGGGCAGTAAGGAGACAGTGTGGAATGGTGGAAAGAACTATACAAGGTGGGAAACGAGGCCCAAATAGGAGAAGAGACTAGATCACAGTCACAGTGTCTCATATTCTGAGTCAGTGCTCTGAGTTTTCATCCCAGATCTGTTGTTAATAATGCTGTTAATAAGTTACCTGTCTGGGCTGCAGGAGTCCCCGGGTGGTGCAAATATTTAAGTGCTTGACTACTAACCGAAAGTTTGGCAGTTTAAACCCACCCAGAGCTGCCTCAGAAGAAAGGCCTGGCACTCTACTTCCAAAAGGTCAAAGCCTTGAAAACGCTATGGAGTAGTTGAGTAATTCTATTCTATAACCCACGGGGTTGTTATGAGTCTGAATCTACTACACAGCAACTGTTTTGTTTGTTTTTTTTTTTAAATCTGGGCCTCTGTTTCCCGTCTATAGAATGGGAATCTATAGGGATCAGACTATGGGATCAGATCAGTGCTTTTCAACTTTCTGTGGAGGTGCATGTGGGGTCCATGCAGGGGACAAGGCAAAAAAGGCAGGAAGCTGGCTAAAAGAGTGTCTAAGCCCCCAAGGTGGGTGTATATTCTAATGCGTCTTCAGATGTGACGAAAGAGGATAACAGAAAGGAAAGAGCTCCCAGAGGGCGAGGTCCCAAACCTGCCTATAGTTGGTTGGGGCTCAAGGCTAAAAAACCTTTTTAATATAAGCTTGTACTTTTTTGGTCACTAGAGCATTCTCAAAAACTTAGTTGGCTTGTTATTTATTGAATCTTCTTCGTGTGCCAAGAGCCACATCCACAGCTCTGGTCCTGAGACACAGTAAGTCTTCAAAACCATACTGCAGGCTCCTTGAGGCTGCAATAAAGCTTGGTAGGAGAGTCACACCCTTAGTCTCTTTTCCGTGAGCTATTTTGCCCAACTGAATGGATTTACCATATGCCACCTTTTATCCTTAAAACAGTGGGTGGGATAGGCCATACTAACTTGATCCTGGTCACCAGGCTAACTTGTAATAACCCTCTGTCACTCAGATAAACCACTTCTCAGGTTTATCTTTTACTAGTTGGGGATGAGAAGTTGCTTCAAGTTCCTGAATTTCTGGGTTGTCACTATTCTGTTTCATTCCTGCTTGCATGAGGACTGTTTCCTTTCTAAACTCATCTCTTTCTTTCTTTTTTTAACCTTGTCAGATGCGTACACTTCAACCATTCTGTTTTCTAACAGCTTTTCTAGAGCTGCGAGTTTATTAAACTCATCTGTTTTCCAGATTATCACAGATCAGTTTCTCTCTGTTTCACTACTGCTTCTCAAGCATCACATTCTTCTAGCCTCTGATAATACTCACCCTGCTGCCCTCTGCTCAGCCCCTAAACTACGTCAAAAGAAACCAAGTCAATAATAAAATTAATGTATTAGATGAGGTTCATTCGGGAGGAAGATTCACAAATCGGGTAGCACCAAACCACACGTGGAAAGAACTCCACTGAGTATCAGCAGAGATTGGCTTATATTTACAAAATGCAGAAGAAGCAACTTATTTCTGATTGGCTTATACAATCTACTATTGAAACGCTGTCAGGATTTCATTGGTCAGCAAGGGTGGAAGTGATGTCAGGATCTCAATGGTCAGTGAAGGTGGCCTGATTTACAGGAAAACTAGGCTTAAGTTTCAGTAAAGACAAATCTTAGAGGCTTTGTGCACTTGACTGTTGATGCCATTTTGTCAGCCACGTAACTCCATTTTTATTTCATTTAACAACTAAGTCACATATTTTACTTTTTTTGTGTGTGAGTGGCAGCACCCTGTTTCTGATACCAATTTTTGAATCAGGATAGGCTAGGCAATGCTGTGGAAATAAAACCTCAAGATCTTAGTGGGTATAAACATCAAAGATTTATTTTACCATCCCCCTACATGTCAACTACCAGTTGGTGGGTGGGGTTGTGAGTATCTACAATGTGTTGATTGTAGACAGGTGGGAGCCAAGGCTGATAGAATAGTCACCATTTTGAACACTGCAAGGTTGACTAACCTTGACAAAGGAAAGAGAAAGCATGGTAAAACACACACTGGCTCTTAAAATGTCTCTCTCAAGGCAACACGTATCACTTCTGCTCATATTTCCTTGGCCAAAGCTAGTCATATAGTCACACTTAAGTTCAAGTGGGCAGGGAATGCAATCCTTCCGTTTTCCCAGAAGGAGAGAGAGCCAGAATATTTGTAAAAATCCTTAATGGTTACCACAGTATATGCCATCCAAACTAATGAAGAGGAATATTGAATAGTAAATGAATGCTTAATCAAACAAAAGAAAGGCAAAATAAAAAATTAGAAAAAGAACATAGAGCAGGTGGGAAAAATAGAGGCCATACATTAAGGTGATATTTAAATCCAAATATATCAATAATTACTTTAAATGTAAATCAACTAAATGTTACAGATAAATGACAAAGATTGCCAGCCTGGGTAAGGAAGAAATCCATCACATTTCATTGATTCTAAGATGCACAATTTTCCTCTTTTTGACATTTCTGAAATAGAAATAAAAAATATATATCTAAATGTTAAAAGAGCTCTGTTGATATGAATAAGGTAAAAATTACAGGTGATAAAAAGCATTGCATACAAATTAATTGGTAGAATTTTATCTTTCTCGGTGTTTCATAGAATAATGATTCATTTAATAAATGATTACTTTCTAGATTTGACAAAACACTGTATATGCTGTTTGTAAGAGAACTATCTAAAAGATAAGAATACAGAAAGGTGGAAAGTAAAATAATGGAAAAAGATACATCATGCAAATGCTAATGAAAAGAAAACTGGTGTAACTATATTATCAGATAAAAATAGACTTCATGTCAAAGAGCATTAGTAGAGGTATAGTTACTTTTTAATGATAAAAACTCATGATACAAACTCATGACAACAATATAGTACAGAGTAGAACTGCCCCATAGGGTTTCCAAGGAGTGGCTGGTGGATTCAAACTGCCAACCTTTAGGTTAGTAGCTGTAGCTCTTAACCACTGTGCCACCAGGGGTCCTTTTTAGTGATAAAGAGGTCAAACCACCCTGATATCGCTGGAAGATATTACAAATTCTAAATTTGTATACACTTAATAACATGACCTCAAAAAACATAAAGCAACACTGACAGAAATACAAGGAGATATAGACAAATCCATGTTCACTCATTGATAGACGAAGCTGAGGACAACAAATAGAATGTATGTATTTGAATAACACAATTAACAAACTTAACCAAATGTATATATAGACACTGCATCCCACCTCACTCCACCCCAAACTATAAACTACCCAGCCTTTTCAAGCATACATGCAACATTTACAATAATTGGTTATATACTGGCCATAAAGTAAATCCCAATAAGTTTCAAAAGATTATGTAATCGTGCACGTAAGAAACTCAAAAGAATCTATAGATGAAATATTAGATTTAATAAGAGAGTTTCCAAGGTAACTGGCTACAAAATCAACATATAAAAATTCAATTGCACTTACATATACTGGCAGCAAAGGTAGCAAATACAAATTTCAAAAAGATACCATGTACAATAGCATAAGACATATCAAGTGACTAAGAATAAATCTAACTAAAGATAGGAAAGACTTCTCTAGAAAAGTTACAAAATATTGTTGAGAAAAATGAAAGAAAATATAAGTAAATAAGGAGGCATACAATGTTCACGGATGGAAGACTCAGTATTATGAAGCTATCAATTCTCTCCAAATCAATTTATAGATTCAATACATTTATATTATTATTATATATAATTATCATTATAATTGAATTATAGAGTCAATACATTTATATCATCCCCTGCCCCATTCGAAATCCCAGGAGATCTTCCAAAAAGACAAATAGTCCGATTAAAAAATGGGCAAAGGATATGAACAGAAACTTCACCAAAGAAGACATTCAGGTGGCTAACAGACACGAGGAAATGCTGGTGATCACTAGCCATTAGAGAAATGCAAATCAAAATTACAATGAGATACCATCTCACCCAACATTACTGGCATGAATTAAAAAACACAGAAAATAACAAAGGTTGGAGAGACTATGGGGAGCTTGGAACGCTTATGCACTGCTGGTGGGGATGTAAAATGGTACAACTATTTTGGAAAATGCTATGGCACTTCCTTAAAAAGCTAGAAATAGAAATACCATACTATCCAGCAATCCCATTCCTAGGAATATGTCCTAGAGAATTAAGAGCCGCCACATGAATAGACATATGCACACCTATGTTCATTGCAGCACTGTTCACAAGAGCAAAAAGATGGAAACAACCTAAGAGCCCATCAAGAGATGAATGGATAAACAAACTATGGTACATATACACAATGGAATACTGTGCAACAATAAAGAACAGTGATGACTCTTCAAAATATCTCACAACATGGATGAATATGGAGGGCATTATACTAAGTGAAATAAGTCAATCACAAAAGGACAAATTCTGTATGAGAACATTATTACAAAAACTCATGAACAGGTTTTACACACAGAAAAAAAACAATCTTTGGTGGTTACCAGGAAGGGGAAGGGTGGAGAGGAAAACATACTAACTAGACCATAAATAAGTGGTAATTTTGGTGAAGGGTAAGACAGTACACAATACTGGAGAAGTCTGCACAACTTGACCAAGGCAAGGTCATGGAAGCTTTGTAGACACATCCAAACTCCCTGAGAGACCAAATTATTGGGCTGAGGGCTGGGGACCATGGTCTCGGGGGACATCTAGCTCAACTGGCATGACATAGTTTATAAAGAAAATGTTCTATATCTTACTTTGGTGAGTAGCCTCTGGGGTCTTAAAAGCTTGTGAGTGGCCATCTGAGATACTCCACTGGTCCCACCCCATCTGGAGCAATGGAGAATGAAGAAAACCAAAGACACAAGGAAAAGATTAGTCCGAAGTACTAATGGACCACGGCTACCGCAACCTCAACCAGACTGAGTCCAGCACAACTAGATGGTGCCCGGCTACCACCACCAACTGCTCTGACAGGGATCACAATAGAAGGTCCAGGACAGAGATGGAGAAAAAAGTAGAACAAAATTCTAACTCACAAAAAAAGAACAGACTTACTGGTCTAACAGAAACTGGAGAAATCCCGAGAGTATGGCCCAGGACACCCTTAGAGCTCAGTAATGAAGTCACTCCTGAGGTTCACCCTTCAGCCAAAGATTAGACAGGCCCATAAAACAAAATGAGACTAAATTGGCATACCGCTCAGGGACAAGGACGAGAAGGCAGGAGGGGACAGGAAAGCTGGTAACAGGGAGCCCAAGGTCCAGAAGGGGAGAGTGTTGATATGTTGTGGAGTTGGTAACCAATGTCACAAAACAATATGTGGATTAATTGTTTAATGAGAAACTAATTTGCTCTGTAAACCTTCATCTAAAATACAATTAACAAGAATTAATAAATTAGTGATGGCCATGCTAGTCTCAAGTAAATACCAAACACTTTACGATAAAGAAACTTGTAGAAGAAAAAAAAAAATTAGCCATTGAAAATGCTGTGGAGCACAGTTCTGCTCTGACACACATGGGGTGGTCATGAGATGGAATCCACTCAACAGCAACTGGGTACCGGTGGCTACAGAGGGCGCAGGTTGGAGAGAACAAAAGGGCCAATAAAGTGTCAGCCATTTCAGAGGGTAACATGCAAACAGGTCCTGGAAACAGGGGGTCATGTGCTTTCTTATTACAGAGGGCGGCTGAGCCAACGTTTCTCTCCTAATGGGTTCCCCTTGTAGTCTATTCTCCACACAGCAACCAGAGCGACCCTTTTAAACCTTAAGTCAGAACTCTCCAGAGGCTCCTGACATCCCACTCAAGGTGGAAGCCAAAGTCCTCACCACTAAAACCCTCCCTGATCTGGCCCCTAATCCCTGTCAGACCTCTCAGCTCCTATTGCTCCGGCTCACTCACTCGCCTCCTGCCACACCAGCCTTGTAGCTCCTCCTGAAACATGCCAGGCATGCTCCCGCTTAGGCTTTGTACTGGCTGTGCCTCTGTCTAGAACACTCATCCTCTAGATATCTGAGTGGCTCACTCCCTCCTCTCCTTCAAGTCTTTGCTCAAATATCACCATTTCCATGAGGCCTACCCTGACCATCGCATTTAAAATAGTCATCCTCAATTTATGATGTTTATTTTCTTTTTCCCTTCACTAGAATGTAAGCTCCACAGAGGCAGGGATTTTTGCCGGTTTTATTGACTGATATATACTGAGCATCTAAAACTGTTGCTGGTCCATAGTAATTAAAGCATTCTTAGAGCTCTCTGCTGCTGCTTCTGGTTCTCCCCCTTCCAGCATATAGAACTACATTACTTCCCCCTAACCCACAATGGCCAAGTGATTTGTTTTGGCTCTGGAAAAGTGGATGGAAGTGGTATGTGTTACTTCCAGAGTAATGTTTAGGAGCCAATGTGTGACTGCCATGGTTCCCCTTCATCCTGCAGTGGTGATGGGTGATAGCTGACAGGGTGCAGGCTCTGCCAGCCCTCATCCCTGAATGAAGACCAGGCTGAGCAGAGCCCCTGCAACCTGAGATGGACATGTAGCATTGACAAGAGATAAATCTTTGTTGTTTTAAGCCACTGAAACATGGGGGGTGTTTGTTACTGCAGAATAACCCAGCTGCCCTTGACTGATACAGTCAATAAAAGTTTGCTGAATAAATAAATGAATGAATGAATTGTTAAAAAAAAAAACAAAAAAAAACCCAGAAGATCTTTTTTTTTTTTGGTGTGGAACCTGTTAAGCTGATTCTAAAATTTATATGAAAATCCAAAGCACCAAGACTAGCCAAGGCCCTTTTGAAGAATAAGATGTAAGGACTTGTTCAATCAGATTTCAATGCTTATTATAAAACTATGGTAATTAAGACAGTATGGTAATGGCACAAGGATGAAAAAGACACCAACGGAACAGAACAAAGAGCCAGAAACAGACCCGTGCATATATGGACACTGTATTTATGACAAAGATGCCAGTGCAAAGCAGTGATGGAGAGGATGATCTTTTCAATAAATTATGCTTGTATAATGGGTACTTATATGGGAAACAAAGAAACAGGATGACTTCCTCAAAAATAAATTATAGATGAGTTACCCATTACCCGTTGCCGTCGAGTTGATTCCAACTCATAGCAACCCTACAGGATAGAGTAGAACTGCTCCATAGGGTTTCCAAGGAGCAGCTGGTAGATTTGAACTGCTGATCTTTTGGTTAGCAGCTATAACTCTTAACCACTGAGACTCTAGGGCTCCATAGGTGAGTTAGGGGTCTTAAATATGAAAAGCAAAACTATAAGTCTTTTAGAAGATAAAATAAAAGAATATCTTCATGACCTGGGGTAGAAAAAGATTTTTTAGAACAGGACCCTTCAAACATCAATCATAAAGAAAAATACTGATAAATTTGACCACATTAAGACTAAGAAGTTTTATTAATATCAAAACATATTAAGAGAATATATTAGTTTATCTATTTCTGCATAACTTACTATTCCAAAACTGAGTGGCTTAGAACAGTAATAATTTATTATCTCTACAGTTTCTGTGGGCCAGGAATTCACATGTGGCTTGGCTGGGCAGTTCTAGCTTGGGATCTCTCATGAGGTTGCTGTCAAATGTGAGCCAGGGCTGTAGTCATCTGAAGGTTTGACTGGGACTAGAGGATCTGCTTCCAAGGTAGTTCACTCACATGGTCGGCAAGTTGGTGCTGGCTGTTGGCAGGAAGACTGCATTCCTCTCCACATGGGCCTTTTCACAGGGATGCTGGGGTTACCTTATGGCATGGCGACTGACTTCCCCAGAACAAGCAGGTGAAAACCACAATGCTTTTCATGACCTAGACTCAAAAGTATCCCACTGTCACTTCCACCACATTCTATTGGTCACAGTGCTCAGTCCTGATTTATTGTTAAAGGGGACTATACAAGGAGGTGAGAATCACTGGAAGCCATCTTGGAAGCTGTTTACCATAGAAAGTGAAAAGGCAAGCCACAATGTGAGTAGATTTTTGCAGCATATATAACTGACAAAGGGCTTATATTCAGAATGTATAAAGAGCTCCTACAAATCAATAGAAAGACAGAAACTATAGAAAAACAAGTAAAAAACATGAAAGGCCATCCAAATAAAAAATAAATATGTGAAAGATAATCCATTTCATTAATTTTCCAGAAAAATGTAAATGAGAGATGCGAGGCGAGAGTAATGCTGGTTATAATGGTTAAGGTTATGTGTCACCTTGGCTGGGCCATGATTCTCAGTGATTTGTCAGTTACATAATGATGTAATTTGACAGTTGTGTAATGATGTAGTCATCTTCCATTTTGTGATTTGATGTGGTCATTATCCATTTTTGCACAACACCAATTTTGCATAATGACCTGATCTTTGAAACCTAATCATGTAGCTAAGTGAGAAGAGGGTGTATCATAATGCCAGATGATGGTTAACTTTGGAGTAAGGGAGAAGGTTGTGACTGGAACGGGCAAGTCAAGGGCTTCCAAGGTGCTGGCAGTGCTGTTCTTGACCTGGGTGTGGTTTCATAGATGTTTACTTTATAATAATTAAGTTTTTAATGCACTTTTCTGTGTATTTTTTTCTTACAATAAACAAATAAAAAAGCAATAATACCAGAAGTAGTAATATTGTTGTGAGGAATAAATATGTGAAGCACTTAGCTGTAGTACGTGGTAGGAGCTCACCATAGATCAGTTTCCTCACTCACTACATAGTATTAATAAGCTACAAACTTCATGAGACACGTGATGGTATGTTTTTGCTCAGTAGCCAATAACGATTTGTTAAGTAAATTTTGTCTCTCTTCTTGGGTATTAGTTCAGTGGGCAATCAGTAAAATGTATTTATAATCTTTTTCTCAAAGTCTAAATTATGGCATTAAGGTGGATTTGGAGCTCGGTCAGATGCAGTGAATGTAAGTGGGGGCTGGGAGTCACCATAGTCCGGGGAGGGCAAAGACCCAGACTCAACTTTTTAATCCAACTGCTGTTGTTGTTGTTAGGTGCCGTCCAGTCAGTTCTGAGTCATAGTGACCCCATGTACAACAGAACGAAACACTGCCCAGTCCCGCGCCATCCTCACAATTGTTGTTATGTTTGAGCACATTTTGCAGCCACTGTGTCAATCCATCTCATTGAGGATCTTCCTCTTTTTCACTGACTCTCTACCAAGCATGATGTCGTTCTCCAGGGACTGGTTGCTCCTGATAACATGTCCAAAGTACTTAAGAAGAAGTCTCACCAACCTCATTTCTAAGGAACATTCTGGCTGTACTTCTTCCAAGACAGATTTGTTCATTCTTCTGGCATGCCAACACCATAATTCAAAGGCATCAATTCTTCTTCCGTCTTCCTTATTCATTCTCTAGCTTCTGCATGCATATAAGACAGTTGAAAATAACATGATTTGGGGCAGGCACACCTTAGTCCTCAAAGTGACATCTTTGCTTTTTACGCTTTAAAGAGGTCTTTTGTAGCAGATTTGCCCAACGCAATACATCGTTTGATTTCTTGACTGCTGCTTCCATGGGCATTGATTGTGGTCCCAAGTAAAATGAAATCCTTGACTCTCTCAATCTTTTCTCCATTTTTCATGATGTTGCTTATTAGTCCAGTTGTGAGGATTTTTGTTTTCTTTATGTTGAGGTGTAATCCTTGCTGAAGGCTGTAGTCTTTGATCTTCATCATTAAGTGCTTCAAGTCCTCTGCACTTTCAGCAAGCAAGGTTGTGTCATCTGCATATCGCACGTTGTTAATGAATCTTCCTCCAATCCTGATGCCTCGTTCTTCATCATATAGTCCGGCTTCTCCAATTATTTGCTCAGTATACAGATTGAATAAGTGTGATGAAAGGATACAACCCTGACACATGCCTTTCCTGATTTTAAACCACGCAGTAGCCTCTTGTTCTGTTCTAACTGTATCTGCATCAAAAGTCACCATTTGTGATGGAAAGTTTGGCAATGATTATTGGTGATGGTTGCACAATGTGATTAAGGTAATTGATATCACTAAATTATACACGTGAAAAATGTTGAATGGGCAAAGGTTGTGTTATATATTTTTTTTTTTACAACAACAACAACAAATCATCATTTATCTTTGGCATTTACAGGAACCCCCCTCCTGATCATTGGGCTTTAGTGAGCGGTCTCCCTACCTATGTTGCCCAAAATGGCCTGGTAAGTAGTAATACAATGTTGAAGGAGGAGAGTTTTTAATCATGTGGAAGAGTAAAAGATTTCCACCAAGAGAGTGGAAGAAATAATGGGAAATGTGGGTCCTCAAAAGTCTAGTTCAGTCCTTTCTCAAGCTTGGCCTAGAATTCATTTGACATGAATTCTAGATGAGAGACAATTGACCCTTGAGGAAATATGAAATACAGAGAGACATAATCTTCAGATGAAAAAGTGCACAGTCCCACTGACAACTAAAGATACTTACGCATGCGTGCCAGGGACAAAGTAATGCCTGGCTGGTCTACCAGCGACTAAGTCCCAATCTCTCATACCAGGGACTTAATTACCACTCCCAGCCTCCCATCCCCATGGCACTTCCAGTCATGCTATACACCAACCAGTTGCCATTGAGTCAACTCCAACTCATGGTGACCCCATGCATGTTAGAGTAGAACTGTGCTCCATAGGTTTTCAATGGTTGATTTTTTGGAAGTAGAATCACCAGGTCTTTCTTCTAAGGTGCCTCTGAGTGGACTCGAACCGTCAACCTTTTGGTTAGCAGCTGAGCGCGTTCACCATTTGCACTACCCAGGGACTCCATATGCCATATACAGCAGAGCCCAAATGCTTCATTTCTCACCGTGTCTCACCCACTCAGGGGCAAGGGTGAAGCGAGAGCATCCCCTGCCCCCGGGAGAAGGGTCATGTCAATTAGCTGCACATCACCCACATATACATCTCACCCCATACCACAGACAATACTTGATGTCCTTGCGGACAGGATCTGAGCTTGGTCATTTCTGTATCCTTCCCCTGGCATACACTGCACAATGCTGTTCATGTAGCAGAATGTTTATTTATTGATCATTTTCTATGTGTTAGGCACTGTAATTGGCTCTGGGGATGCAAAGATGACTCTGATACAGTTTCTGCTCTTAAGAAACTCATAGTCAAATGGGGAAACATCCTTATTAACAAATACTTATTATACAAAGTGATAAGGCCATGCTAGGGATGTACATGACATAGTTTGGGAAAAAGAGGGGACATCTAAACCAGTCTGGGGGCATCAGAAAAGTCTTTCTAGAGTGTGTTGGTCTGAGTTGAATTTTAAAATATGAATAGGTCTTAGGCAAGTGGGTGCAGGAAAGGGCATTCCAGGTGGAACGAACAACAGGGGCAAAGGTGTGGAGGTTTGAGGCAGCATGGTGTATGCAGTTCAGTGTCACTGGAGTAATAGGTTTTAAGTAGGAAGATGCTAAGAATTGAGGCTTAAGAGGTAGGGAGAGGCCAGATTACAGTAGGCCTTGGATGTCAGCTCATGGGTTTGGAACTTTAATCAACAGGTGATGGGCTTTCAAGGGAAAGATTGACATAGTCATGCACAATGCTGTTCATGTAGCAGAGTGTTTATTCATTGAGCATTTCTATATGTCAGGCACTGTAATTGGCTCTGGGGATACAAAGATGACTCAGATTCATTTTAGAATGTAACTGTTACAGCTTCATGGAAAATAAACCCCAAGGGGTTAAGACTGCACGCAGAGCAACCAGTGAGGAGGCTAAAGCGTCTTTCCAAGCAAGATGATGAGCGTCTCAACAAAGCCAGGGCAGCCAAAAGTACTACCATTATAGCCACTGAATGCTTACCTAAGTGGGTAGGCTCTGGTGCAGTGGGTCGGCAAGCATCTAATAAATTTACTCATTTAATATTCATGACAAGTTCAACAGATAAGTGTAGAGGGGAAGATCAGGGGTCAGATTTGAGAAATATTGAAAGGGTAAAACTGGCAGGACTTTGTGACTGATTGTAGGCAGAGATGAAGGGACAGAGAAGAGTCAAATCTAATTTCAGCTTCTATACTGGAAGGATAGTGCTGCCACCAGGTTTGGACGTAAGATGATAGGGTCAGTTTCCGACAAGCTGAGGCTGAGACCTTTTTCAGGAGCAAATGTCTAGCAGGTAGACAAAGAGTTGATGCTGTGGGGAGAGAGGGGGTTGGAGATAGAGATTTGGAAGATATTATGACCAAATGGTATTTGAAACGATGAGTGTATATGAAGTCACCCAGGGAGAGGGAGAAGGGCAGTGGACCCTGGGCAGAATACATCCTGGAGGATGCTAGCATTTAAAGATTGGGTGGATAAAGAGGAGTGTGTGAAGGAGAAACAGAAGTAGTGTTGGCGGCATGAACCAGGAGAAGGCAGTGTCATGGAAACCAAGGAAGTAGAAAGTTTCAACCAGGAGGGAGAGGACCAAATGCAGCAAAGTGGTCAGTGAGATATGAACTGAAAACTACCATTGGATTTGGCAATTAGGAGGTCAGTGGTTACCCTCATGAGAGCAAATCTGATGGTGAGATGAAGGCAAAAACCAATGTGTGGTCTGCTGAGGAGTGGATAGGTAACGAGAGGTAGAAAGCACAGGAGAAGAGAGGAAGAGAAAGCCAGGGTGGTTGCTATGGGGACCATGAGGGACAAGGGAAGATTTCCTTTTTAAGGATGGGAGAGACTCCAGCATGCTCCTGGGCGGAGGAGAATGAGCCCTCAGAGGTCAAGGGAGCCATCTGAGGTGCAGGTGAGTATGATGGCAACTGATGAAGCCAGTTCAAGGAGAGGCCAGAGGGATGGTGCAGTGGGTGGGCAGTCCTTAAACAGGAGGAGGGATGGTTGACCCTCCAAGACCACAGGACAGTTAAGGACTGTGTGGACAGGCAAGGTCATTGAGAGCCCAGATGATGTTTTTGTGAGAACTGGAGAAAGGTGCCTCTTCTGGATGGACAAATAGAGAAAGGTCAGGGGCACGGTTCCACAAACGGAGCTCAGGCTGGATTTCAGCAAGCGGTTGCCCCCTCAGCTGGATGCCTTTGTGCACTGCACACACCACACAAGCATACACAATGCCCCATTGCCAGAGCTGTGGAAGGATCAGAAAAGTGTCTTTCATGGTAAGGTAAAATGGTCCAATTTAGAGGGAGGAATCTGATTCCAGAGCTACACCTTTCATTTCTTACTCTAATTTGGGGTTTATACGCCAGGGAAATAACCACTTCTTGCCAAAACAAATAAACAAAACCCAACTGTAATTGATCCAAAATGTTTAGAGTAGCATTATCTATACTAATAATTGTACTCAAACCAAATACCCAACAAAATGGGATACTATACAGCTATTAGTAATGACAAAGTGTAACCTTAACTTTTTCAAAAGTTGTAAATGACTCGTGAGCGAAACAAATAGTAGGAAGGAATGTTTATAAGGTGTTCTTTCTGTCTAGTAATTTTCTGTCAGTTAATAATTTGAAACCATCTCAAGTATGTCTACCTGATGAAAAGAATATGACTGCCTTGAGCAAGGACATTGTGTTTCGGAAAATGGTATGCATTGCTTCACTGGGTAGTCTATCAAGTCTAATCACAGCTTCATTATTCTCCTTCATGACTTTCAGATTTGCAATATCATGAATGCTCCTTCCGAGGACTTTTTTGCATTCCAGGTAAGTCGTTTTCTATTTGCTCTCTTAGTTATATGGTTTCCACCCCCTCCGCCTCCCCAAATAACCATTAGCATTCACTAGAATCCACCCACTCTATTGGGAAATAGTCTTAACAAAGTGAAAACATGAGTGGAAAAAAGTCATGCTCCAGTTGAAGTAGGGCACAAGCCTCTAAGGTCACATTCAGCTTTAGGGAGTCCCTGGGTGGTGCAAATTGTTAATGAGCTTTGCTGCTAACCCAAAGGTTGGAGGTTCAAGTTCTCTCAAAGGCACCTAGGAAGAAAGATCTAGCAATCTACTTCTGAAAAACTAGCCATCAAAAACTTTACTCTAACACACATGAGGTCATCATTAGTTGGAGTTGACTTGATGGCAACTGGTTTATTCAGTTTTAACATTCCACACCCTTTCTTTTCTGGCCTTAGACTCTGCTTATGCTGTTCCCTCCCAACCGTCATCTCCTGTCTGTATCTTCTCAGCCCTTTAATGACAACCTCAAATGCTACCTCGTCCATGAAATTTTTTCTGATTCCCCTAGCTAAATACAATTTCTGTCTGTTTGGAATTTCCATGGGATATTGTTTAGTATCCCATTTGATTTTGTTTGGTCGATTTTTACAAGTGTTGATGGAAGGCTTCCCTTGTGCCAGTCACTGTGCTAGATCCTGAGGCTACCATGGTGGACCAGAGTTCATGATCTTGTGATCATGGGGAAGAGGCACCCAGAGTGTTTGTCAGGAGAAGGGCAGAGGGATAGAGGAGGCTCTTTCTCAGGGGCACTTGTCTTAATCTAGGAGGAATCAAGGAAAGTGTCTCTGAGGAAATTACGTTTGAGCAGTAAATAGAGGGAGAAGACTACAGGAAAGAGATGGCTTATTGGAAGGAGCTAGAGAAGCCAACACATCTGAGTGAGAGACTGAGAAGAAGATTCTAGAGAGGTAGAAAGAAGCCAATCATGCAAGGCCTGGAAGGCTATGCAAAGGAGTTTGTCTTTCTTACTGTTTCCCTTACTTCATCTCTTCTTATCCTTAGCTGTGTTTTAGACTAATTCTTCTCAGTAAATGTTAGCTTCCTTTGGCAGAGGACTGGGTCTTACCTTTCTCAACATCCTCAGTTCTCAGTGCCCTGTCAATATTTATTGAGCTTAGCATGCTAGGTGTAAGAAAAAAAAGTCATTAACAATGAGGAAATAATTAAGAAGAAAATAAAAATGACTCTTAGGAAAACTAGTGAATTGTTTTTTTTACCCCTTAAAGAACATTATGAAAGAACTTAGAGGAAATATACTTCCAAAGTTAGGATTTTGACCATGTCAATGTGATAAGCTCAGACAGTTGTTAGGGGTTGTTGCCTGATCATTAAACCAGTAACTTGCTGCTCTCTAGTCAATCTGGACTCATGGCGACCCTATGTGTGTCAGAGTAGAATTGTGCTCCATAGGGTTTCCAGTGGCTGATTTTTTGGAAGTAGATCACCAGGCCTTTCTTCTGAGGCACTTCTGGTGGACTCGAATCTCCAACCTTCTAGTTAGCAGCTGAGCAAGTTAACTGTTTACACCACCCAGGGACTCCGACCTGATCATTACCACAACAGAACTTGGTTTTTACCCAAGTCATCCAATTTATTACAATTTAACTACATTTGTAAGTCAAATTCAATCTCGTTTTTAGATGCTGGTCTTGCCCCCTCCAACTCATTCTCCACAAAGTAGCCTAATTTATTTTTAAACATAGGTTAATCAAGTCACTTCCGTGCTTAAAAATTACCCTGAAATAATCTTTAAACCTTAATCCTTAAACAAAAAATATCCCCTGGAGTCTCCTTTAAACAAACAAACAAAAAATGTTGTTGTTAGGTGCTCTAGAGTCGGTTCCAACTCATAGCAACCCTACGTACAACAGAAGGAAACACTACCCAGTCCCGCACCATCCTCACAATCGTTGGTATCTTTGAGCACATTGCTGCAGACACTGTGTCAGTCCATCTTGTTGAAGGTCTTACTCTTTTTTGCTGACTCTCTACTTTACCAAGCATGATGTCCTTCTCCAGGGGCTGGTCCTTCCTGATAACCTGTCCAAAGTACTTGAGATAAAGTCTCACAACCCTTGCTTCTAAGGAACATTCTGGCTGTACTTCTTCCAAGACAGATTTGCTCATTCTTCTGGCAGTCCATGGTATATTTATATTCACCAATGCCATAATTCAAAGGCATGGGTTCTTCTTCAGTCTTCCTTATTCGTTGTCCAGCTTTCACATGCTCATGAGGCAATTGAAAATACCATGCCTTGGGTCAGGCACACCAAAGATGGTGACATCTTTGCTTTTTAACACTTTAAAGAGGTCTTTTGCAGCAGATTTGCCTAATGCAATGTGTTGTTTGATTTCTTGACTGCTGCTTCCATGGATGTTGATTATGGATCCAAGTAAAATGAAATCCTTGACAACTTCAATCTTTTCTCTGTTTATCATGATGTGGCTTATTGGTCCAGTTGTGAGGATTTGTGTTTTCTCCATTTTGAGGTGTAATCCATACTGAAAGCTGTAGTCTTTCATCTTCTTCATCAGTAAGTGCTTCAAGTCCTCTTGGCTTTTTTTTTTAATTGTTGTAATTAAATGAAGTTTACATTTCAAGTTAGTCTCCCATACAAAAATTTTTTTTTACATACATTGTTATGAGACCCCAACCGCTCACCCCATTCTGCAACAGCACACTCCTCCCCTCCGCCCCTGATTCCCCGTGAACATTCAACCAGCTCCTAACTCTCTCTGCCTTCCCATCTCACCTCTGGACAGAAACTGCCCCTTTGGTCTCTTGTATCTACTTGACCAAGAGGCACATTCTTCACAAGTATCACTTTACGTCCCACAGCCCAGTCCAATCCCTGTCTGAAGAGTTGACCTCGGAAATTATTTTTCTTCTGGGGTGATAGAGAGTCCAGGGGCCATGCTTTCTGGGACGCCTCCAGTCTCAGTCAGACCATTAAGTCTGGTCTTCTTACTAGAATTTGAGTTCTGCTTCCCATCATTCTACTGCTCCATCAGGGACCATCTGCTGTGTTCCCTGTCAGGACGTTCACTGGTGGTAGCCAAGCACCATCTAGTTCTTCTGGTCTCAGGCTGATGGAGTCTCCGGTTTATGTGGCCCATTCTGTCTCAGGCTAATACTTTCCTTGTGTCTTTGGTGTTCTTTGTTCGCCTTTACTCCAAGTGGTTGGGACCAATTAATGCATCTTAGATAGCCACTTGAAAGCTTTTAAGACCCCAGACGCTGCTCACCAAAGTAAGATGCAGAACATTTTCTTAATAAGCTTTGTTATGCCAGTTGACATAGATGTCCCCTGAAAGCATGGTCCCCAGACCCCCCCATCCCTGCTACTCTGTCTCTCAAAGTATTTTATTGTATTGAGGCAACTTCTTAGCTTTTGTTTAGTCCAGTTGTGCTGGCTTCCCTTGTAGTGTGTGCTGTCCTTCCCTTCACCTAACATGATTCTCATCTACTATCTAGTTAGTAAATAACCCTCACCCTCCCTCCCCATCCCTGTAACCATCAAAGAATTTTTTCTTCTGTGTTTAAACCTTTTCTTGAGTTCTTATAATAGTGGTCTTATACAGTGTTTGTCCTTCTGTGACTAAATTCACTCAGCATAATAAGTTCCAGCTTCCACCATGTTATACGATGTTTCACAGCTTCATCATTGTTCTTTATCGTTGCATAATATTCCATTGTGTGGATATACCATAGTTTGTTTATCCATTCACCCGTTGATGGGCACCTAGGTTGCTTCCATCTCTTTGCTATTGTGAACAGTGCTGCAATGAACATGGGTGTGCATTTATCTATTCGTGTGACGACTCTTGTTTCTCTAGGATATATTCCAAGGAGCGGGATAGCTGGATCGTATGGTACTTCCATTTCTAGCTTTTTAAGGAAGCGCCAAATCGATTTTCAAAGTGGTTGTAACATTTTACATTCCCACCAACAGTGTATAAGTGTTCCAGTCTCTCCACAACCTCTCTAGCGTTTGTTATTTTGTGTTTTTTGGATTAATGCTAGCCTTGTTGGGGTGAGAGGATATCTCATTGTAGTTTTGATCTGCATTTCTCTAATGGCTAATGATCATGAGCATTTCTTCATGTGTCTGTTAGCTGCCTGAATATCTTCTTTGGTGAAGTGCCTGTTCATATCCTTTGCCCATTTTTTAATTG